>NC_045445.1:105720013-105864047 GCF_002776525.5 Piliocolobus tephrosceles | reverse complement strand
GCTGAGAATGATGGTTTCCAGCTGCATCCATGTCCCTACAAAGGACACGAACTCATCCTTTTTTATGGCTGCATAGTATTCCATGGTGTATATGTGCCACATTTTCTTAATCCAGTCTGTCACTGATGGACATTTGGGTTGATTCCAAGTCTTTGCTATTGTGAATAGTGCCGCAATAAACATACGTGTGCATGTGTCTTTATAGCAGCATGACTTATAATCCTTTGGGTATATCCCCAGTAATGGGATGGCTGGGTCAAATGGTATTTCTAGTTCCAGATCCTTGACAAATCACCACACTGTTTTCCACAATGGTTGAACTAGTTTACAGTCCCACCAACAGTGTAAAAGTGTTCCGATTTCTTCTCCCTCACCTTTAATTTGTGCTCCCTGCCATAAAAGTGGTGAGCAAGTTGAGTACTTTCTGGAATTTGCAGAAGATTTACAAGTCCTGAGCTTATGAAGCTTCAGCACTCACTCCATTCCCATTCCACAAATGTTTTCTTAGTGTTTGTATGGGGCAAGACATTTGGTCCTGAGTAGAATTTTGGTGCTAGCAAAAGCAACTATTGGTTGTAAAATGTGTTCTCTTTTCTGTTTCCCATGAACAACCATTATCTAATTCCACATTATGCATTTAACTCTGTGCTAACAGCTTTCTTTGCTTCTTATTCTCCATTGTTCTTGTGTCCACTGTAATGCAGATCCAGATTGTTGTCATTCCTAGAGGCCACAATGAGGTGCCAATTTAGAAACTTAGAAAAACTTAGAGAAAATTAAAATAATATTTCTGTTTGAGAATTCAACTTTAAAGGTCATATGTAATAGATCAGAAGGAAGGAAGAGTTGTGTAAAGAAGCAGCGTGGCTCTTGGGCCAGCAAGGCTGGACAGCAACCAGACCTGTTATGTTAACATTTCTGAAAAACAAAACAGCCTTGATAGTAGTGCCAAAGGAAGTCATACACAGTCAGGACCCTTGTAAGTACAGCAGAGAAGAAATCTGGGCCAAACTGGCTGGCAGGTACAACATCCTTGGCAAGACTCTCCATGTGCTGAGTGAGGAAGCTTAGGGTACATCAGCTGAGGAATATTTCCCACCTAAATTCTTTCTTTGAATCCATAGTTATCAAGACCTCTTGTCTCCATACAGAGGGGGAATATACTGATCTGCTACGTTGAGCCTTCTATTACACTTGACATTTGAATTTCTGATGGTAAATAGATGAGTCAGCATATTTTTGGGTGTACCATTTTGGTTCCATGAGCTTGAAGTGTATGAGGACAACCTTCAGGGTCCCTGGGTCTGCTACCTAAGTCATAGGCCTTATCTGATGATGCTATTGCCTACTGCTTTTAAATTTTGACAAAAAATAACCTCTTGCCTAGATTGCAACATCACTTTCCAAATGAATTTTCCATTTTCCTGCCTCTTCAAGTCTATCCTGTACCTAACCACAAATGCTTCTTTCCCAGAATTTGCATTTCATCATAGCACCTACTCAAGAAACTACTATAATTGATTGCTTTCCCAAATAACTTGAAGAGGCATGTAAAAGATCTTCACCAAAGAATGTTTTATCCCATCCTAACTGCCAAACTACCCGAAATTTTACCATCAGAGCTTTATTCCTTTTAGTTTAAGGCCCAGAATTTTGGACCGTTCTGTTTCCATTATCTTCTGGCCTCCATTGTTTTTGATGAGAAGTCAGATATCATTCTTATTTTTATTCCTTTGTATATAAATATGCTTTTTCTCCTTTGGCTACTTTTAAGATTTTCTCTTTATCTCTAGTTTTCAACAGTTAGACTATGATGTGCCAATGTTTGGCTTCCTTTGTGTTTACATTGATTGGGGGGTCACCAAGCTTCCTGAATATCTAGGTTGTTTTTCTCTATTAAATGTGGGAAAATTTTACTCAATTTATCTTCAAATAGTGTTTATGCACTACTGCCTCTCTTCTCTCTATTTGGGACTCCAATTACATTTGTGTTAGTCTGCTTGATACCATCCTGCAGGTCACTGTGCCTCACTTTATTGTTTTCTCAAATTATTTTTCACCTTGCATTTCAGTTTGGGTAATTTTATTGTCCTGTCTTCAATTTTACTGATTCTTCTTCTGTTGGTTCCAATCTGATATTAAAGCCATTCTGTGAATTTTTTATTTTTGATATTTTTTTAGTGCTACAATTTTTATTTGGCTCTTTTTTTTCAACAGTTTAAGAATCTCTCCTGAAAATAATTTGTATTAGTCCGTTTTCATGCTGCTGACAAAGACATATCCAAGACTGGGAAGAAAAAGAGGTTTACTTGGACTTACACTTCCACATGGCTGGGGAGGCCTCAGAATCATAGCGGGAGGTGAAAGGCACTTCTTACATGGCAGCAGCAAGAGAAAATGAGAAAGAAGCAAAAGTGGAAACCCCTGATAAACCCATCAGATCTTGTGAGACTTACTCACTATCACGAGAATAGCACAAGAAAGACCGGCCCCCATGATTCATTTATCTCCCCCGGGCCCCTCCCACAACACATAGGAATTCTGGGAGATATAATTCAAGTTGAGATTTGGATGGGGATACAGCCAAACCATATCATGATTGTTCTACCATTTATCCATGTCTCCCCTGTAAATTTTTAACATATTTATTATAGTAACTTAAAAATATTGGTTAATTCTAACATATGGATCACCTGTGCATTTTTTATATTAATGGATTTTTTTAAACATATTTCCAGTTTTTTCATTTGTATATCTAGTAATATTTTATTGTACACTTAATGTACATTATAGAGATTCTGGATTCTAGTTTCCTCTTCTGAAGAGTGTTGAGTTTGTATTGGTAGGCAGTTAAGTTGCTGGTGGAGCACCTTGATATTTTGAAGACTTGGTTTTAGGCTTCATTAAGTCAGATCTATTTTAGTTTTGCCTTTTGTCCTTGGATAAATCCCTTCACCCTGGCATGTGATGGAATTATAACGGAAAGTCCTAGGTGGTTACCAAGCCCTTCCAATTTGAGAGTACTCAAACTCCAAACTCTTTCTCCTCTGCAGGGGGCAGTTGGTAAAATTGATATTCAGTGTTTCATCTTTCCAGCTGTCTTCCTCATGTATTACAATTCAGAAGTCAGTCATGGATTTGAGGAATGTTTGCATGCAAAGTTTGTAGCTTCTCTCTTTGAAACTCCTTCTTTCTGGGATTTCCTTCTCCTCAATTCTCAGTTTCTCTGTCAGGTCCAAAGTTTGTCCTCTGAATCTTCAGGTCAAGAAAACTCAAGCTTTTTGTTTTAGCCATATTCTGGAGATTTGTGAGAACTGAGGGCTGTCCTAAGAAAAAACATATAAATATGAATCTCAGCCAGTGTAATTCCCCTTTTACACAGGCCAAATTTCCTCTACTTTCTTCCTGCCCAGTGCCTCCGAACAGTTCTTTTATGTTTTTCAGAGTTTATGGTTGCTATCATCAGAAGGACTAGTTCAATACCAGTTATACCACTATTACTAGAGGTCCTGAGCCTCCTCTTTGACATTATAAATCAAGCTTGTCCAACCCACAGCCCTGAACAGCTTTGAATGCAGCCAAATACAAACTTGCAAACTTTCTGAAAACATTATGAGATTGTTTTGCAATTTTTTTTTTTTTAGTTCATCAGTATCATTAATGTTCATGTATTTTATGTGTGGCCCAAGATAATTCTTCCAATGTGGCCCAGGGAAGCCAAAAGATTGCACATCCCTGTAATGTAAACTATCCCTAGAGTGGTTAATGCATTGTGTTAGTCTGTTTTCACACTGCTACAAAGAGCTTCCCTGAGACTGGGTAACTTATAAAGGAAAGAGGTTTAATTGGCTCACAGTTCCACGTGGCTGGGGAGGCCTCAGGAAACTTACAGTCACGGCAGAAGGGGAAGCAGGTGCCTTTTTCACAAGGTGGCAGGAGATAGAAAGTGTGTGAAGGAAGAACTGTCAAACACTTATAAAATCATCAGATCTCATGAGAATTCACTCACTCATAAGAGCAGCATGGGGGAAGCCACCTCCATGATCCAATCACCGCCCACCAGCTCCCTCCCTTGACACATGGGCATTATAGGGATTACAATTTGGGATGAGACTTGGGTGGGGACACAGAGCCAAACCATATAATGCATAAAACTTATTGCCTATTAATACATTTTTAAGAGAGAAGCTGGGGTTCTTTTTGATTTCTAAACCATGACCACCTGTCCCCACTGACCAGCTGTTTGCTGCCTGCTTCATCTGCCTACCCACAGTGGATATTTTGGCACAAAAGGAGCTTGTGGGAGTAATGTTTATAAAGTGGTATGAATTATAGTGACTGACCAACCACCATGAGGTTAACTGAATGAGCACTGAAAATAACACACTATGCTAATGGAACTCTATGGGAGGCCAGAGAATGTAAAAATTTGGAACAAATGCTTTGGTGTCAGATGTTTTGGGTTTGATTTTGAAGCAATTTGCTTAGCTTCTCTGTCCCCATTCTTTCATCTGTAAAATGAAGTTATTATCTTACATGGTCATTGTGAGAATTTAACAAACAGATGTGTGTGTGTGTGTGTGTGTGTATAGCTAAGTACAATACCTGTTATGTAGTAAGTGTTCATTAAATCTTTGTAGTAGTCCACCCTTATCTGTAGGGGATACATTCCAAGACCCCAAGTGAATGCCTAAAACCATGGATAGTACCAAACCTGTACAGTTGGCTCTCTGTATCTGCAGGTTCCACATTCTCAGATTCAATCAACCTTGGATCAAAAATTTTGGGAAAGCAATAGAAAATAACAATATAGCAATAAAAATAATAAAATTAAAATAGAGTATAACAACTGTTTACCTAGCATTTACATGGCATGAGATACTATAAGTAATCTAGAGATGATTTAAAGTATATGAGAGGATGTACATAGGTTATATGAAAATATGGTGTTATTTTGTATAAGGGACTTGAGCATCCATGGATTTAGGTATCTTTGCAGGGATCCTGGAATCAATACCCTGAAGGTACTGACAGACAACTGTATATACTTTATTTTTTCTTACACATACATTTAGGCACAGTAAGAGATTAACAGCAATAGCTAATAATAGAACAATTAAGCAAAATAAGTATTACTTGAACACAGGCACTGTGATACCATGACAGTCAATCTGATAACCAAGATAGCTGCTGAGTGACTAACAGGTAAGTAAGTAGTGTATACAGAGTGGATAGGCAGGACAAAGGGATGATTCATGTCCCAGGAGAGACAGTGGGAGATTTCATCGTGCTACTCAGAACAGCCCACAATTTAAAACATGAATTGTTTATTTTCTGGGATTTTCCACTTAATATTTTTGTTCCACAGTTGACCATAGTTAGCTGAAACTGTGAAAAACAAAACTGCAGATAAGAGGAACCACAGTATTAAAAATTTTTTAAAGTCAAGAAAATCTTTGCTATAACCACACTGTTCAGAGAGGGCTAAAGTAGCACATTCACAGTGTTGTCACCGAAACAGTCACTCTTTCTCCGTGTGTAATCAGCAGACCTCTGCTGCAGAATTATCTGAGGTTGCTTTTTAATAAATCTGATTTCCTGGCTCCCACCTCAAAACTACTAAACTGAAATTGACAAGAGTGGGGCCTAAGAATATGAATTTTTAATAAGCTCTCCAATAACTCCTATGTCACTATGTTCTGAAAAATACTGGATAATTCAGAGGCAAAGAGAAATTTCTTGAGGGATGAGTGGAGAGACTAAGACTTTGAACTCCCATCTCACCTTCCAGAAGTCTAGATTTTATTGCCTTTCTGGCATTGATGCCTATAAGCTTATTACTTTAGATGGAGACTGAAAAGTTTTAGTCATTCTTAAGTGTCTGGCTGGAGGGTGATCGGCAGTGATTAAACCAAAAGAGGTTATAATTCATCCTTCAAATCTGTGGTTAAAGGCATTCTGCTGCATAACTTTTCACCTGTGAAGTACTCCAAAGCTTTTAAATCATCTTTTACTAAGGGGAAATTCCAGCTTCCTAGCAAAACAGATAGCACTTTTATCCCTCATTTCTCTTGCTTTTTCAACAAATATGTTAAAAAACAATTACATTTCAGAGTGCAATTTTCATTTCCTTTTTATTGTGGAATCGTGGCAGGGCTTTATAATCTGTTTAATATTACACCTGGACTTAACACCACATAGGGCAATTATAAGGGTCTTCAATACAGTGTGATTACGATTTTTAAGATCTGAGGTTATTTTTGAAAGAAAACAGAAGTTCCTATCTTTAGTAAGCAAATAGAAAAACCAAGATAGTGTCAACCAACGTCAAAGGGAAAAGAGGAAAGGATCAAGACTCACGAGGATGATCTTAATATCTAGTATATTGCCTGTCAGTCAACAGGCATTCAGTATAGACTTACTGTATGAGTTGAATGAATGAATGAATGAATGGACATTATGTGCTTTATGTTTGGAATTGATAGAGTCTCACTTTTGAGTGGGTAAATGAGAGTTTGTTCTGTCCTATGAGAGCCCTCCTTTCACAGTTTCTCCAATTTCATTTAACCAAATGTTCTGGGATGGAAAAACCTGCTGATTGTGAAGTTGCAGAATAAGGTCCAGGCTGAGATAGTGTCCTGGATGGTCCATCAGTAGGCCTCTGCCCGTGGCTCCCTCTGTAAGCACGCTCTTCTCCACCCCATCCTTTACCCTACAACTCACTTCTCAGATTTTCCAGTTTTCTTAGCTTACTCATCTATATTGCTTCCCAGAGTGCTACTCGACTCTGGATCCTTCTCTACTGTTCCCTCAAAGGGATGCTTTTGAAAATCATACCAGATAAGTGAATGAGGAGAAGCTATAACCATGGAATGAACCACTTTGATCTGGAAAAGTAAATCCAACACTTGGCAAAAACTGATAGGCACCTGCTCATGAACAGCAGTAGCAGTGCTATGGATCTGCTTGCTAGCTGTTTCACCTGCTGAGGGAATTGTTTTAATTTTTCACGCTGTGGCAGACCTGGGGAAACATACTATAATATGCAAAGCACAGACCCCAATTAATATTTCACCCATTGCATGTGGCTTGATGGCGTTCCTGACTTGTTGCAATCATAAGTATGAAACTCTGGGGGTTTCAGTTAAATTATTTGGTAACATGTAGCCTAATATTTTTGTTCCCTAACCTCATCTTCTATTAAGATAATTTTAGGGTATTGCTTGTATACAGTGCCACTATATATATTATATAAACCATGTTTTATTTACAAAAAGTTTTTTAAAAGTGTAAAGACATCCCATCCCTGTTTGTTGTGGTTATTGCTTTTAAAGATCAATTTATGTTTGATAAATAACCAATAAGCCCACAGTTCTGTATAAGGAAAGTATTCACACTATGAAATCATATAGAGGAAAGGGAAACAAGGTCAGCAGTTAATGCAACACTCATATAAGCTGAAAGCTGATCTTAGGTGAATGGTTTATACTGGTGGGTGAAGGGTGAGAGGGTACAGAAGTGACTGTGATTGTTACGAATTACTAGATTGTAGCAAACACTATTGAGGTCCTTCTCATACCTCCCACCCATACTGCCTGTAGTGGATAGAATAGTGGCCTCCCAAAAGATATGTCCATGTCCTAACCCCTAGAATGCATGAATGTGACCTTGTTTGACAAGAGTCTTTACAGAGGTAATTAAGCTAAGGATCTTGAGATGAGATCATCCTGAATTTAGGGTGGGCCCTAAATCCAATGGTAAGTATCCTTAGAAGAGAAGAGTAGGGGAGAAGATTTAGAGACATGAAAGAGAAGGCGATGTGAAGACAGAAGAAGAAATTAGAAAGATGTAATCACAAGCCAAGGAACCTCAAAAATGCCTTGAGCCACCAGACGCTTTAAGAAGCAAGAAAGAATTCTCCCCTAGAGCCTCCAGAGGGATCATGGCCCTGATGATACCTTAATTTCAGACTTCTGGCCTCCAGAGCTGTGAGAGAATAAATTGTTGTTGCATTTAAGCCACACAGTTTGTGGTAATTTCTTGTGGCAGCCCCAGGAGACTAAGGCACTACCTCAGTGTATGCAGGCTGTCCTGACTTCCAGCTGCCAGAAACTGCATTTCTTTACCCCAGGCTTCCTCTGGCTGCCAAGACCCACTCTGCCTGCTTATTGAACAAGCTAGGCTGATTGTGCTGAGAAATTAGTGCCCCTGCCTCAGCAGCTCTCACGTAAGGACTGATGGGGGGAGTCACTGTATACCGACATCAGCCCCCTTGCCCCTTGGGTGGGGTAACTCTGCAGCACTCATCCTGTGCTGACTCCTGGGATTTAGCTCCAGTTCTTCACAGTGTTCACCAACTGGACATACTCTGTACTGGCTTCCCAGTACAAAGTCTTATCTTTCACAGTTTCAATTGCCCACTCTCATACTAGTTTTTGCTGGAATATTCTGCCAAATAAACTATTTGTATTTGAATACTTGTCTCAGGGTTGATTGGCTTCAAGGGGGAAGCCAAACTGTATCATAAATATAAAAGGACATTACAGATCATCCTGGTAGCTTAGAGAAAGTACCCAACTCAGTGATGTGAGGCCTTGGGCATTTTCCCGGGCTGTTTTCTGAGAGTTGTCTGATTCGACCCTATACCAACAGAAATTTGCTGTAATTAAAAGTGATCTCTCTAGTTATATATTTATCCACAGTCTCCTCTAGAAAAGGATTTAAGGTAGCGTTAGAATTATGATATTTAATATATCGTGTCACATTCTTTTATTCTCTTCACTTCGAAAGCATTGTGATGATTTGATAACAAGTAAAAATATCAATTTTCCAGATATCATATTTCAACTTTCCCATTATTTGTTTTCATTTAATATGTTCTCCCCTTTTTATTTCCCATAGACATATTCTCTGCTTTCATTTAAAAAAAGCAAACCATAAATATCCAAGTGAAGGAAAATGTGAATGTTTTCTCTTATGATAGTTTTTACTGAATGTAAAGCCTGGTCTCATATTACAAAATGTTGTAAGGAATGCTTGCTTATTTGATGTTTGTTTTAAATGGTTGAATGAATCTTCTCCAAGTTTTGAAGCCACTGACTTCCTTATTCTTTGTATCTCTTTTCAAAACACTGAGAAGATGGTCTGAAGGTGAAGTAAGTAAGTTTACAAACAAAGGGTAATAAGCTTTACAGGATTTTAAAAATCAAACCTTTTGAATGTAGGTAAGCTCTGGTGCAGCCAACGTGTTTTAATCACAAAATTATCTGGAAATAACTGAACGGCCAAGTCGCTGTAGAAAGTATTATATTTGACCTTTTAAAAAATGTACTGCCCATGCTGATGACTTTTTTTGTTAAGAAAATGTAGGAATTTATGACAAATAGGCTGGTTCAAGTTTCTTGAGAAAGAGGGTATCTGGCTGTGGGAAAGACAGCTAAAGTCAAGACTAAGAAATGACTATTTTGCTCCTTGCAAAAGTAGCAGACTCCCTTTAAGTATTTTTTAAAATTTATTTTTAATTTTTGTGGGTACAGAGTAGGTGTTTATATTTATGGGGTACATGAAATATTTTGATACAGGCATGCAATGTGAAATAAGAACATCATGGAGAATGGAGTATCTATCCCCTCAAGCATTTATCCTTTGTGTTATAAATAATCCAATTATACTCTTTTAGTTATTTTAAAATGTACAGTTAAGTTATTACTGACTACAGTCACTCTGTGGTGCTAGTAAACAGTAGGTCTTATTCATTCTTTCTATTTTTTTGTACCCATTAACCATCCCTACCTTCCCCACCAATCCCCCCACTACCCTTCCCAGCCTTTGGTAACCATCCTTCTACTCTCTATGTCCATGAGTTCAATTGTTTTCATTTTTAGATCCCACAACTAAGTGAGAACATGCGATGTTTGTCTTTCTGTGCCTGGCTTATTTCACTTAACATAATGAGCTCCAGTTCCATCCATGTTGTTGCAAATGACAGGATCTCATTCTTTTTGTAGTTCTCCATTGTGTATAAGTACCACATTTTCTTTATCTGTTCATCTGTTGAGGGACACTCAGGTTGCTCCCAAATCTTAGCTATTGTGAACAGTGCTGCAACAAACATGGGAGTGCAGATATCTCTTCAATACACAGATTTCCTTTCTTTTGAGTATATATGCAGTAGTGGGATTGCTGGATCACATACAGGCTCTGTTTTTACTTTTGAGGGATCTCCAAACTGTTCTCCATAGTGGTACTACTAATTAACATTCCCACCAACAGAGTACAAGGATTCCCTTTCCTCCACATCGTTGCCAGCATTTGTTATTGCCTGTCTCTTCGATATAAGCCATTTTAACTGGGATGAGAAGCTATCTCACTGTAGTTTTGATTTACACTTCTCTGATGATCAATAATGTTGAGCACCTTTTCATATGTCTGTTTACCATTTGTGTGTCTTCTTTTTAGAAATATCTATTCCAATCTTTTGCTCAGTTTTTGAATCTAATTACTAGATGTTTTCCCTTTAGAGTTATTTGAGCTCCTTATGTATTCTGGTTATTAATCTCTTGTCAAATGGGTAGTTTGCATATATTTTCTCCCATTCTGTGGGTTGTCTCTTCACTTTGTTGACTGCTTCCCCTTTAATTATTATTATTCATTTCTTAACAAAATATTTCTGGGTTTATGCATTCAATCAAGAAATCTTTGTTTGAAGTTTCTTAGATCTTCAGAATGAAGTAGATAATTCTTCTTGCTTCCATTTATTGATTTATTATCATAAACAACATTCACTGGAAAAATATGAGCAAACTTTATATTAATGTAACTAGATAGTATATTAACTTTCATCTTTGATAAAAATTTACAGAATGGGACAGACAGAAAACTGATAACGTTTGAATTGAAAGCTTACCCCTGTTTTCTCATAGCAGGAAACAATGTATTTTTTATCCAAAGAACGCCATTTGCTGATATGTGGATTTGTATGTGATTTTAAACATTGTTGAAAAGTGCAAAGTCTGGAGGACAAATATCACATAAGAAAGAAATTAAACTGAGATATTTTGTATTGAAGTACAAAATCCAGGAATTAAGGAACTGATTGATCCAAGGACGAAGCCTATGTTAAGATTCCATTATTGTGCCAGCTTTTCAGCGAGGAAAAAATCCCATCATCTAGATTTTTATCATAAATGCTGGTACAAATAAGTTTTCCGTTGAGGTTATGAATTGGATTTAAAGTAGCACAAAGTACTTTATTAATAACTTTCAGACATTTTATTACTCTAAGTAGCAGTCGGTCCAGACATCACACAAATAAAAAGGTAAGCTGCAGCATTTCTTTGCTGTAGAAGCAACTATTTCACGTAATTTTTTTCATTTCTAGACTAATCTACTATCAGCATACCTCTCTCAATGACTTCACCATGATTTTTAATGGGTTTTGGATGGCTTCTTTTTACCTTTGTGACACAATTTCAGGCGTAAGGATATAACACTTCTTCACAATTATGCTTACGAATGGCAAGGACTTATGGTCCATGATAATTGAATAATTGATAGACCACATTGCAATGCATTATATGATATTCTTACACTGATCTGCCTAATAGGGTTGCTTATGCTCAGTAGGATCCTGACAGTTGTCTGCATTTTCTGAATGGTTACTGGGCACTGCTAGGGTGTGTGTGAGAGGCAGTGTCAAGACGGCATGGTAGGGTGGTAAGAGAAAGCCAGAAATTCAGAAAGCTTTGGGGATCTCAGCAAAGTGGGTTCTCAGGTCCTGACTGTAGGCTTTAGGATATAAGGTCTCATCTAGCATTCTAGCTCAGCAGTCATAACAGTGGGATATCTACTATTCTTCACTCTGGGTTACCTTACCAGAAACTGTGCTAATCAGGACCCTCTCCTACTCAGACTCTAAACTCAAGGCTGCTAGGCATCATCCCTTGTTCACCAGCACAGGGGGATCTATGACAAATCTCTTCTGACAGTGTATCCCTCTCACATAGTGGTTTAGTTTCAAAGTATTTATAAAGAAATTTAAAAAAAGAGATAGTCCAAGCTTCACCTGCAAAAGAGATGGAACCACCAGTCTGTGTGAGGTGGATGCGGCAGGAACTGAACCGGCAAGTCAAGGTTTTCCACAGGGCTGGGTTGTTGCTGAAGTCGTGTGTGAGGCAAGCTTCTTTTCGGCACTCAACACAAAATCTTGCAGTTCGTATTAAGAGCATGTGAGCTGGGAGTCACTGTCATCCATGTCTGAATGGGACATTTTCAGAGATTCTGTCACTGTTTACCACTTTTCAGGGCTGTCCATGAAAAAGGAAAACACTGAACAGAAGAGTTAAACACTCATGTTCGTGAAGTAGGCTTTAGCAGCTTGCAGTGAAAACCATCCGTCCTTGTCTTCATCACCAGCCTGTAGAAAAGAGTGGCAGGATGGAGACAGCAATGTTCTGTTGTCACCAGCTTTGCTTTTCTGCTGTCTGCCATGGCTGAGCCTCGCAAACATTACAGCAGAGTTCTAGACGGTGCACTTAGAATGGCTGCTGGGGAAGTGTTGGTTACAATAAGAAGAAAAAAAAAAAAAAGCAAAACAGGATGGAGATTTTTCTCAGGGCTTCTCTAGTCAAGCAAATGTGTTTGTAAAGAGTGATTGGTTTTAGAGGTTGTGTGAGACACCATCATTTAAGGTATTTCCAGACACAAACTAGATGATAGCTTACATAAGTCAAATACACATGAATCTTTTTCCTGCTACAGATTTAAGCCTTATGACACTAACGACATCAATACCTGTGTTTGGTGAGAGATATACTGTCTACAGGACGAGTGATTTATGGCTACTCTATAATCCCACAAAGCCCAAGCAATGTCTTCTGTATTCCTTGTGGAACTGGGCCCCCAATGTAGATTACAAAGAGCAGAAATTATATCAATGTGTCAGACTATACCCATTGAAGCTTTCCATGACAAGGCTCCAAATTATATTTATCCCTGGGGTCAACTGAGATGAACTCTTTTTACTTCATCAAAGACTGGTTACACTGTCAATGTGTAATTTTCAAAAAGTTAGAAGCATGACTCTCGTATGCACATAGTATCAGCACATGCTCAAGATTTATTAACTCATTAATGAAGAAATCTGTAACATGGTAAAACTGGTTGAAAAAGTGTTTTGAGGGCCTGAGTATTTGTAGACATTTAAAAAGAACATTACAATAAATTGCTATTAGATACAATACTGATTTATGTCCTATAGGACAATAAAAATCCATCACCTTTCAAATTTGTTTTTCAACTGTATAGAAATTATTTGCATCATTACTGGAAAAGATCTACAAGTCAACATGTAACTTCACAGAATCTGAGCCAATAATTAATAGTAAATAGCAAAGTCAAACAAAGGTACATTCCTGTTGATAATTAAACAATTCTTGGTGAGCTAGTTGTAATATGACATTGAAAGGACTTTATTTCTAAGTTTTAGATGTTTTAACACCTTGTGTTCCATTTCATAATACGAGCCTAGGTTTCATTTTATCCTGCCCCAGTTTGATTTAAGGCCCCCGGACTCTACAAAATATTCACTTTCCTCTCTGCCAACAGGAATTTCAGGGACTTACTAGAAGGGGAACAGGTCATCTTTTTGTCTGACTGCAGTTCTATTTGGTGGGTGCCTTGGCTGCCACTCTGCCCCTCTGACCATCACAGTCTCTAAGTCTCTATCGTTGCTCAGCTGTTCATAGAGTGTCTGCAGCCTTTATAGGTCATTACCTTTGGTGTACTAGAGCCCTCAGCCCTGCTGTAGAGGGCATGGTAGTCTTTTCTAAGGTGGGTCTACACTGTGCTAATAAATGTTTAACAATTGGTTCTCCAAAAAAAAAAAAAAAGGATCCCGAATGATTTGTAACATTTGCCAGTGTCCATGGTGTAAATACTTCCACCAAGGTCAATTTCAAGCTGCCAACATGATGTTAACCAGCTAGCAAAAATTCCTGAAAATGTAACAATCAATTCTGGCAAGGCAATGTAAGCCAGCTTCTGCACACCACTGGCTGGAGAGCAAGGAGGGCTGCCTCCCATTGCTGGGATGGGAGAAGAGATGAACATTATTCAAGAATCTCACGCAGTGCTCCTGAGGCTGTTCCAAGGGTTTTAGAAAACAAAAAAAAAAACAAACAAAGAAAACCTCTCAGCATTTTTCCTTATAGCTTCCAGGTTTGGTGGTTTGGCTCAGTAACCCAGTAGGAAAGCCTCAGTCATTGTAGGGAAAGAGGCAGTTCCAGTGGGATTCACAGCACTCCTGTTGCTGGCTTTCCTAGACTGGTGACTGCTTGATTCATGGCTGAGTCTTAAGAGGCACATAGAAAGCCACAAGAACAGAGACGCTTACAGCTGATTTACCAAAATGTTGACAAACACAGCCTCAGGAGCACTACTGTGGGATCCTTGAGCAGTCGGATCTTATTTTAACTTGTTTGGAACTGTTATAAACTATACAAGTTTAAATGTGTACAACCCAAATACAAAAAAATGTACTCTGTATTCCGCCTTAGATATAGGTGAGAATCATATATTTGGGAGAAGGCTTAGCGGCTACCTATTTGCCAGAGGGCTGAGACACTACCACACATTTATGTCTTGCTGTTATATTCAATATCCAAATTCTTGCCAGTTCTGAATAGCCAATAGATTTTTTCCCTCCATTGATATGGCTAAAATTGACCAGCCTAAGAATCATCTGTCAACCTTCGTCTTTTCTGAGGAATTGCTCATTCAGGATCTTGTTTCACCACGTCACCTAGAGCATTTTATTTCCTAGGACCTCTTCATTATCCTTTACATACTTCTTGAGTGTTGTGACCACAGCTCTACATAGTGTCTCAGGTGTGCCCACATTGCATTTGGTACAAAGATAGAAATAATTTCTGATTTATTTTGCATACCTCTTCAGAGGCCTTCAAGTATTTTGCTGGTTTCTTTTGTCTGTAGAGCCATGCTAAATCAATGTCTTCAGGAATTCAACCAAATCATCTGCATTGTTGGAGATTTCCCATTCATTTCACCTCTCACATGCAGGGACCTAACCATGGTATGTACTAGCCCATTTGGGGCCTTTGTCCAAAACAGAAAGATGCTCTTTTCTATAAGTGAAAGTAGCCCTGCATCAGAGCACAATACTTGTTGAGCAGAACATGAGCTGGACTTTAGTATTGATTCCTACAGGATCTGACTGCATTCACCTTCCTACCCGGAGCAATGCTGATCATCCATCCCTGTGCCTTGTCTCCTGACTCTAAACCAGACTTTTAACCTCTACAAGAGTCCCTGAAAACAGAAACATTTTCAGATACTCTCCTGAGAGATGCTACCAGGGCATTTATTCCCATTTATTTCATTGGGAAATGAAGTAGGCTGAGTATTAGCCCCATGTGGCTGAGGTACCCATCCATGTCCCCATCCCAGACCTCTAAAATAATTTTAATGAAAACTACATGACCTCCAGAACATTTTAAAGCTGTCATGTAAAATGTTTCATCTAAAACTTAAATAGCTGAAAGTATGTAATTTGTGGTATATTATAAACATTGATATTGAAAAAATATAACTCTTACATCACCCTTTTGAATAAATCTAAGGGAATCTAAATATCATAGTGATTTGATACCAGCTATCACCATTAAAAAATACATGAACAAGCTCTTCTGTAACAGACAGACATTTTAAATCCTTGATTTATCTCATTGTACTCTTTTTTCATTCTGCTTCCCTTGCAGAATTTTATTCTAACATAATGTATTTTTATGTATGAAAGAATTTTATTCATCATTGTATTATACTTCTCTACAACTATATATATGTAGAGAGAGACATTATTATAGGCATTGTATATAGACATATATATTATATATGTTATAGATATTATATATAGACATATATAGAGACATTATTATTATTTACATTTCCTGTGACTATAAGGCTCCAAGTGCTTAAAAATGTCTTCTGGATTGAGTTACTGTTACAAAAACTAGCTGTTCCAAGCTGATTACAATAGTATAAATATATTACAAATTTTGATAATCATTAAGCGTAAAAAGTAAAATTTTATCGAAAATGTGTTTCTTAATAAAAAAATGGGGATCTTTAAAAAAATATTTCACGTATCTGTGGATGAATATTTTTATTCCTAAAATAAAACAGAGCGTAGTGTGATTTTATCCCTATTTTTAAAAAAGATGTGAGCCATAAATAAGAAGATGAAAGGCAGGGGTTTGCTTTATCGGTTTTACTCAGTTGTTTAAACTCCTTGCAAGTTATATACCAAAAAATCACGTGGAAATCTCTTTCCAAATGTAATCTTAAATAATCTATCAGCTGACAACTCAATAATCTGATAAAAGCTGGAACCACTTTAGTTGCAAAAGTTTTGTGACCCCGTCTTGAGAGATTTTTGCTTTCTTAACACCAATCCCACTTATTTTGAATTGTATCTTTATTTGGCGTTTGGAGATTTTCACACCGCAGGGTAATGCACTAGTGTAAGATTCAGGAAAGTAGGAAGGAAGAAAGAGAGATACTCCTTTATTCTATAAAGCAGGGAGAGGCAACCATGAAAGGGGAGGTGGGAGAGGGAGATAACTTGCATCACAGGCACGTTCCCGAGCAGATCACATTTGGAAAAATTGAGGACTTGAACATTGTTCTCCTTAAAAATCCTGCTGTGTCCACATAGCTCATGGAATGTCTTCATGTGTCCCCAAGGTAAGTACCAGTTTGAAGACCATTGTACCTGCTACTTATGGTTGCCAGATTTAGAAAATGAAAGTACAGAATACTCAGTTAAATCTGACTTCAAATAAACAATAGATGCTTAATTAGTATAAGTATATCCCATGGACTAACTATGACATGCAATATTTAGGACATACATATACTAAAAACGTATTTATTGTTTACCTGAAATTAAAATCTAACTGGGTGTCTGACGTTTTATTTGGCAATGTTAACTACCTTTATAGTGCAACTTATTATCACTGCTCTTGGAAGGTAGTTTCTTCCCTGCAGATGACTAAACTCCTCAAAGGTAAGTTTGTGTCTAACTCATCTTTGTAGTTTTTGTTTTCTCAGCAAATAGAAAACTAGTAATCATCAGAGTATGTGTTGACTGAACAAATGAATAGATGGCATATAATAGGTGCTCCGTAAGTATTTATTGAAAGGAGAGGAACAACCTGATCTTGGCCTCTGGACAATGAATTTCTGGACTGCCCTTTCAGTAACATTTAGTGTCTTCTATGTGAATAATTAACTGTTCCTGACTCTGCTACTCATCCAGCCTCCTGCTTCTACATTTTTGGTTACATAAATTCTCATCCTCAGCTATGCACTTGTCTAATTCAACATACCTATGCATACCAGTCATTTCATGCAGTTTTCATGCCCCTGCATATGGAGGAACCTTCCGATGGCTTCCCAACTTACCTTGGATAAATCCAAATGCTTTTTAATGGTTTACAAGCCTATCTCTCTGGGCTCAGCTCTCCCCATCCCTAGTTCTGCTCAAGCCACATTGATTCTCACCTCAGGGTTTTGCACTTGCTGTTCCTTCTGCCTGAAATGTTTCCTCAAGATCTTCGCATGTCTTACTTACTTCATTCGGGTCTCTGCTCAAATGAAGCTTTCTCGAGAAGATTTTTTTTTTCCACCCTAAATGTTATAGTTCCCTTCGTCCCTGCACCTTGGAGGCTGTCCTGGCTCTTCTATTTGTGACCAAACCCTGAGCTTTCTGCTAAAGATGCTGGAGAAAAAAACAAAATGCCTTCATCCTGAGCTTGCCAGCCCAAACAGCAGGGGGCTTTGAAGCAAAGTCTGTCCCTCACTTTCACCTTTCAAATCTCATCTAATTAAAGGAGACTTGATCATACTTAGGAGTCTGGCTGCAAGGGAGTCTGGGAAATGTAGTTTTTAGCTGTCTAGTTGCCAACTTCAGCAAAGTACAGGAGAGGGAGGGTGGAATGAAGGTTATATCCACCACAACTATGTGGCTACTACATATAATGTTTAAAAGAATATTTATATGTGAAAAAGTTTATAAAACAGTAAGAAAATATAGTTGTTTTAAAAATTAACTTGATGCTGCCCCCCACCGTGAACTAGAATTACATATGAACTAGATTATATACCAAAGTTAGTGATGTTTTTGAGTAGTGGCTGTAATATGTTGACAGAATAAATTCTTGAATAGGATGGTGATGGAGATAGGATTCAAACATGTGATGGGATTAGGCCTGGAACAGAAGAAAGGCCATCTTCTCCTATGAAGTAGGAAAGGGAAAGATAGAGACAAGTGTTCAAAGACAAGACATAGGTGGGGCAGGGGCAGTGAGATGGTTCTTAATTGCTGGTCTCCATTTTTGCTGTGAAATGGAGGCAAGGCCATTTCTGGGAGTGAAAGGGGAAGTTTTAGGATTGGGGGTGATGAATTAATGGTGAAAGTTCCTGACTACAGATATGGGGAATGGTAAGACAACTGGCCAGGCTCAGACACAGTTGTTTGTGGTGGGTAATTAGGGCCCAGATGCTGAAAAAACAAAAAACAAAACAAAACAAAGCAAAACTAACATGTGCTACCAAGGTCATTTCTTCAGCAGGATTTAATAGCCACAGAGGCCGATTGTGGCTTGTCGTAGTCTTCAGCCCACCTGACATTTTCTGAGTGAGGTAAAGTTCTTTATCAACAATCATTAATTTCAACTACACCAGGAATGATTAGGCATTCATTAAACAGTAATTTTTATTAGAGAGGCAACACTACTGTAATCAATAAGATCTTGGGTTCTCAAATACAGCTGCCTAGGTACAAATCCAGGCTGCATTATTTATTAGAGTTATGTGACTTCTCTATGCCTCAGTTTTCTCATCTGTATACTGGAGGCAAGAATAGTATTTATTTCATAGGGTTGCTCTGAAATTTAAATGATAATACAAAGTGTTTAGAACAATGCTTGGCACATAGTAATCTCTTGATATATCTTATTTGCCATTGTTATTATTATCTGTGTTAATGTGGAAAAGGAAAACTGTGTGTGGGGGGGAAAAAGTGTGATTTAATTTTATTACCTATTTCTACCCCCACCTGACCTCATCTCAGTCATGCTTGTTATGCCAACGTGGTTGAGAAGTAGGGGCCTTTAATTAATCAAATATTCTTATTTGTAGATCATGGCCATATATTGATTGGCAATTGCCAAAGCAGCACAATACAAGAAAATAGGCAGAACATGGACATTCTCATTGCATATAATCTACTCTTTGATGGCTTAGGAGAATTTAAATACCTGTTACAGATTGGTTTCCCCACAGAGCAGATCGTGAGTTATAAATTAACACACAGGAAGTTTATGAGGGAGAGGTCTTGAGATCAACACCAGTGAAATGAAGGAGAAGGCAGCAGGAGTGAACAAGTGATACAGCCTGTATTGATACCTCAGCTTATCTTATGAGGAGCTCTGAGCCTTGGATGGCCCCTGGGAGTTGTCATGAATTGGAGCAAGGTTGTCCAGCCCTTATATCTGTGCACTGATCGAACATTTGATGCAGGTTACTCCTGGAAGGAAGCTTGACCTTGGGTTGAGGTATTTTATTTTATCAGAGGCAGTTCCCAAAAAGGGCTGACAGCTGAGGGCCACCTTTTACTGGCACTCTCAACAGCTGAGAAAATTGTCCTTCCTTCCTTCTGAAAGGGCTTCTGGGTGCCATATCAGAGTGTACACCACCTGATTCTTTGAGTGTCATTGTTTGAATGTCAATTGCTCATATATGATAGACTTACGGGTTTGTTAAAACATTGTCTTGACCAAGTAAATATCAGGTAAAAGAGATTCTGCAGTTTGACTTCTTATGGCAACAGAATTCAAGTGGCCTATTTATTGCCTGCGAAATGATGTCATCCTTCTACTGTGGAAGAATTCTGAGAACATAAGTGTCTGCATAAGTGTGTGTGTGTGCGTGCGTGTGTATATGTGCCCTCCAATACATAAAAAGGCAATTTTCTCTTTCTCTCTCTTCCTGTAAACCATATCTCCACTTTCCCAGCCTTGCTTTGCCTGTCTCTTCTGTTTAATGTTTTTAGTACTACATTTCCTTGTAACAGAAGGGAATGTGAGCCAGAGCCACAGGGAATTGACCTTCTTGTGTTGTTTTCTACAGATGCTAAGGATTAGCTAAAACAGGCACTTTTGAGGAGAAAGATTACCCAAAAGACACAGTAGGTCCTAGGGCAAAGAGGTCAGTATTCTGGCAGAGGTGATAGTCACAGCAGCTGGTATCAAATGGCAATGATGGCTTGAGGACAGTGGGGTAAACACTGGTCACTAGGCTTCTGTTTGGCAATCATGAAGGAGAGGCCTTTTTTGTACCTGACCACAGTATTTCGCTATACCCAGTGTCATCTGGGGCTGTGGATTAAACATGGAGCTGGTGAAAGCTTATACCTCGCTTCACCTTCATATTAACTTGATCCATCTGGGACTTAAAATTTTTAAGCAATTGAAAAGCATTTCTCTCAACAGGGCTGCTTGTTGGCAAGGGTCTGAGGAGGAAGGCAAGACACTGTTATTGTTCCTACCACTGTTTCAGTCTTGATGGTAGTGTAGGTAGTTGTTCTCTGGTAACATTTATGGTAACATTTGATAACACTTATGGTAAAGTAAAACAAAGAAAATCTCAGAGACCTTATGTGTAATTAATGGGAAATGGTGGCAGTAAGTGGTGTTCAAATGAAAGGTTCTAGCATCGTTTCCCCAAAACCAGACTCCATTAGGGATTTTTTTTTTTTTTTTTTTTAACATAGGTTTTGAGAATCAAGAACTGGATGGTAGAATGCATGACCTTTTAACAGAGGGAAAAAATACTAGTTGTACTGGAGTGGATGTGATAATACAGGATGCAGTCGGCCAGATAACAAATGCTTATTGAGTGCCTACTAGCGCCATGCAGTGCACTGAGGAGAGCAAGGGAGCTTGCAGTTAGTAGTAGAAACCATCCGTGTCCTGCCCCTGAACCTTGCCTGTCCTACATCAATGCACACAGGCCCCTCTTACAATTGTCGGCACCGGCATTCTGTGACCAAGGGGCTGGGGAGGGACAGAATAGAGAGGGAACTTTACATCCCACCGGGACTTGGGAGCTTTTTCTGGCGGTCGGAGCCCAGTTGCCTGTACCCCGGGAGTGCTGGGAAATTAACATTCCTTCGGGGCAGCCCTCAACCATGACTGACAGGAGTTGGTATATAAACATATCACCTTTATCATCCTCTATGGTGGCTCTGGAGGTCCAATACTGGATTAAGTTCCACTGACCCACAGTAATAGCTATCTTGATAATGGACCTTGATAACTGGCTTCCTTCTCTGTTCCTATCTCACTTCCCCACACCCCTATGGAGGTCCCATATAAATGACTTGCACTCCAATCCTGAGGGCATCTTGAGGTCTTCTGAGGAACCCAAGCTAAGATCCAGTCTATAGGGAAGGCAGACATACTGACTAGTGTGAAGAGGGCAACAAGGTGAAGCATAATTTGTTTCCAGTTACAATCTTCCTGCTTAATTTTCTGTGTGACATTCAGGGTCCTCTGTTATGAAGAAGAAACATAGGTAAAGAAGGACTTAATTTTGTTATATACAGTGTGGGGAAAAAGTTTCATTGTTTTATTGAAAATGGAGAAATATGACTATGAATCCAGCCATGAGCATGATGCCTCTGTCATCCGTAATGGGAAAATTAAGGATGCTTCTGATTTGTATTAACTGTAATAATTGGGCCAGGTGTGGGGCAGAGGGCTCTGCTGGGCAGCAAAGAGAGGCAAAATGTGATTTAAATTATCCAAGGCCTTAATGGTGGTTTCAGTAACCTTAAATATCAGTTTGATAACTTAATAAATAAAGCTCTTTGTTAGATTTAAAAAATAAAAGCAAAAAGATCAAAAGTAATAGAATTGGGGCTGAAAAAAAATTATTTCCCAGGTAGGTACTGACCATTACAAAATTCTTTCTTTGTGTTTATAGTGACAGGCCACCCAGCCTCCAAGTTATTTATTACAGTGTAACAGCTGCATTCTATGTGTATGGGTGCATTACCTAAAATCCCTTATGCTTTCGTTCAAATAGTGATTTTATTAGCATCAGTGATTGTGTCTCTATTGAGTAGTTTATAGGATATAGTGAGCCATGCTGTTCATCTGTAGCTGAAGCTCAGAAAGTGTTACTAAAGCAGCGTAAAGGAAAGCTATTTTGCTTTGGGCACACTGACTCAAACCATTGTTCCCTCTGTTAACCTGTTATTTACCTAGTATGGAAACAGGGTGCTGCTGAGGAGAAATGAGCAGTGGGAACACTTCTTTCGCCTCAGAAAACAAGAGAAAGAAGTGCTAATAGCATCTGGGATAAACTGCACTAAAAATCTTGCTCTAGGCTGGTTGCGGTGACTCACGCCTGTAATCCCAGCACTTTGGGAGGCTGAGACGGGTGGATCACTTGGGGCCAGGAGTTCAAGATCAGCCTGGCCAACATGATGAAACCCCATCTCTACCAAAAATACAAAAAAATTTACAGAGTGTGGTGGTGTACACCTGTAATCCCAGCTACTCGGGAGGCTGAAGCAGGAGAATTACTTGAACCCAGGAAGCAGAGATTGCAGTGAGTTGAGATCGTGCCACTGCACTCCAGCCTGGGCGATAGAGTGAGTGAGACTCTGTCTCAGACAAAACAAAACAAAACAAAACAAAACAAAACAAAACAAAACAAGTCTTGCTCTACAGGGGCATACGGGGGCGTGGTTGCCAGTCAATTCAGTCACTGTGGACTGGCCTTTCATTTTCTTGCCTCTCGGTTAGAAGAAAGTGTTGTCCCAGGGTTCTCCCAAGCAGGGAGGAAGCTCAGGAAGAAAGACTGGGTTTGAGCCTCTGATCAAATGCTTGCCAACGTGCAGGAAACAGATTCTGTCCGCTCCACGTGAAGGATCTCTTCTGTCATGTTCCCTTTTATCTAAATAAGGTGGAATGTGTGGAGAAACACGTTAAGTATCCAACACCAACAGCACATTACTGTAGCTTAGTTCATCATGTTCCCTTTAGAGAAGAACCTTTCTCCTTCTGGGTAACAGTATAAAGTAATGGTGGTGGTGGTGTTTCCTGCAGGGAGAATAATAGACATTTTGATGCGACAGATTCTGTGTAATGGAGAACCCTGGCTTACAGAGCTTGCTGATTTCAGAGAAAATAATTTGATTTCTGCAATCATTATTTAAGGAGCACATGTCTTTTTTTAATGAGGACCCCACCTGCTGTACAGGGAGGAGTAAAGGAAAGATGCCAGGAAATGAAAGCCTGGTGAAGGAAATTAGAGATGACTAAGTATTCTTAAGAAGCCGCATCTAACACTAGGCATAAAGGCTGGCATTGGAGAGGGGCCAGCCTGAGAACAGGAGCTGACTGTACTCCTTGCCAACGTCCAGTGGGCAGAACCTAGTGGAGAGGAAGCTGAAAAAGGGCAGTTGAGGGGATAAAAGTGGATAAAAAGGAGGCTATTAGTTCAGAGTCTTTAAGAATAATTTGTGCTTTGACACTGCAGCTGTTATTTAAGTTAAGGGAACCAAAAGGCAGAAAAGAAAGGATAGAACCACACGTCTGCTTTTAGAAGAGTTACTAATAAAGAACACAGACCTTTCTCTGTCACTTCATCATCAGGCTTTATTTCTTCACTGCATAATTCCCTCTGGTCCTTGCTCCTCTGTGAGGGCATCTGATGAATTAAGCTACACTGATGTGTTGTTGGGTGCTGTACATTCATTGTATTTCTCTTCACAGGTAGTATATTTGGATTTCAAAGGGAATTCAAACTTGAGGAACTAATTGATCATGTGACAGTGGTAAACAATTAGGTCAAAGCCAAATTTTGCCCTCCCTATTCCTGTCACAGATCCATTAGTTGTGAGCTCAAAACACATTCTCCCTCTAGATTTCTGTTGAACTATTCATCACATTATTTAAACAAGTGGAGTATATAGTATAAACTATTATCTTAGAAAAGTATAAAGAAACAACAAAGGCAAGGTACAGGACTGAATGGCAGAGATATGTGACTTTACAAATACCCTCACTCCTACCAACCCTGTGCTTGGTTGAAGGCATCTTCAGAAGCTGTAAGTTTCACCACTGTATGACATTTGAATTGATCATCAACAAAAGACTTACGTGGAAGTGGTTCATTCAGAGCTGGTTTCTTGCCAGAGTTTTCTAGGATACAATGGATCGTCCCAGAGCTTCTCTATGCCTGTGGCACCTTGTCAGGTGACCGACCACCTAACATAATTTATATTCTGAGGCACTAGGCAGGGTACAAGGACACTGACTTTCCATCAACAGTGAACAGGTTTATTTCACTGTGCTTTAAGGTAGACCAGCATTGTTCAGAAGAACTTTCTATGATGAAGGGAATATTCTACATCTGTGCTGTCCAATATGTAGCCACTAGCCACATGTTTTTGAACACTTGAAATGTGGCTAGTTTGACTGGGAAAATGCAATTTGAATTTTATGTCATTTTAATTAATTTGCATTTAGATTTAAATAGCCACATGTGGCTAGCGGCTACTGTCTTAAACAGTGCAGAAGTAGACCTTGGAAAATGAGGAAATTGAATAATTAACAACTTTTATCTTTAACATTAAAGAGAAGCCTGTTAGCCTGGGGTCACCGTTTTAAATCACTGTTTTTCCTGGTAGCTATGTATTCTGTGAGTTTGAGTGACTATGATGTGACCTAATGTTTCTCCGGGAAACATGTAAATTTGGTGTTAAGGGTAGAGTCCCCTTGCCCTCTTTGTCAGCCTCCAGGTAAGACTAACAAGTAGGACTGCTTTCTCTGCCAGACGCAGCAGGCATTGCCTCACAAAGCTGGACTGGGCTTTTTGGTAATAGCAGAAAGCTGGAGTCTTTCCAAAAAATAAAAGCTTTCCTTAAAGAAAAGACATTCTCTAGGTGCTGGCTGTGGAAACAAGTAGAGGCCTCTTAAGTAGAAATAATGGCAGCCCTTCCTTCAACTCTCCCCAGGAATGACAGCATTAGTGGTATGAATACGTTAAAGGCTGGATCACTCAATCCCCACTCCAGGCGGATCAAGCATATACATATTTTTAATTCCTTGCCCTTGGTCAACCAACAAAAGGGGATTGGGACTGAAATCCCATGTGCGTCTCCTTGGAATTTAAAGCCCACTTTGCTGAGATAGGATTAGGCAAGATAAAGGAAAAAGCAAGAAAATGATCACAAACACAATTAGACTAAATCGGCCCTGGAGTCAAGTCATGTGTAATTTCCAATAGAAAAAGATTTAATTATGCCATCATGACCAAAATCACTTATTAAGTGTCCATTTATATGTGATGCTGGACTGAGAAGATATACAGAAAAAGTCAGACTTGGTTTCAGCCCACTAAACAGACAATAATGAAACAGAGATATATTCAGGATGGGAATTAAATACACTAATGAATATTTACATTCAATGCAAATGTAACCCCCATAGAGCAGGCTTGAAACTCAAATACCTAAAGAACAAAGCTCTGGACTGTTGTCACTTGGATGGGTTGGATGCAGAAGGTTGGGGGAGGAGGAAGAAGGAAGTTACTTGGATCTGTTATTCTCTCTGTGATATACATGATGTGCTATTTGTCCAATGGGGAAGTTATGTGGGTAATGGCAGGTTGAGAGGGAGGAAGTCCAGAACTTATACAGCCTGGAAGCTGTTCTCTTTCTGCTCCAAACCAGAGAAATACAACCAAGCCTGTACCTCTCTCTGCAGCATATGCTAATGTAGGTCACAGAAGGTGTGTAGAAGAGAGAGATAGCAAGTGAGTAGTTGAACTCCATGAACCACCAGGTGTCCCTCTAAACAGGGTGGAGCAAGGGTTTTCCCACCCCAGGCCATTGAGATAAGAGAGGCAAGCTAGTCTTAAAGCTAAGCATGAGGCTAAAGACCAAGAAACCAACTGAAGGCATCCAAAAGTTTGCCAAACCAAAGGAGCTAGAGGTGCAAAGTAGGTATGAAGTACAAAGCCGGGAATCTAGAAACCAGGAATGTGGGTGAAAGAAAATGGGTTGAGAAAAAAGAGAGAAATTTGGGGCAATTACTTAGAACAGTTACAATCATTTGAAGTTTGTCTGTAGGCTGGCATATGCTGAATTTGAAAAGTTAGATGAGTCATGGAGGTAATGACAAGTGGTGACTTTGTAGGGCAAAAATTGGAAGTTCCAGCATTGAAAAAATCTGTGCAACAGCCAATTAGAAACCTAGAGCTCGAGGATAGTCCGTGTCCAAACCAAAGTGTCATCTTTGAGAGATTAGGAAAATAAGGTGTGAAAATTCTCCAAGTGTGCTGGCTCTGATACAGAGAAGTGGCTCTTCCATCACAGACCGGTGTGGGGGCATGGAACAGTCTGGAACACAGACAAAGGCTAAGAAGAAGAAAAATCTAAAAGAGCACAGGATCCTTTTCTTAAGCACAACTCCTTAAATGTCTTACCTCACTAAATCCAATGGGAATTTTTCAATCCTTGCTTATTTTCTTAGTCACATTTGATAGTATGGATCAGTGTTACCCTCTTGAAAACTTTTGGCATTGGTTCGGTGACGTCACATTCTTCTGGCTTTTCTCCTCACTTGATATCAGTTTCTTTTATGGAGCTCGTAGATGGCCATAAGACAGTTGAATGAACTTCTAAAATTGTATATGAAATATTGCTTGTTTGCACTTGAACATTGTTTTTCCCTTCGAAAAGGGGGTTTTAAGCTTTCTTTGGATCCTCAAAGTAGTCCTTCACTCCAAACAAGTTAAGAACCATTGCTCTATTCACTCTTCTTGGACGATCTCCTTCTTTTCTGAGGCTTCAGTTAAACTCTATATGACAAAGACATCTGAATGCATATCTCCAGACTGTTTCTTTCACCTGTGCTTTAGATACATATATCTAACTCTCTACGGAAAACACCAGCTGGCACATAAAATTCATCGTGTTCCAGATCAAATTCATTATTTTTTCCTACTGGCCTGAATTCTCCTCCTCTACCTGTGTTTTCTGCTTTGATTAATGATGTTATGTTTTCTTAAGTTTCCCCAAAAGTAGAATTTGAGACAAAGATTTGAGTGTATTATATTTTAGAGATGATCCCAGGAAGCATTGTGAGGGCGTAGGGAAGTGAGGTTGGGAAGGGAAAATGGTCAATAAAGTGTAAACAATCACACCAGAAACCACTGTGGGAAACCAACATTATTCCTACTGAGAAAATTATGTGAACACTATAGAACATAGACTAAAGCTGAGATATTTATACATTAGCTCCCATCTATCATTTGTAGAGGACTGCTTTCCATGGGTGTTACTTCTCAGCACTGCTGGCCTCCAGCATGGATGTGCAAAATGTGCTTCAGTGGCCAGAGAAAGACCTCAGGTGAAGGAATGCAGTGGCTGGGAGCTGGAAATGTATGTGGCATTTTCCAAGGGGGTAAAGTCAAGAAGACATGAGTGGGGCACCAACAGCATATACTACAACTATCCATCCAGTTGGTCAGGTTAGAAACCTGAACATAATCCTTTATTTCTTGCCTCTTTTTCATTCCTCACGTGCAATTATTTAGCAGGGACTGTTGATTCTATCTCTGAACATCTCTCAAATTCATCTACCTCTCTCTTTAATCCCTATTCCCTGTCAGTTCATGCTGCCATTTTCTTTCACCCAGACATTCCACAGCAGCCCCCTAAATTATTTATTTTTAAAGAGAGGACATTTTCTCTCTCTCTTTGCATTCTTTCCTCAGTTCATGAGATGGGAACTTCTGCTGGCCTTTCTCCCCTCAGGGAAATGCTGATGAATGCCAACACTGCTACCCTCTCTATGAAGTTTAGTAGAGGAGACTTAACAGTTTTTGATTCCTCTCTGCTCCTGACTTCAGTGCCCCACAAACAGTGTTGAATTTGTCTGAGGGTTGGTATTGGGATAAAGATCATTGTTCAGCATGGGGCTTTCTCTTTCTCACCCAAGCAATCCCTCCACCTGTCTGCCTATGAAGCAGCACCTTCTCCTTCCTGTTCCTGCTTCCGTGTGGTAAACTAACCAGAGAAAGGCCTCTCCACCTTAATATGGAGTTTGTATATTTCAAATTCATCCAACTGGATAAACTCAATTCAGAAGGAGGAAATAGGAGGAGCCATTAGAACTTGGGTCCCAGTGTCTATCAGGGAAATGTAAGTCAAAACCACAATGAGATATCAATTCACACCTGTTAGAATGGCTGTTATCAAAACAACAAAAGATAGTAAGTGTTGCCCAGGAAATTGCACACTGTTGATGGGAATGCAAAATGATGCAACCACTATGGAAAATGGTATGGAGGTTCATAAAAAAATATAAAATAGCACTACCATACGATCCAGCAATCCCACTGCTGGGTGTTTATCTGAAAGAACTGAAATCAGGATCTTGAAGAGATATCTGCATTGTCGTATTCATTACAGTACTATTTATAATAACCAGCATGTAGAAACAATCTAAATGTCCATTGACATGTAAATGGATAAAGAAAGTGTTTTATACATGCAATGAAATATTATTCAGCCTCAAGAGAAAGGAAATCCTTCCATATGTGACAACATGTATGAAACTTGAGGATATAATGATAAGTGAAATAGTCACAGTAGGACTAAATATTATATGATTTCATTTATAGGAGGAGTCTAAAATAGCTAAACTCATAGAAGCCAACAATATAAGGGTAGTTGTCAGTACTCAGGAGGAAGGGCAAATGTGGAGTTGCTGTTCAATGGATATGAAAATTCAGTTTTGCAAGGCAAATAAGTTCTAGAGATCTGGTGTGAAACATTGTGCCTATAGTTAATAGTACTGTATTGTACACTTAAATTTGTTAAGAGAGTGATTTAAGTTAAGTGTTCTTACCACATACAGGCATGCACACAAAAATGTCCAGATGTGGACAATAAAATATGTGATCACCCTACATCTAACCTATACATCCCCTTAACATGACTTAGTTAATCTCGCCTTGACTTTCCTTCCTCCTGTCATTGCCAATCTTCTTCCCCTGCTCTCTCAACTCCAGCTTGTTTTACTCCTGCATTCTCCTCTGCCTCACCTCTGTGTGTCCTCAGCTGGAATATGCTTCCGTGCCTGCTGCCTGATTCATTAGCTAACCCCTACTGTTTATTGGGTCATAGCTTTGTTATCACTCCCTTTGGGAAGTCTTTCTTCACCATCTTAGCCTAGGTTACTGCTCACAGCACTCTGTGCTTTCCCTATTATGACATGTGTCACACTGCACTGCAATTGCCTATGAGGGTATCTGTACCCTTGCTAGACTGTGAACTCCATTTAGACAGGGACTGTGCTCTGTTTGCCTTACTGTGCCCAACACTTGGTGTAATTCACTCTCTGCACACTTTAGATTCTCAGGAGATACTTGTTGAAAAATGAAAATGTATAGAAAACCAACGTGTAACCTCATTATGTAAGTTCCATAGTTTGTTAAGGTAGTACAAGAGTTGGATGGATGAATTTCACAGTATATTTCTTAAAAATTACAAGGCACTTTAAATACAAAATGGTCTGCATAGGCAGTGGGTAATGGCTATGACCTGGAATGGGTTGAAAGGACTTGAAGAATGAATTGACTTGAGAAGACTGGAGAAAGCATGAAGGACAGATCCATGAAGACAATCAAGTGGGCCAAGGGACATAGACCCTTGACTTGAACATAGCATGTTCAAGGGACAGTGAACAGAGCAGTTTGGCTCAAAAACACTATATGTAAATCAAGATGGAATCCGAAAATGTGTTTAAGTAACCCATAGGAAGGCAAGAAAAGATAAACACAGGAATAAGAAATAAAGGAAACAAATAGAAAACAAGTAATAAAATGGCATGCTTAAGCCCTAACATATCAATAATAACCTTGATTGTAAAATGGTGTAAATGTACCAGTTAAGAGACTGAGTGAACAAAGAATATAATCCACCTATATAGTTCCTGCAAGAAACTCAGTTTAAATATAATAGCATATGCTGGTTGAAAGTTAAAAGAATAGAAAAACATATACCACGTAAACATTAATATTTTTTAAAAAAGCAGGAATGGCTATATTAACACTGGTCAAAGTCCACTTCAGAGCAAAGGAAATTACCAGGGACAGATAGGGGCATTACATAATGATGAAAAAAATCAATCCACTAAGACATAACAATTCTAAATGTGCATGTGCAAAACAACAGAGCTTCAAAATATGTGATGCAAAATCTGATAAAGCTGAAGAGAAATACGTAAGTAAATGCATAATTATAGTTGGAAACTTCAACACTGTACTCTCAAAAATTGATAGTACTACATTAAAAGGATAAGAAAGAAATACTGTGTGTATTAGAGTTTTCCAGAAAAAAAGAACCAATATTTTACACACATAAATATTGTGTGTGTGTGTGTGTGTGTGTGTGTGTGTAGGGGAGGGAGAGAGAAGGGGAGAGAGAAAGGGGTTTATTAAAAGGTATTGGCTCATGCAGTTGTGGAGGCTGAGAAGTCCCCTAATCTGCCATTTACAAGCTGAAGACCCCAGAAATTTGGTGGTATAGTTCTAAGGCCTGAGAACTAGAGGGCCAATGGTTTGGTGCAGCCTAAGTCTGAAGGCCTGAGAACCAGGAGCGCTGAGGGCAGGAGATCAATATCCCAGAGCAAGTAGTCAGGCAGAGGGACCATGAACCCAATCTTCCTCCACCTTTTTCTGTTCTATTCAGGTCCTCACCTGATTAGATGAGGCACATCCACACTGGGGAAGGCCATCTACTTTACTTGGGCCTCCAATCCAGATGCTAACTTCTTTAGATAACACCCTCACAGACACACCCAAAATAATATTTAATCAACTATCTGAGCATCTCATGACTCAGTCAAGTTTTATGACACATAAAATTAACCATCACATTGTGAACAACGGTATACTCATAAACTCAACAACTTAGGTGAAACAAAGCAATTCCTCAAAACGTACAAACTACCAAAACTCACCAAGATGACCCGAATAGATATAAAACCATTAAAAATTGAATTTGTAATTGAAAGCTTTTTAAAAAAGTAATCTCTAAGCCTAGATGGTTTCACTGGCAGATCCTACCAAACATGTAAAGAACTAACCCTCATTTTACACAATCTCTTCCTGAGAATAAATTATTATGGATGTTTTAAGCCACCAAGCTTTGATGTGGGTTGTTACGTAGCAATAGGTAACTGAAACACCAGGTTACTCACATTCTCTTCTAATGGTCTTATTCTTTCTGTAACCCATGACAGTCCAAACTGGCTCCTTCTCTGAAGATGAGCTATTATATTAATTATAGAGAATTTGGCTGGTCTATCTGCAGTTGTTCAGTTTCTACACTTGGCATAGTGTTGACCAGTGCCTTACTTACATTGTTCTGTTATTTCTGTTTCTGAATGTCTGTGCTTCATCTTAAGCAATGTTGAAACTCTTCCTAGGACACACTGAAGTAAAGTGAATCTCAGAGCACACTCCAGCTATTGTCATCTCAAATCCCTCTATCTTTCCACCTTAGGCCTCTGCTCTGCTCAGAGTGGCCATGGAGCATCTTTTTATCTTATGGTAAGGGAGAAACTTAGGTTGGTTTTTGTAGTTATAACTGTTATTTACTGCCAACATTTATTGACTGCTTACTATGTATCAGGACTATACATGTATTCCTCCATAGTTGTTACGTCTATGCCTATTGGCAGTTCTGGGTTGGAGATGTCTGCAGTCTGGTATACATGAGAATCAATAAGGAAACCCAAGAAACTCGTTGCTGGGCCATTCCTCAAGTCCCAAGGTCCCTAGGCATTTCACCTTCCTCTTTCCACCTTTCAGAGTTTTCCTATACTCAGTTACTATGTTGGTTATGTTTAGGTTTTTATTTTAATTGTAAGAGAGAAGACCTGGGATGAATGGAGCTACTCCATTTTGGCCAGAAGTAGAAATCCATAGCCATTTATTTAGCTTATGAATCTACAATTTGGTCAGGACTCAGTGAGGAAGGCTTATATCTGCCACTTGTGTTGTCAGCTGGTGCGACTCAAATGGAGGCTGGAGGATCCACTTGAAGATGTCTCACTCCCATGACTGCCAAGTTGCTGCTAGCTGTTGGCTAGGAGCTGATCCAGGGCTGAGGGCTGGGGGCTTGGTTTTCTTCCGGTCTGGTAGCTGGGTTCTCAGGGCAAGCATCCTGCTATAAAAGAGGAATTTTATAATGGCCTTAGAAGACACATAGTATCACCTCTGCCTTAGTCAAAAGCAAGCCCTGATTCAAGGGGAGAGAATGTAGATGCCAGTCTTTCAATGGCAGGATTACTGAAAGCTCATCATAAGAAACCAGGTGGCATGGCAGATATTGTTGTGGCCATTTTGAAAGGTATTAATATAATCTGCCATACCTGGAATCAAAATGATAAAAGGAACAGGTACTCTGGCAGACCCAGGACAGAGATGATTGTTAATCCTCCCTCAGATAAGAAGCTCTTAAACGAGGAAAGCTTGGAATTTTTTTTTAATGTAGCGATTAAGAGCATGGGCTTTTGAATCACTTGTCATGGGTTCAAATCTCATCTCCCACTTCTTGGTTGTGTGTCCTTGGACAAGTTGATTTATCTTCCCGTGCCTCATTGTCTTTATTTTTAGGGCGATAGTAACAATAAATACTACATAGGGTTTTTGTTAGTATTAAATGGGTTAATGAATAGAAAATACTCAGCACAGTACCTGGCCCATGTAAAATTATCAAGCTATGGTGATTATTGAAGCTTTAGATGTACATATCACAAATACATACATCATGAGCATTACTAGAATTTTAAATTATATTTATCATATAAATATATCAAATTATACACATTGTGCTTTAATCGTTATTAAAGTTGAATTCAGTTATTTTCAATGAACATTTTGGTTTTCTTCATAACGTCCTCTGTTAACAAATCTCTCTAGGTATCATTAAATATAACTAATTCAGACAGGAATTTCCAGAATGGAAATTGCTATCAAGATCTTGGTGCACTGAGTTGGGAGAGGAGAGGAGGTAAGCTCCTCTCACAAAAAGCTGGCTGCCTTCATTAACCGCCTGGACACCCATGAATATCCCACATCTTTCACTACTGCAACACCTACACAGAGTAGATGCTCTTTAAATGTGTCAATGGCTTTAAATTCACATTAATACCAGTTTCTCAGAAAACTCTTGGTTGGAGATTGCTAGCAATTACATATCTAAAAATTTCTCAGTAGGGAAGAGCTGGATAATAATATCACTTAATCAGAAGATACCAGTGGTCTGGCTGTGACTGTGTTTGCAGAAGTCCTGGCATCTCATCAATTTCTGGGCCTGCTAGATTAAGCAAATGCCTGAAATTCTGATGCTCTGAATATGAACTCCCTGATCCACCAGTTACTCTGATGCAGTCCCCAGATAAATCTCCAGGGCTCTGTTTCCCTTCCTGCAAAATAACATTCTCCTTCTTCACCTCTCATTTCTCCTGCTGAGTGGAGAAAGTGATATCTTTATGACCCTAGGAGGCAATGCATGATTTAGAATAGCTAAGTAAAGAGAGCCATAAACAATGGTTGGGATGCAGAGCACTCGCCACCTTCTAATTTATTTCCTCTCCATCGGACTTTAGATGGAAAAGTAAAAGTTGCTGTTTATTTGCAGGAACAATGTTTTTATGTCTCAGCTTTATTAAGCTAGATTTTGAGTCTGTTTAACATAAATTTCTCAGAGTTAAACCTCAGTTCCAACTAGATTTTCTAAGATGAAGGTATAAATTAAATGAAAGTTGGACAGGGTAAATAGTTCAGTAAAAGTATCTATATTGCAGCCTCTGTTGAGGCTTTGGGTCCACTGTGCCCAACATACTCAGAAGAAGGTGGGTAGGCCCTCTCCCCTGTCACTCAGACTCTAGTAAACCAGGCTATGTTGACCTGCTAACCTCTTCATATTATGAGATGCTTCCTACGCCAGACCTTCCCTTCTTTCTGCCACTATTGTGTGTGTCTAGCCTGCTATCTTGGTTTGGTTCATCTTTCCCCCACCCAAAAGCAGACCCTGAGATGGGGATTTAGAGGAAGATTATTTGGAACATGACCAGGAAACATGTGAGGGAGAGGGAAGTGAGAAGGAAGGATGACAACAAAAAGGGTATTCATGAGAGGGTTACCTCTGTGGGCAACTGGGGAGCATTCCTACTCAGGATCCACTGAGAAATTGTGTGGAACACTCCTCAGAATTGAGAAGCAAGAAATAGGGCATTTATCTGTTAACTCCCATCTCTCTTTGGTTGAGGGCTGCTCTCAGTGCTGTTAACTCCCTGACAATTTCAGCCTGTCCTGTAGGTAGGCTGATAATTGTTTTGTAGCCATAGAAAGCCCTCAGGCAGAGTCACAAGTGTTTGCAGTAGAAAGTCACTGTAGGTGTACAGATGACAATAAGGAAATTGTCAACTGAAGCTGGGTGGGTCACGGGAATATAGATGGGGCATCAACAAAGCAGCTGCAATGCCTATATTCTGCTTCTTTTATCTCTTCTCACTGCCATCTCCCACCCCAGCACCTGGCCCACTCTTACCTTGCCTTTCAAATCTTGTTTCAGTTAGCTCAGTTCTATTCGGCAACATTTGCTATTGTCTCACATCATCCAAACTCACATGTTTAAATTACCTGCTTGGCCTTTGTAGGTGTTTACTTTGTGATCCTTGGAATACATAAAAGTGTAGACATGGCTGATAATGGATAAAGCTTTGGGAAGCAGAGTAACTGATGTGATTGTGGGTAGGAATAGCAGAAATTGAGACTAGGAAAGGAGATTGGGACCAAATCATGAGGCCTGGGGAATTTTGTTAAGGAGTGTGAGCTGTGTTATGTATTTCATAATGAAGTATGGATTTTAAGTAGTGTGATCAGATAGGCACTGGAGATAGATAACTTCAGAGAAGTATGATAGGTAGAATAATTTGTGTGTGTGCAAGTGTGCATTTAAATCCCTCTGGGTGATTCTGATGTAGCTCCTAGTTTTGAGGCCCACTGACACACAGGATGAAAGGGTGGGGAAGCCGTTGAAAGGCAGACATTAGTGAGGGGCTATGATGATTAGTTTTATGTGTCAACTTGTCTGGATTATAGTACCCAGTTATTGAATCAGACACTAATCTAGGCATTGCTGTGAAGGTATTTTGTAGACATGAGTAACATTTACAGTCAGTTGACTTCAAGTAAAGGAAAGTATCCTCCGTAATCTGGGTAGGCCTTACCCAGTTGACTGAATGGCCTTAAGAGTAGAACTAAGGTTTCCTTGAGGAAGAAGAAATTCTGCTTGTGGACAGTGGTGCAGCTCCTGCCTGGTGGCTCTAAGTCTGCTACCTATCTATACATTTTGAACTTGTCAGTCCCCATAATCATGTAAGCCAATGTCTTGAAATAAATCTTTCCTCCTCTCCCCCGATTGTTTCTATTTCCCTGGTAGAATGCAGACTGACATGGGCCATTGACAAAGTTCAAATTGATGAAAATCTATCTGGGACTGTGGGAACAGAGCTATGAATTGTGTTTAAAAGACATTTTTGAGATGGAATCTGGAGGTTAGAGGTAAGGCTTAAGGTAAGGGTTAGAAATAGAAAAAAAATAAGGTAAGATTTATAGTCCTGGAGAGTGCAGGGATGGTTATGCTATGAATGGAGATTAAGAACTCAGGAATGATGACATGTTTGGTATGGGAAAGAAACCAATATTTGGGGACACGGTAAATTTAAGGTGCTTGAGGAACTTCACTATTATGTCCAGCTGGCATTTGAAAATTAGTCTCATTCTCAGGAAGGAGCTGTTTGGGCTGGAGAGAAGAATATGATTGTTGAAAGAATGTTCTCTTTTTCCTAAATTATTCCTATTTCCTTTTTTAGTTCATTCCTATTTGTTCATCTTTTTTATGATAACTGTTATTCTCAAATATCTGATGATCTTTGGAGGTCAGTTCATAGGCAGGCAGAAGCTATATTCATTCAATGCTTATACTGTGTATAACTATGGGGGGTGGGATGAAGACCCATTGACATGTGTACCTAAGACAATTCTTTCATAAAGTACCCAGAGCTTTTGCATTCTTTACATTAACAGGCTCTAGTCTTGAGCCCTTGAAGATGACTGACATATTTTAAGTTTCTGTTTCCTGCCTGCCTTTTCCATAAATTCAATCCCATGTGCTTTTCCTTCTTGGGTTTCAAAATTTTTCATTCAATTCCAGTTTTCTTTTTAAATTTCTTTTCTTGTGTTATGATTTAATATTTTTGTATATTAAAAAATTGTATTTTTCTTTCCTTGGTATCTTAGAGGAGAAGTGTGGTGGATATTCTACGTTTGCCTCTCCAGATTCGCATTACACCCAACTCTGCCCTCCCCTGTGTCTCAGGAGCTGACCTGTATGAGCTGCATCAATAGGCCCTTTTGCCCTCCATTTGGGTTGAGTTCAGCTAACAGAAGGCATTGACAAGAGACCAGAAGGCAGGAAATGAGAGAGAGGTTAGGTGAGGCCAAAATTTGGTAAGGGTTTCATTCCTCTACCCATAGCTCCTATTCAACAATTCTCTCCTACAGCCACAAGTCTCACCAGGTTCTGGTAACCACTCTCTCCCCTTGCCCACTCCATGCTGGGGATGGTAGTAGCTTAGTATTCTTGCTGAACCTGGGGTGCTTCACTATTCCTTGTTGCTTTCTCTTAATCCTACCTATACCTTGTAAGAGTCCCTTCATTGAACTCTTTTAAATCATACTCTTTGAGAGTTCCCTCTAATTCCTGCCAGGATTCAGACCTATACAGGAGTGGAGAAAGATACATGAACTAAGAGCCCAGTGAAAGAGATGATGAGGGCATTTGGAGGTTTTCAATACCTATTATTTAACTTGAAATGACCAATTTTTCCATTTGTTTATTGTTGAGACACAATCTAAAAGTTAAAATTCCAACACTGGAATCAGATTGCTTGGGTCTAAATACCAATTCCACAATTACTAGCTGTGAATCCTTGGAAATTTACCTTACCATTTTGAGCTCCAGTTTTTTCATTTTAAAAATAGAGATCATAATAGTATCTACCTCATTGGTGCTATTGTGAAGATTAACTAAGTTACTGTAAGTAAAATGCTCACAACAGCTCAAAAAGGACATATTAAATGCTAGCTGCTATGATTATAGTTGTTATCACTATTATTATCTCTTCTTCTCATTCTCCTATCTAACATGTAATAGGCGGCATGACTCAGCACTGCATTTAGATCTAGAAAGACTATTTCTTTACAACAGGCTATCGCTTTGGTTTCCTGTGCAAAATTATTTAGCTGAACAGAGAGAAACTGAACACTTTCATAAATTCTAAGAAGTTCCCACATTCATTGCATTTGTTGTACCCAGCATGCTAGTGCCCATGCCAGGATTCTTGAATTTTCAGTCTTCTTTCTTCTTTTCAACCCTCTACAACCAGGCAAAATTCTAAATTATCCTCTCTACCCCAGTAAAGGGAAACAGGGTGTCTGTTGCCTAAACTTGAGTGCATGAGTTTGGTGAGGAAGAGTTCTAGCCTCTATACTCTGGTGTCATATGCCTGTTTCATCAAGCCCATTCTCTTCTCAGTGTAATTGGTTTCATGCTTGACTGAGATGGAAAATCTAGGGATTTTACAGTTTTCAGATCTGCAGCTAACATTCTGGAGACTCTACAAACAAGACATGATGGAGTGTGAATTAGTTACTACTCAATGATGTTCACAGAATAAGAATCCGACTTAGTCAAGGTTCTTTTCGTTGTAAGTAATAGAAACCCACTCAAACTTGTTTCTGCCAAAAGGAGGAATTTATTATGAGAATACAAGGATAATCACAGAGTTCAAGGGCAGGAAGTAGAGCCAAGCTTCTTTGTGAATTGCAACCATGAGTAGAAAGCTGTAACAGCAGGTTTAGTTTGTCTGTCTGTCTCACTGCTTGTTCTCTTCCTATGTGGCTTTCTCACTCTTTATCTGCATGCATAGTAGGTAATAATTGGCCTGCAGTTCACACATTTACTTGTTTCCCTTCCAGCCACAAGAAGAGATTAACCAGTTCTTCAGAATCTCAATTGTATATTCCAAGGAGAGAGATTGTGATTGGATCAGTTTGGGGGCAATGTCTATCTCGGATCCAATTAGGTGTGATCTGAGGCTCAAGGTCACATAATACAATCATGGTTTTCAGAGTCCTATCTCTATGGATGAAGGGAGCAGTTCTCAGAAGAAAGAAACGGTTAATCTTGGGATAGACAGAGATCGTTAAAGGTCTCTCCTTCATTTGCATTTTCCTCTTTCCTCTATTTTTTCCTATTCTCTCATGGTAGAAACCAATTTTCTTATATGATTAAAAAACAACAACAAAAAAACTCTTTTCACTCTTTTAATAATTTCTCCATATTACTAAAATAACTGAATGTGACTCATAAATTAGATCTTAAATTACAAACCACCAGGATCTTGGAATTTTCTGGAACTAGAGACTGTAGATATTAAGGGTTCCTGGCAATTTAAAGCCAAGTTTTGTGTTCATTAGTTTGGGTATTTAGTGGGTGTTGCAAATATCATTGTGCTTTGTGAAAAAGTCAAAGTATCTTCTTGGATTTTATTATCTCTTCTAGAGACGAGCTTGATGGAATGTTTGTCATGTTATTGGCGTGCTGTGGTCTGAAGTGAGAGGCCAGTCTCCCAGTTTGGGTTTCAGTTACTTCCTTAGTTCAGGATGTTGTAATGTTACAGTAGGTAGTCAGGCAGACATGAACAGGGCAGGGAAGCACACCCCTCCCTCATCCCACCAGGAATGTCAGGCAACCTTAGGTGATGGTCAGGTGGTTATTAAGGTGTCTTTCTAAAATAATAATTGGTTGCAGCCAGTGCCAGGGAAAGGCAGTCTCCCAATAAACAGAAACACCTGAAATTGGTGATCAGCAGCTTCCCAATATCTTAGGAGTTGGGTGAGTGGCTGAAGCACACGCATTAAGAGTCAAAATAGCAGGGTTTAAGTGGTATAGGACCTTCTAGGGATGTTTGACTGATCCCTATGAAAGGGAAGAATGCCTCAAGTGAGCATGCATACAACTTCAGTAAACACACCGTGCATACTCACTTCCCAAGTGCTAGCAGGCCACTGCACGTATGGACAGCCCACTCCAAGGGAAGAATCAGGGGAGAAAGGACACAAGACCCTGGAAGCATGCCAGCGTATAAAACCCCAAGTCAAAAGGTCAAACCATGCACTTGATCTCTCAAGTCACCTGTTGGCCGTCTTCCAAGTGTACTTTACTTCCTTTCATTCCTGCTCTAAAGCTTTTTGATAAACTTTTCACTCCTGCTTTAAAACTTGCTTCGGTCTCTCCTTCTGTCTTACTCTCGTCAGTTGAATTCTTTTTTCTGAGGGGGCAAGAATAGAGGTTGCTGCAGACCCATATTGATTCACTGCCGGTAACAGTAATCCGTTAATGGCCTATCGTTTGTTCTTGTGAGTTGTTACCATGAGTACGATCTGGCTATAAGAATAGGATGAGGATTTCTCAGCAGTGACAACAGTGGTGGCAGTAGCAGAGAAGAAAGATTGACTATGTGATACATTGAATACTCAGTAGTATCTTACAGAATATTGCAAGATACCCATCGCTTTATGTGTGTGAAGGCAGGTAATCATCACTGGGCAAAATTCTTCATGATTTGGGGATTTATATGTTGGTGAGGACCTTAAGAGGGTACTTGGAACAGTCTCAAGAAAAATGACACGGGTTTCTAGGTACGATCTTCTCTTCTTTCCAGGTTGACCTGTTTTCACTTTGTGTTTTTGAAGAACATCATGCACTTGTCATTTTGCTCAGTGTCAATCCCAAAGCATCAGTTTAGTCATGGAAGGGTAATTTCTTAAGTGGACTGAAAAGGAAGACCCACAATATGCGGAAGATGAAACTCTGTTGCTTTACAACAGTCAAGCTGGACATCAGGGGCAATCTGATTAAACATCTTGGGCAGAGAGACAAAGAAATTGCTGTGAGCTCTCTGTGGAGCACCTTTCACTTTGGAAGTTTCTTGTTCACAAGAGTCATCTTCTGTCTAGCAAATAGCACCAACAGCAATGAGATATTATGCATTCAATGGCTGTTTTATCTTCTGCCTTTTCTTATTTGTTTTCATTGTTGAAATAACAAACTTTGAAAATATCATCCATGTCAGAGACATATGCCTTGACCTTCACCACTGGTTCCTGCAAACCCACAGGGAAAGCAGACAGCACAGTGAGCGAGGGCTTGATCCAGCACAGGATTTTAATTTATCGTTTCTGGAGCACAAACTGTAAAATGGATGCCATAAGAGGTACGAGTAGGTGTTGCTGCTGATTAGTAGGTTTAACCACATATATCTTCTTACTGGCCAAGTAAATAAAGTCACCGCCCAGAGCATTTAAGATAATAAACCATGAGAAACCATAAATAATTGAAATGTACTTTTTCTACTAATTCTCTAGCACTGCTTTTACTTCACTCTAGTTGGGTAGGGAAGTGGTTTTTATGAGGTTGTATTATCCATTTTTTAAATAAATGTTTATTGAGTATCTACTATGTGCAAAGGATTATCTTAGGCCTTGTGTAAATAAACACCAGCACACGGACAGGTATAAAAAGAGACAAACGGCATTACAAGTAGAGGGGTGAGTGTAGAGATTCTCATTTATTCCTTGCTGCCTTTGTCTCATGCTGATTCTTTCTTTTTCATTGATCTGAAAGGACATACTTGTAACTTGAAAGCTCATGACATTTCTCCTGATCCCCTTATTATTTCTGTGGCAAAGAAGCTCTTAGAACTTGTGCTGAGTGGAGAGTGGTGAGAACCTCCTTGCTGATCATATTCCCCTAAGGCCTGGGTGTGATTGAAAGAGAAAATACCACTTTAGTCCAGGAAGCATTTGAATTGATTTTGGTGCACCCACACTGACTTCAGTAATATACCATTCTCTAGAGCACAGGCTTTCAGGAAACTCAACTGTGGTGGATGCCATGATGTGCTGATTGCCCTTCAGAAATGAAGCACTTACTCCCCCAGTTGCTGGGAGTGCTGCCTGCAGACTGTCTTCAGCTGTCAGCCTTTTTGGACATTGCCTCCACTGAAGAAGACTGCCTCATCTGAGATCTCACCTCCTTCCTGGGGAAGTTTGTATACAATGACTGAGAAGTGTACAGACATGAAAGTCCGACCCCCTTGTTTTAACCTGATATAACCCTGAAGGGCCATCCCAGATCCAGAGCTACCCTGGGGTTGGCTGAACCTTTGTTGGGCTTTCAGAACAGCCTAACTTCTCCTTATGCCCACTCTTGCTTCCTTCCCCTCCTCGTCACAGGGCTGAACATCTAACATAGCACCTAATAAAGGTCGAGGCATGCTCATCTCTGTCTCAAATTCTGCTTTCCAGAAACCCACACTGTGATATCAACCCTCAGAACACAGCCTGAACTCAGAAGCAGGTAGGAAAGGAGCATGAGAAACTACAATAGTCATCATGAAGCTCTTACACAAAAGGCTTGGGGACCAGGTGAAGCAAAATAGACATGGAGATAAGTAAACAAAATAATCTCTGTTCCTGTGTGGGCTTGATGAGTGCCTGGACAGTGGCTGAACATTCCCATGTTTAATGCTTCCTTCATGAGCACTTGCAAGGCAGCTCTGGTGGCAACAAGTTCCCTCAGCATTTGCTTCTCTGAAAAGGAACTTATTTATCCTTTGCTTACGAAGCTTAGTTTGACCAGATATGAAATTCTGGGTTGGAAATTTTTTTCTTTAGGAATGTTGAATAATCTCTTCTGGCTCATAGGGTTTCCCTGAGAGGTCTGCTATTAGTCTGCTGGGCTTCCATTTGTAGGTAACCTGGCCTTTCTCTCTGGCTTCCCTTAACATTTTTTTTTTTTTCATTTTGACCTTGGAGAATCAGATGATTATCTGTTTTGGAGATGATATTCTTGTGGAATATCTTACTGGGGTTCTCTGTATTTCCTGAATTTGAATGTTGGCCTGTCTTGCCATGTTGGGGAAATTCTCCTGGATGATATACTGAAGTATGTTCTCCAACTTGGTTCTATTCTCTCTGTCTCTTTAGGTACCTCAATCAGTCATAGACTAATTCTCTTCACATAAATCCCACATTTCTCAGAGGTCTTGTTCATTCCTTTTCATTCTTTTTTAAAATTATACTTTAAGTTCTGGGATACATGTGCAGAATGTGCAGGTTTGTTATATAGGTATACATATGCCATGGTGGTTTGCTGCACTCATCAACCCATCATCTACATTAGGTATTTCTCTAATGCTATCCCTCCCCTAACCCCCCATCCCCTGACAGGCCCCAGTGTGTGATATTCCCCTCCCTGTGTCCATGTGTTCTCATTGTTCAACTCCCACTTACGAGTGAGAACATGCAGTGTTTGGTTTTCTGTTCCTGTGTTAGTTCGCTGAGAATGATGATTTCTAGCTTCATCCATGTCCCTGCAAAGGACATGAATTCATCCTTTTTTATGGCTGCATAGCATTCCATGATGTGCAGAGCCACTGTGGGGCACTGCTGGGGGGATCCTTACTTGACTGGATTGTTCGGAGTCTCCAAAGCCCACAAACACAAATGGCTGAGTCAACCAAACAGCAGAGATGGCACCCACCCCTCCCCTTGGAGGCTCCATCCTGTCTCAGGCAGGCTTCACCCTGTTGCCAGCAGCTGGCTGGAATTTCAAGCCAGTGGGTCTTATCTTGTGAGATGCTGTGGAAGTGGGGTCCACAGAATGATGCTGCTTGAGTTCCTGGATTCTGCCGCCTTCCTAGGGGTATGTGTGGACCTTCTGCCTTGCCTGAGTTGCAGACATGTTTGTTGGGGATCATGGGGCCAGATTATGCAAAGCTTCTGGGTCTATGCATGCCTGAGAAGCTGCTCTGCCAAGACTCCACATAGCTCTGTGTGTCAGACCTAAGGTCCTGGTGGCATGGGCTCGTGAGGGGATCTCCTGATCCATGGTTTGCAAAGATCTGTGGGAGAAGCACAGTTTTCCATGAGTGCAAAATCATTCGCCACTTCCCTTGACTGGGGTTCCCTTGGCTCTGTGTCATTCCCTGGGTGGGCCATTGTCCCGCCCTGCTTTTCGTTTTTTCTCTGTGGGTCGAGTTATTTTCCTCATCAGTCCCAGTGCAACTACCTGGATATTTTAGATGAGGGTGCTGTATTCACTTGCCCCTTTCTTTCCTCTTTGTGAGCTCTGCAGACCTCAGCTGCTTCTAATTGGCTATCTTGGCCCGTCTGAACGCTCTTTAAATTATACCCTGACTCTTTTGATTATTTTAGGTTGACATTTGATGATCAGCAGATGGGACCTGAAGCAAGCTTCCTACAATCCTCGCTGCTTTGCTAACATTTGGAACTTTAGTGCAGCATGAGTGGTTTTCACTTATTTGGCTTCATCAGAGCTGAAGAGGGTCCCTGGCATGGCTTCTCTCAGGTTTTGAATCTCCCTGGTTTTGGCTGAGATTCATACTTTATTCAGGCGTTCTGATTCCACACTCAACAAAACTGGAATTGAAGCTTCACTTTTAAAAGTAGGAGTTTCATTTGTTATTTCTTTAGAGATTCTGCTGTTTGCTGATACTACTATTAGTATAATTTGGTTTTGTTTTGAAAGCTAATAAAGTACTGATACATGCAACAACATGGATGAACGTTGAAAACATTATGATAAGCGAGGGAAGCCACTCACCAAGGACCACATACTGTATGTTTCCATTTATATGAAACCTCCAGAATAGGCAAATTCCTAGAGACAAAAGTGAGATTAGTAGTTGCCAGGAGTGGAGGTGTGTGGGTAGGGCAATGGGGAATGATAACTAAGGGGCAAAGGATTTCTTGTCAGGTAATGAGAATATTCTAAAGCTGACTGTGGTGACTGATGCACAACTATATGAATACTATAAGCCACTGGATTGTAAACTTTAAATGGGTGAATTGCATGGCATGGTATGTCAGTTACATTTCAATAAAGTTGTTTAAAAAACACTCATGAAGACTAACTGGAAGCTCCTCAAGTGAAAAACATGCTATTATCTTGCCAGCCTAAGGCAATTTTTACAAAAGGCTCTCCAGACTATCTTCTAGTTCTCTAACCTAGATGGGCTACTTGAGTTTCTATCAACTACTTTCCTTTGACTGCTCACAGCAGTTCCACCCCTTGGCTGAACTCCCATCTCAGACCTAACCCTTGCCCCTCAGTCTGTCATTAGTGCGTTGAACCTTTTTCCCTATGGCTCACACTGGTTCCACGGTCCTTACCCTCATCTCCACCAGTCCCAATACTGCTCTCCCTCCTGCCTCAGTCTGCCGAGCAAATTTCTAGCACATCATCAAATTAGCCTCCCTTGAACCCTTGAAGGTATATCCCCCTTACAAAATATCATCTAGTGCTCTCAACAGAGACAAGGCTAGGAGACCAGTGGTCAGAGATGCTGGAGAGAGGGGTTTGAGCACTGGGAGGAAGATTGAATTAGAATGACCAATGCTTCTAATGCTTCTAAAAATTTAATGTGAACACAAATCAACTGAATCAACTGGGGGTCTTGTTAAAATGCAGATGCTGATTTGGCAGCTCTGAGACCTTAGGTTATGCATGCCTAATAAGCTCTCAGGTGATGCTCTGCTGGTCCTGGAACCCCACTTTGAGTATTAAGGAGACAGACCATCTCTGAGGTCTATTTTAGCTCTTACATTCCATCTTATACTTGATCAAGTTGATCACAGGAGACCCAGCTACATCCCATCTGGCACTGCTGATGCAACTCATGAACAGCTCCTGCAGAGTTCTCTCCAGAGGCCCTGGAAGTGCAAGTTACAATGTAACGGTGGAAAATGGCTTTTCTCTTAAGCAGGATAATATTGCTTGCATTAAGAGGCATATCAACCAAAGATGGAACATAAAATATGATCAAAGTACCATCAAACCATCTTTGTCTCATCAAAGTTGATTAATTTCTAAGGAATGTTTTTATTTGACTTATATTTAAGTCTCATTTGTTAACGGATGGTATATAAAACCATTTTTAGAAGTTGGCAAACTGTGCCAGGAGTAACAGAAAAAGAGAACTCAAAAGTGTTAGGATAATTTTTATTTTAACGATTGATTCACAACTCTAGAAAGTCAAGAGAGTAAAATCTATAATTTTTAGATTACACTAATTATTACCATCACCATGTTATTAATTTTATTATTATTTTAAATCAGAATAATTCATGAAAATGGTTTTAAAAATCAATTTGTACAGAAACATGTGTAATAATAAACAGTAGTCCCTGATATCACCCCTTCCCAGTTGCATCTATTTTTAAATGACTCTGTCCCCTTTTTCTTTGTAGCTACTTCCACATTCCTAAATACAATGTATTATTCTACTATTTCTTGATATATCAGTTGTACACATGATATATTGACTTCCTCTATAATACATGAGAATTTTTCTTCTGTATTTCTTCTCTCCTCATCTTACTAACAAATTCATATGCCGGTTTCAGTTCCACTGTCAGTTACCTCTGTAGATTTAAGTAATACATTTTAATTATATCAACTAGATACAAAGTATAGAATCCTTAACTCCTCACTTTTTAATGAGAATCTTAAGGATGCTACCTTTTCTTAACTCTTCTCTCACATGTCCACCTCCTAACTTTTGCCCCCATACACTTGCATTTCTATTTGAAGATTCATAACAACCATGAAAATATAATTCAAGTAAGTAAATCTTCTCCTTATTGTCTTTTTATTGCAGTAATAGAATAGGCCCTCAACTTGAGATATTCTTACTCAAAAAGTACTTACTTTTTTAGTTAAAAGTCTCAGAAAATTCCCAGATCTTCTTTTCTTACCGTAACATAGTGTCTTAATCCATTTGGTGCTGCTATAACAGAATACTACAGACTGGGTAATTTATAATGAATAGAAATTTATTAGCTTATGGTTCTGGAGGTTGTGATGCCCAAGATCAAGGAGCTGGCATCTGGCGAGGGCCTTCTTGCCATGTCATCCCATGGTAGAAGGCAAGAGACAGAGAGAGAGCAAGAGGTTGAATTTACAACCTGAAGTCCTTTTATAATCAGCATCAATCTATTCATGAAGGTAGAGACTAATTAGGCCCCACCTCAAGACTAATTAGGCCCCACCACCCAACAGTGTTGTATTGGGGAATAAGTTTTCAACACATCCTTTTTGGGGGACATAGCCAAACCATAGCATATGGGTTTTGGACCTGTTTGAATTTTGTTATGTCCCCAGCTCATCCTTTTTTTCTAGTTCTCAGTGAAGTTTGAGCTCAGATTGCTTCAGGACACAGGATAAGAACAAGCATCTGGCTCTTCAAAGCTTGCTCTGGAGTAAAAGACCTACAAATCTTAGATGATTATCTGAGTGCTGGAAGGTCAAGACTCCTTTCCCTTGCATCAGTATTTTTTAAACTGCAGCTCACTACCTAATACTGGGACATGAATTGAATTTTCTGGGTCACAACCAACATTTTGAAAAAGTGAAATAGATTGAACAGACTTCATCACCCATAGTAAGGTTTAAGTATTAACCTTAATTAACCTTATTAAAATAATATGTATATGTATATATTTGTATGTGTGTTCTGATTGCATGTAAAATATATATTTATGTTGGTTGCTATTAAAAAGGGTTGAACAATCCTGCCTTGCATGCTGAATGGGTCTCTTTTTGGCCTGATTTCTGGTTTTAAAGTTGCCCTTTTCGATCAGTGTATAACACTCCTTGATATTGAGGAGATGGGACCTCACTGTGTCTAACAGAGCTTCAGGCTCTTCCTTTTTTTCTGAAATTCATCTTCCCATGTGAATTACTGAGACCTGTTGTGGCTCAAGTTCCCTATGGATTTCTGGACCTCATCTTCACTGGGACTCCTGGTGGGAAATGGCTGGTCTCCCTTTGTGCCTTGCCTGGTGTATTGAAAACCAGAACAGATCATTTATTGATCAAATTATCTTCAAAGTAATCATGATATGAAATGAGTAATACTGGCCAGAAAAGAATGTAGACAGTGAACATTTTCTTGAACTTCAAGTATATTATGCCAGTGTTAAAAAGTAATAGGAATAAAGATTACAGTACAAAAAGGGACAAAATGTATAGATGAATACTTTTTAATTACATGACTGTCATGTTGGGGGAAAATGGTGACATGGCCAGGGCACACATAAAGAAACATGTCTGAAAGCGTTAATACCACCAGGTTCACAGAACAATTTTGTTCATGAAATAACAAAATTGAAGTACCTTGGTTTCTGTTTCTCTGTATTTATAATCATTTTGCTATCACTTCTTATTTTGAATCTACTGTTTAAATGCAGGGATGTGCTGTACTACAGGGGATGGAGCAAGGAACTTCATCCAAAGTGAGCTCCATTCACTTAGAACTATCATCTTCTCTAGAAATGGGCCCATGTAGCTGAGACTACATGTGTCAGGATATCTCTATAACTGGGAGTTCTCTGAATTCATTTCCTTGTAAAATACCATGTTGATCGAAGAATAAGCAATACAAAATGCTGTTTTGAAGTTTATGTATATGTAACAGTTTTAAAGCTTAAAAGCAATCATGGCAACAAGAGATTTTTTTTTTTTTTAACAGGGGTAGTATTTTCTTGCTGATTTGTTTAAAATTGCTAGCACATGGTGAAAATCAAGCAGACGGACTAGCTGGTGTTATGATTGTTTTAAAATAATCTATAAACAATGTAGTCTCTTACTGTCTGTACCTGGGATTGACTGTTCCCACTGCTCTACCTGTGGTACCCCAAATTCCAGGAAGAAAAGCCCCTCTTGCTCTTTTATTAGCTCTTTTGATAATGCGTTTAGAGTCCTCAAATAGAATTAGGGAAATGAAGCTGTGAAACACAACACAGTGTTTCTTGCTCACAGCTAGCCCCTCACTTTCTTTTGGTAGACTTTAAGCCAGGGAACAGGTCTATGGACTTTTCTTGGCTCTAAGATTGTACTCCCAGAAAGTGTGTATGTGTGTGTGTGTGGTGGTGGTGGGCAGGAGATGGATGGTAGGCTTTGGTTGGAATGAGGAAAACACACGGAAAGAAATTCGGCTACAGAAGGTTCATAGGATGCACATACATGCCAAGTGAAAGGAAATCCTTGGATCTCCATAATACTTCTAAGATAAAGTCTAATCAAAATCTTGGGTGATATTTGCCAATATACTTCAAGTTTACATGGGTACTGCCTCTTTGCTTCTCACCCCCATCCTCAGTTGTTTTTCTCTCAGTTACAAACACCAACTCACCAACTCAAACTTTCCTCAGATTCTATAAGCAGAGCCACAGGTTGTTTGGTTTGCCTTTCCTTTTCTTTTTCTTCACTTTTCAAATAGGAGAACATCTGTGACTGACTTAATCTGCCTCCAGCATTATAAATGTGCCTTTGTTGCTTACTTTCTTACTTGTTTCACCGGCAAGGGTCCTAGCTTTGTACACATGTAGGTTACCAACTTAAGTCCACCCGGCCTAGTCTAACTTTCAGAGCTCAGTCAGGGGGTTTCTTCCAGAGGGAACAAGATACCTAAAATGGAGGAACAGCTTGGTGCTAATGAAATTGTTTCAAACAGGAACTCTCTGGCTTCAAACTGTCTTCCTGTCTTATTTTGAGCTCATCAGTCTCTTGCCTGAATTCCACATGAGAACTAGCCTGGGCTTCTTGATTTCTCCTCTTGTTTTATACACACTTGTATCCTGCCGTGTATCCCTGGGCTTCCTACTGGCCTTAGGGCCAGCTTGGCCTCTGCTTCCCCTTCAGATTCAGCTAGTGGAGAAGGTACTCTCATCTTTCAAGGTTTAGTTTCAAGGCTGCGCCTTCAATGCAGTCTGTTATCCCAGCCAAATGTCCTTTGTCCTTTCTCTACAGCCCTAAGTCCCTTACTCTGTTATTGCCCACGTGACTTGCAAAGCTTGGTGCTCTGCACTGTAGATATCCACTAGCGAGGGCGGGGGGAGGCATCTTATGCAACCAATGGTTTATAAACCACTTGAAGGTAGAGCCTAACTTATTGAACAATTTTTTTGTTCACTATACTGTGTACCATATATCCTTGAACAAAATGTATGCACCATAAATTTGCTTAGTGGATAAAAAGTTTAAAAATGGAATGAGAGTTACAAAATGTATCCCAGCATTAATTGAGTGTGTGTGTATATGAGGCTATTATTTAAACATTTTCCATGATTCTGTTCATACAAAGCAATGCCTTTCAAAACAACAAGAAAAAGACAAATGTTCCAACAGATAATTTGGAAAATAATGTGATCATTTAAAAAATATGTTGATTAGATATTTGTGTGTCTTCTTTTGTAAAATGTGTATTGACTATCAATAGCAATCAAGGAAATACAAATTGAAATGACAGAAAGAAAGCCGCTTTTTGGCCTGAGTGGCAAAGGTCTTTTAAAACAGTGTAATACTTAGTGTTTGGAAAAGTTCCATGTGGGATCTGACATGCTGCTGAGAGATTGTAAGATTTGATAACCTTTCTGAATAGCAGTTTGCATCAAGAGATGTAAAATGTGCATATTCTACAACCATTTTAGAAAACTGTTTGACAGAATATACTGAGAATAAAAATATGCCGTCTCAATAAACTAGTATTTCCACCCCTAAGTATTAATACATATCCAACAGAAGTTTGTGTGTATGTGTCCTATGGTGAGCAGGTCTATGCACAGCTACCCTGAAAAGTCTGAGGAAGATGAGGGGCTGAAGAAAGAGACTGATATATGGTACAAAACGAGTAGTACAAAAACAAACGCATAGAGCAATGAAACAGAATAGAGAGCCCAGAAATCAGGCTGCACACCTACAACCATCTGATATTTGAAAAGCTGACAAAAAACAAGCAATGGGGAAAGGACTCCCTATTCAATCAATGGCGCTGGGATAACTGGCTACCCATATGCAGAAGATTGAAATTCCACCCATTCCTTATACCATATACAAAAATCAACTCGAGATGGATTAAAAACTTAAATGTAAAACCCAAAACTATAAAAACCCTGAAAGACAACCTAGACGAAACCATTCTGGACATTGGGCAAAGATTTCATGACAAAGCTGCCAAAAGCAATTGCAACAAAAGCAAAATTTAACAAATGAGATCTAATTAAACTAAAGAGCTTATGCACAGCAAAAGAAACTGTAAACAAAGTAAACAGACAACCCACAGAATGGGAGAAAATATTTGCAAACTATGCATCTGACAAAGGTCTAATATCCAGCATCTATAAGTAACTTAAACAGATGTATAAGCCAAACAAACAACCCCATTAAGAAGTGGGCAAAGGACATGAACAGACACCTTTCAAAAGAAGATATACATGCGGCCAACAAGTGTATGAAAAAAAGCTCAACATCACTGATCATTAGAGAAATTCAAATCAAAACCACAATAAGATACTATGTCACACCAGTCAGAATGGTTATTATTAAAAAGTTAAAAAAAGTAAAGTAAAAGAGATGCTGGTGAGGTTTTGGAGAAAAGGGAACACTCATATACTGTTGTGGGGGTGTAAATTAGTTCAACTATTGTGGAAAACAGTGCAGCTATTCCTCAAAGAGCTAAAACCAGAACTACTATTCAACCCAACAATCTTATCACTGGGTGTGTATACAAAGGAATATAAATTGTTCTGTCTTAAAGACACATGCACATGTATATTTGTTGCAGCACCATGCACAATAGCAAAGACATGGAGACAACCTAAATGACCATCGGTGGAAGACTGGAATAAAGATAATGTAGTATATATACATGATGGAATACTATGCAGTTATAAAAAAGGAGCCAGATTATATCCTTTGCAGCAACATGGATGGAGCTGGAGGCCATTATCCTTAGCAAACTAATGCCAGAATAGAAAACCAAATACAGTATGTTCTCACTTATAAGTGGAAACTAAGTGATGGGAACACAGGAACCCATAGAGGGAAACCAGAGACACTGTGGCACTGCGGGGTGTAGGGTGGAAGGAGAGAGAGGATCAGGAAAAATAACTAATAAATACTTGGCCTAATACCTGGGTGACAAAATAATCTGTAAACAAACCTCCCTGACGTGAGTTTACCTACATAACAAACCTGCATATGTATCTCTGAACTTAAAAGTTTAAAAAAAGAGGCTGATATATTCTGTTTCTCAGAAGGAAATGTTTAACAGAGACTTACGAACAGAAGCCATGTCTGTCTCAGGCAGTGGTGAGACAAGATGGTGGATCCCCATACCATCATCCATCAGACCCTGTGCTCCATAGGGAAAGGGCATATGTGACTCAGAGGAATGTGTAGGGCAGTTGCTCAAGGGCAAGACACATGGTAAGTATAACATCAAAGTTGTTTTAACCTAAGGGCAGGATTTACAGTAAGTACATGCTCTTATACAAAGAGCAATAAACTGGAAATCTTGGAGGGCTTCCCGGTACTGGAGTTAATCAGAGGTCAGCATGGTGGATTAGCATCCAAGATGGAGTTGCTTTAGCCTCTGCAATATGTTAACCAAAAGACATGTTTTAGAACGTTCATAGCAGCACTATTCATGATAGCTCCAAATTGAAAAGTACTCAAATCCTCATCAACAGTAGAATGGATAAGTAAGCATGGCATAGGCACACCATGGAATGCCATCCAGCAATGAGAATGAACAAATTATTGAGACACTCAACTACATGGATGAATTGCACAAATGACATAGTGTTCAGTGAAAGGGCCAGATTTAAAAAAACAGTATATACCAGAAAATGATTCTATTTATATGGCATTTAAATAGCAGTAAAAGTAATTTATTGTGTGAAAGGTCAATATAGCGGTTACCTTTGGGGTACTTAGCAACTGAGAGGGTGGCTTCTGGGGTGATAGAAATATTTCTTGATCTGGATTTTGGGTATTGGTTCCGTGGTTGTATTCGCTTGATAACAATTCCAGCAATGCCCTTATGGTTTGTGTATTTTTCTGTATGTATTTTATACTTCAGAAGAAACTATCTAAAGCCAGCAAGTTCTTTCACCCAGTAATTTCACAACTAGCACTTTATGCCGGTGAAAGAATTTATATGCAAGTATTTTCATTCAAAGTGCTGCTTTCAACAGTGAGAAATTGGAAATAATAGAAGCATCAAACAATAGTGAAGTGGTCAAATATAAAATGGTAGGATATTTACAGCTCTGAAAAGTCATGTTTATGACGACTACATAATGACAAGGAAAATTATGATTTTATGTAAAGTAAAAAGAGGCAGGACGTTAAACCTTGTACAGAGAATGATCACGATTTCATAGTGAAATATATTCTTGTTCAATGCCAACACTGGTTATTTTGAAGTGATAGGTTTTCAGGTGGTTTTATTTTCTTCATTATACTTTAATTTATATTCAAAATTATATGCAATGATTACATAATTACTTTTTAATCATAAAATGTATTTAAAATTTTTATGAAATCATGATCCAAAGAGGATTCTGCCATCCTCAGTCCATGCTTTTGCAAAGCTTATGAAAACAGTAAAGTCAAACAGGCAAACTCTTTTCTTGTTGGCTGGGCACGCAAGCCAGTTTTCTCTCTCCAGGCCTACTGACTCCCATAGAAGTATCTGAAGCCCACAAAAAAAAAAATCCCACAAATCCTAGAGGGAGTTAAAAGTGAATTAACCTCATTTCTGAAAGGCAAATGTGGACTGATGGTAGAAGATAGGGACTGTAGGAGGCAGGAGGCCAGGTGAGAGGAATCCATTATTTTTCCATTTCCTAGGCTTATAGTGCAGTTACTATCCGTGGGCTCAGAGAGCGAACTATTGTAACAGCTACCTACTATTCTCTCTCATCCCCACAGCTCCGAAGTTGGATGTTTGCAGTGGAGGACAAACTCTGGGAAATCCTTTTCTATGTGTGAGGCTGCGTAACAAACTACCTTGTGCGTGCCTTGGGAGAGATGGCTTGATTCAGCTTACATTCTTTTTTTTTTTTTTTTTGAGACGGAGTCTCGCTCTGTCGCCCAGGCTGTAGTGCAGTGGCCGGATTTCAGTTCACTGCAAGCTCCGCCTCCCTGGTTTATGCCATTCTCCTGCCTCAGCCTCCGGAGTAGCTGGGACTACAGGCGCCCACCACCTCGCCCGGCTGGTTTTTTGTATTTTTTAGTAGAGACGGGGTTTCACCGTGTTAGCCAGGATGGTCTCGATCTCCTGACCTCGTGATCCGCCCGTCTCGGCCTCCCAAAGTGCTGGGATTACAGGCTTGAGCCACCGCGCCCGGCCAGCTTACATTCTTGATGTCAATCGGGGCAAAGGAGGGTGGCATTTCTTAGACCGGGGCACCAGAACTTCATTAATTGATGCATATAATAAGCAAAATATTCTACTTTTCAAGTGTCATATACATAGTTCATCTTAGTTACAATAACTCACAAAACATCTTTAAAATCAGCATACAGATGTTTGTGGTCATTTTCAAAGTAGCTTTGCCATACCTAACAGTTTGTTCCATGGTCAAAAGGACACTACATGCAATTATTTGCAGAATGTTCAGAACATTTGTCAAGATGGAAGGTCTCAGGCAAAAGTGTCATAAAATGTCAAAACCATTTATGTTCAAACCCCCAACATCTGTGATTATATTCATTGTAAACACAATAAAACAGTATTAAATATTATATAAAAGATGTAGCTACATGAAATGGTACCTCAGGAGCTTGGTAAGAAGGCAAACAAATGTGCTCTGTGGTAGTGAAACAAACAAAATCCAAACATAAGATGTGTGTCTGTCTATCTATCTATCTAATAGATCTATTGGCAGTTGATGGGAATTAAAGGAGACTGTATAATTCAAGAGGCCGTGTGCAAAAGAAGGAATGGCCAGCATGGTGCATTAAAGAAAAAGCATGGAGAATTGTCTGGAGAAAAAAAATGTCCTTTCAGCTGACAGGAACATCAGTTTGCCTGCAGGTTATATATTGCCACCATGGCAGCAATACAGAAGCTATGGGAACCTGATGCAATCAAATCATGTATCTTCCTACCACCTACTTTGAGGTTTCATGAAGATGAAGACCATGCAGATCAGGCTGCCACTAATATTTCTCATGTGCAAGCAGCTGGCAGGCATAGCTGGCACAGATACTTTGTGCTTGTATTAATTTTTTAGGGCTGCTGTAACAGATTATCACAAACTTGGTGTCTTAGAACACAAATTTATTCTCTCACTGCTCTGGAGGCCAGAGGTCTGAAATAGTTACCACTCGGTTGAAATGAAGGTGTCAGTGGCAGAGCTGCACTCTCTCTGGGGGCTCTAGTTGAGAGTCCATTCCTTGCCTTTTCCAGCATCTGGTGCTGCCGAAGTTCCTTGGTGTGTGGCCTCATCACTCCAATCTTTAAGACCATGATCTTCAAATCTCTCTCTGCTCTGTGTTTACATGGCCTTTTCCTTTGTGTATGTGTAGTCAAATCCCCCTCTGGCTCTCTCTTAGCAGGATGCTTGTGACTGCTTTTAGGGTTCACCTGGATAAAACCAGGATATGTTTCCCATACTGACCACTTCTGCAAAGAGCCTTTTACCAAACAAAGTAACATTAAAAGTTCTAGGGATTAAGAACTGATACCTTTGGGCTCCATTTTTCAGCCTACTACAATGCTCAGTAAATATTTGTTGAATGATTATTGATTCTGCTAATACGACTTTTCAATCTATCTAGAAGTTTTATCTCTCGTTGAAAATTAGTAAATGTTCACTCTGAATTTACGTATGAATCTCTAGTAAGCTTTGTTAGTTGGAGGCAGCATCCAGCATATAATCATCTCAAAGACTCTGAGAAAGCTGAGTTTGTTGAAGCACAGTCCTGGACAGTGATGAAATCGCTAAAGTGCTTTGTGAGGAATACTCACATTCTGACTTTTACTGAAGAGAGCTTTTGTCAAGAAAAGATTTCCTGAACCAAAAATTCTACTTCTACAGCTTTGTTTTGAAAACAATTTAAAATAACATTTAAAAATTAAAAGTTTGATAAAATGCTTTAGCAAGACTTTGCTGCCAGCTTGGCATTGCTCAAAAATTAAATTTGATATGGATTTTTAAACTCACAGCAAAATAACAGTGAAAATATGTGTATATAATTTTTTTTCTGTTAGAGATCAGTCTGAAGTATATGTCTATGTTTGTTGGTAGGATCAAAGTCCCAATTAAAGCCCTGTCCATTTGTTTGAACATAAGCTGCAGAGTGAAATATTACAGGGCTTGATATCTTTCTCTCTGCTTTCAAACACAGAGGAGATGACTGAGCTGTTAAGCCCCAACAGCTTCCTTCTTCTTCCCTGGTAGGATTCTGCACCTTTCATTCTCTTTGATGCTGGGCAGGGATGACGCCACTCACCAATCTGGGCTCCTCCTCCTCTGCCAATGACAAGGTGAGCCCACTGGGTGAACAGCTTTCCTTGTTATCACACTAATACTTTGGATTGTGTTGAAGACTGTTCTTTGAGGACTCTGAGGAACTTACACAGATATACTTGTTATCCTCCCTGTAATCCTTTGAAGTGGCAGAGACTGTGGACATTTGTAAATGACATAGATGATACTGGTCCTGCCCTCAAGTTTACTTAAGCTTATTATGTCCATTATCTGGCATTCTGTCATCCAGGACTCTCTCTTAATCAGCAGATCTGAACATCAAAGTAGACTGAGATTAAAAAAAAAAAAATCCCTGTTATTCATATTAACCCTGAGTCATTTAAGGAATCCTAAAGGGCTTTTAGAATTATCTAACAGAAAATTTGGTGTATTTATCCATGGCTTTAGTATTCAGTATGGATTTTTGATAATCAAAATCTTTAAGAATTTTTAACCTTCAAATGCTATATCCTATTGCTTGATTAGCAAGACTGCCAATGAACTTTGGACCTTTTAAAAAAATTTAGATACATATGCCTTATGCCAGACCCATTAAATCAGATCTCTTGGATGGGACCAAAGCTTTTCTCTCTCTCTCTCTCTCTCTCTGTGTGTGTGTGTGTGTGTGTGTATGTGTTTCTATATATCTCTATATGTAGTATATTTACGTATATATGTATATAGCATATTTATTTTTAACTTCTTACGGAATTTTTCAAACATAAATAAAAGAAAAAATAGTACTCCCTACATAGTTGTCATCCAGAGTCAATGTTTCAACACTCTGCTGCTTTAATTTTTACTTTTCTTTACCCCCACCCCACTTTTTTTTGTTTACTGACTTCTCCCAAAAGAATATGTCAGTATTTACCTCTATAGACAAGGAATTTTTAAGAAAAAATGACCACATTTTTATTATCAATCCACAAAATTAATAATAATCTTTATTATCTGTTGTCTAGTCTGTTTAATTTTCCCTAGTTGTCTCAAAAAAGTAATTTGTATTTTATACATTAAATCAGAATCCAAACAAGGTTCATACACTGTATTTGGTTGATATGCTTCTCATACATCTCCTAATCTGTGATGGCTCTTTCCTTTCTTAATGTAGTATACACACTTTTCTCTATGTAGTAGCATATTGAAATATTCCTATTGCTTTTTTACAGCTGCACTGGACTTTGTTGGGTGAATGTACAATATTTTATTTAATCCCTCTCCTGGAGGTCAATATTTGAGTTGTTTCCAGTCTTTGGCTATTACAAACAGTATTGCATGTCTGGTGGATGTCTTTTTGCATTTTTGCCAGTGTGTCTTTGGTGTAAATTACTAGAGGTAAGATTGCTGGGTCAATTACTGTGTATTTGATTTTGCTCTATTATTAGGAGATCATGTTACTTTGATAATATTCTTTGCCTTCATCTCAACTTTAGTGCTGTTTTATAGGGAATGATGTCAATTACTAACCTGCTGCTTTGCTTGTCACTAGCTTTCTTTTCACCCCCTGTGACTTTCTTTCACTGGATAAGTGACCAGCTTCAAAGTCTTGCGGTCTTTGTTCTTCATGATTATTAGGTTTGGAAGACTGTACACAGTCAAAAGCTAACTCTCTTATAATTCAGTTTATTGGCACTGTTCAATTACATGTGTTACCCATTTGGTTGCAAATTTCCTGAATACTTTATGCCAAAAAATTGGCATTTACATTTTAAAATCCACAAACAGCAGCCCTTTGAGTCCCCTGTCCACCACTACCCTAACTCTAATGTATCACAACTAAGATCACTGTTCCTAAGAAACATACAAGAACAACAGTTGTATTGCCTTGAGGTTCCTGATTGAAACAGAATGATTCAGCAAATTTGGAGGAGAAAAGAAAGTACTCTGTTACATATTTTAAAAATCAGATTCATTATTGATAGCAAACATATTCAAACTTAAAGCAGACACAAGGAGAACTTGAAATGTAAGAATATAAGAAGGATAGGCCAACATGCAAGCACCCTGCCACACTGCCACTGCTGGTGCAAACACACAGATGCCACTGCCCTGTTCCCATTGGCACCTCACCCCATCTTATGTGCATGTATCCTCACCACACTGCCATAGCTGCTGGCACACGTAAGCGAGTACAGATCCTGCTGCTACCACTGACAAACCACTTTGGCAAGCACCCCCACTGGAATATTGTGGCCAGCAGACTGGGAACACCCTGGGCCTTCCAGCACAGTATGTTACTCACCTCAAGGGGCCAGAGAACAAAGCCAGGGCCCAGGTACCAGCCCCACAGAGTTAGAGCACACAACCCAGGAATGCTGAGCTGAGCCTTGGCCCCCCTGAAATCTTCCAGAAATGAAGCCAGTTGACTGAATCCACCTTATACCACAATCAAACTGATAGGGTTTGGCTGTGTCCCAACCCAGATATCATCTTGAATTCCCATATGTTGTGGGAGGAACCTGGTGGGAGGTAATTGAATCATGGGGGCAGGTCTTTCCCATGCTATTCTCATGATAGTGAATAAGTCTCACAAGATCAGATGGTTTTAAAAACAGGAGTTCCCTTGCACATGCTCTCTCTTTGCCTGCTGCCATCCATGTAAGATGTGACTTGCTCCTCCTTGCCTTCCACCATGATTGTGAGGCCTCCCCAGCCATGTGGAAGTGTAAGCCCAATAAACCTCTTTATTTTGTAAATTGCCCAGTCTTGGGTATGTCTTTATCAGCAGTTTGAAAATGGACTAATACACAAACTCGCAAGGGCATCAAGTAAGATGAAAGCAGCAGCAACAACGACAAAAACAAACCCCATCCAAATAACAGAAACTCTGAAGAGTGAAAGAACATCAGTCCACATGGATGAGAAAGCATCAGCACCAGAACTCTTGCAATTCAAAATGCAAGAGTGTCTTCTTACCTCCAAGGACTATACTAGTTTCCCAGGAACAGTTCTTAACCAGGCTGAAATGCCCAAAATGACAGACACAGGATTTAGAATATGGACAGAAATGAAAATCTTCAAGATTCCAGAGAAAGTAAAAACCTAATTCAAAGAATATAAGGAATACAATAAAATGTTACAGGAGCTGAAATATAAAATGACCATATGAAGAAAAAACAAAACTGATTTGATAGAGGTGAGAAACTCACTACAAGAATCTCATAATACAATGGTAAGCATTAACAGAAGAACAGTCCAAGCTGAGGAAAGAATCTCAGAGCTCAAAGACCAGTTCTCCGTATTAACTCAGTCAGACAAAAATAAAGAAAAAAATTAAAATAAATTAACAAAACTTCCAGGAAATATAAGATTATGTAAAGAGACCAAATCTACAACTCATCGACATCCCTGAAAGAGAGAGAAAGCAAGCATCTTAGAAAACATATTTGAAGATATCATCATGAAAATTTCCCCAACCTTGCTAGAGAGGCCAACATCTAAATTCAGGAAATATAAGACGACCATCCCCAAGACATAGTCATCAGATTCTCCAAAGTCAACATGAAAGAAAAAATATTCAAAGAAGCTAGAGAGAAGGGCAGGCAGTCTAGAAAGGGAACCCAACCCAATCAAGCTGACAGTGGACCTCTAAAAACCAGAAGAGATTGGGGGCCTGCATTCAGCATTCTTAAAGAAAAGAAATTCTGACCAAGAATTTTGTATTTAGCCAAACTAAGCTTAATAAGCAGGGAAGGAATAAGATCCATTTCAGACAAGCAAATGATAAAGGATTTCGTTAGTACCAGAACTGCCTTACAAGAGGTCCTTAAGGGAGAGTTAAAATATGGAAATGAAAGATTGTTACTGCCACCAAAGAAACACACTAAGGTACATAGACCATTGACACTATAAAGCAACTACACAATCAAGTGTACATGATAACTAGCTAACAACATGATGACAGGATCAAATCTGCATATATCAATGTGAACCTTGAATGTAAATTGGCGAAATGCTCTAATTAAAAAACATAGAGTGACAAGTTGTGCCTTGCCACATCTTGCATGCAGTGACACCCATAGGCTCAAAGTAAAGGGGTGGAGAAATATCTACCAAGCAAATGGAAAACAAACAAACAAAAGCAGGGGTTGCTATTCTAATGTGAGAAAAAAAAAAAAAAAAAACAGACTTTAAACCAACAACAATAAAAAAAAAGTCAAAGAAGGGCATTACATGGTGGTAAAGGGTTCAATTCAATGAGAAAATTTAACTATCCTAAATATATATATGCACCCAATACAGGATCATCTAGATTCATAAAATGAGTTCCTAGAAACCTACAAAGAGATTTTGATAACCATACAATAATAGTAAGAGACTTCAACACTCTACTGACAATATTAGACAGATCATTCAAGGCAGAAAACTAACAAAGGTGTTTGGGACTTTAACATGACACTTAACCAGATAGACTTAACAGACATCTACAGAACTCTCACATCAAAACAACAGAATATACATTCTTGTCATCTGCACATGACACATATTCTAAAATCGACCACATAATCAGCCATAAAACTATTCTCACCAAATCCAAAGAAACCGAAATCATACCAAGCACAGTCTCAGACCAATAAAAATTGAAATCAATTCTAAGAAGATCTCTCAAAACCATACAATCACATGGAAATTAAAGAACCTACTCCTGAATGACTTTTAGGTAAACAATGAAATTGAGGCAGAAATCAAGAAATTATTTGAAATTAATGAAAACAAGGATACAACATACTCGAATCTCTGGGACACAGCTGACACAATGGTAAGAGGAAAGTTTATAGTGCTGAACAACAACATAAAAAAGTTAGGAAGATCTCATATTAGCAACCTAAAATCACACCTAGAGAAACAAGAGCAAACCAACCCCAAAACTAGCAAAAAATAAAAATAAAAAAATGAAATAACCAAATCAAAACTGAACTGAATAAAATTGAGATGCAGGAAACCATACAAAAAATCAACGAAACCAGATGATGGTTCTTTGAAAGAATAAATAACATTAATAGACTGCTAGCTAGACTAATAAAGAAAAAAATCCAAATAAACACAATCAGAAATGACAAAGGGGACATTAACCACCAACCGCACAAAAAAGCAGAAAATTCTCAGAAGCTATTATGAACACCTCCATGCACACAAACTAGAAAACCTAAAAGAAATGGGTAAATTATTGGAAACATGCAACCTCCCAAGATTAAAACAGGAAGAAATTGAAATCCTGGACAGACCAATAGGTTCTGAAATTGAATCAGTAATACTACTACTACTACTACTAATAATAATAATAAACCCTAACAACCAGAAAAAGCCCAGGACCAGATGGATTCACAGCCAAATTCTACCAGACATACAAAGAAGTGCTGGTACCATTCCTACTGAAACTATTCTAAAAAACTGAAGAGGAGAGACTCCTTTCTAACTCATTTTATGAGGTCAGCAACATTCTGATACCAAAACCTGGCAGACACACAACAACAACAAAAACCTTCAGACCAATAACTTTGATGAACCTAGACACAAAAATCCTCAATAAAATACTAGCCAACTGAGTCTAGCAGCACATCAAAAAGCTAATGCACCACAATCAAATAAGCTTTATTCCTGGGATGCAAGGCTGGTTCAACATATGCAAATCAATAAATGTGATTGATCATATAAGCAGAAGGAAAACCAAAAACCACATGATCATCTCAATAGATGCAGAAAAGACTTTTGATATAATTCAATGCTGCTTCATGTTAAAAACCTTTTAACAAGCTAGGTATTGAAGGAACATACCACAAAATATTAAGAGCCCTCTATGACAAATCCACAGCCAAAATTGTACTGAACAAACCAAAGCTGGAAGCATTCTCCCTGAGAACTGGAACAAGACAAGGATGCCCACTCTCACCATTCCTGTTCAACATAGTACTGGAGGTCCTAGCCAACACAACTGATCAAGAGAAACAAACAAAAGGCATCCAAATAGGAAGATAGGACGTCAAACTATCTTTCTTCACATACTATATGATTTTATACCTAGAAAGTCCGGTAGTCTCTGCCCAAAAGCTCCTGGATCTGATAAACAATTTCAGCAAAGTTTCAGGATACAAAATCAATGTACAAAAATCACTAGCATTTCTATACCCCAACAACATCCAAGCTGAGTGCCAAATCAAGAATGCAATCCCATTCACAATAGCCACAGAAAAAATAAAATACCTAGGAATTCAGCTAACCAGGGAGGTGAAAAATCTCTACAAGAATTACAAAACACTACCACAAGAAATCAGAGATGACGGGAACAAATGGAAAAGCATTATATGCTCATGGATAGGAAGAATCAATATTGTTAAGATGACCATACTCCCCAAAGCAATTTACAAACTCAATGTTATTCCTATCAAATTACCAATGATTTTATTTACATAATTAGAAAAACTATTCTAAAATTCATATGGAACTAAAAAAAAAAGAACAGAGAGAGAGAGAGAGAGAGAGCCCAAAGAGCCAAAGCAATCCTAAGCAAAAAGAACAAGGCTGGAAGCATCACATGATCTGACTTCAAACTATACTACAAGGTTACAATAACCAAAATAATATGATAATAAAAAGACATGTAGACCAATGGAACAGAAGAGAGAGCCCAGAAATAAAGCCAAACATTTATAACCATCTGGTCTTTGACAAAGCTGATAAGGAAAAGCAATAATGAAAGGATTCCCTGTTCAATAAATGGTAATAGAATAACTGGCTAGCCATATGCAAAAGATTGAAACTGGACCCCTTCCTTATATCATATAAAAAAGCAACTCAAGATGGATTAAAGACTTAAATGTAAAACCTAAAACTATAAAACCCTAGAAGAAAACCTAGGCAATACCATTCTGGACACAGGCCCAGCAAAGATTTCATGACCAAGATGTGAAAAGCAAATCCGCAGCCAACAACATACTGAACAGGAACAAACGCAAAAATTGACAAATGGGAAATAATTAAACTAAACAGCTTCTGCACAGTAAAGCTATCAACAGAGTAAACAGAGAACCTACAGAATGGGAGAAAATATTTACAAACTATGCATCTGCAAACGTCTAATATCCAGCATCTATAAAGTACTTGCACATAAACAGACACTTTTCAGAAGACAACATACACATGGCCAACAAGCATATGAAAAAATGCTGAATATCACTAATCATTAGATAAATGCAAATCAAAATCACAAAGATACCATCTCATACCAGTCAGAATGGTTATTATTAAAAAGTCAAAAAATAACGGATGCTGGAAAGGTTGTGGAGAAGAGGGAATGTATAAACACTGCTTGTGGGAATGTAAATTAGTTCAACCATTGTGGAAAGCAATATGGTGACTTCTTCTAGAACTTAGAATTACCATTCAACCCAGCAATCCCATTGCTGAACATATACCCAAAGGAATGTAAATTGTTCTGTCATAAAGACACATGCATGTGTATGTTCATTGCAGCATTATTCACAATAGCAAAGACATGGAATCAAGCTAAATGTCCATCAATGGCAGACTAAAGAAAATGTAGCAGATGTACATCATGGAATATTGTGCAGCCATGAAAAAGAATGAGATCATGTCCTTTGCAGGAACATGGATGGAGCTGGAGGCTGTTATCCTAAGTGAACTAACGCAGGAACAGAAAACCAAATACTGCATGTTCTCACAAGTGGGAGCTAAGCATTGTGTCCACGTGGACACAAAGAAGTGAATAATAGACACTGGGGACTACTTGAGGGTGGAAGGTGAGAGGAGGGTGAACATCAAAAAACTGCCTATTAGGTACTATGCTTATTACCTTGGTGATGAAATAATCTGCACGCCAAACCCTCACAACATGGAATTTACCTATATAACAAACCTGCACGTGTATCCCTGAAACTAAAATAAACGTTAAAAAAAAAAAAAAAAGAACAGCAATTACTAAAAATGTTCATAACAAATAGGAACAAGTTTTTATGGATTAGTGGCAGTCAAACATTCAAGGCACAATCTTCATATTAAAATATTCATGTTGTCTAACCCATAATTGTATTTTACCTTAAGCTTGGATACACTGGGCCAAGTCACAGCTAAATGGGCTAAATAGGCATATTGGCAGGTGAGGGGAACTTGGCATAAACCAATGATGGCTCTCTCCACTCCCTGGTACAAAATATTTGTGATGATGCTTTCCAATCAAATGCTGGTGACTCTTGGGCATATAAGGGAGAAATATTCTGTTGTAAGTTGATTTCAGGCAGAAAATGTGTATTCTGTCTTTTCTAGTCTTGTACTTCCTAGAAGTCATATCAAAATGATGGTTAGAAATTGAAGCTATCCCATTAACCATTTGTAAACTAAATATGACTTTGAAGTCTTAAAGATCTGGGTCTAACCTCAACCTCTCAGGAGCTGCGTAAACTTGTTCACGATTTAAGCATCCTGAACTCCTTTTCCTCATGTATAGTTGTAGTGTAAGGCCTAAAAGTAAGGCTCAATATTATGTTCAGCCTTGATAGCTGGTAAAGTCAGAAGGGCTTTGTATGCACTAATTACAAGTTTCCCTCCCTTCTCTGCTCCTATGGATACAGTCCAGAGACAAACAACTCTCCTTATCACAAGAACCAGGTACAGTTTCTACATATCTTTGAGTAGTAGGTTACAGTTTCCTGACAGCTAATGGAATTGTTCAAACAAGTCAATTACATTCTCCCATAGTAACCAGGGGGCACCCCATCCTATACTTGATACTACAAAGCCTGCTTCCTATAGTCCCTGGTTGTTCACTGTGTTCTGGAGTACAATCTTCATGTGGCCCTGCATGCCATGGTGTCCTCCTCCCTTGGGCTACGAGTATATGTAACAAACTGCTGTCACTCTCATGTGACTAGTGTCAGGTGTTGTGAGTTCAGCCATTCCCACAACCCAAGCTTAGGAACCCCTCCCTCACCATCAGAGTGAATAGAAGGCTATTAAAGCAATATCTCATAGGGTTATTGTCAGGAATAAATTGAATTAAGTGAAATACTTGGAGGTGAAGATCTGTGTAACTTCTCTCAAGATATTTTGAAGTACTAAAGAGGAGAGAAAGAAAAGTTTCTGTCCTCAAGGCATTCAAAGCATAATGGAAGGGAGACATCACACAGCACAATAATCCTTGATTTACTCTGAAGAGTGAAGGTATAGAGGTAAATCCAGGGTTCTCAGTGAACCAAAGGAAATTAGATAAATAAGACATAAATCCCTTAACTCAGTTTCTGGCACATAGTAAGGGCTTAATAAATAGTAGACTGAGTTGAATTTGAAGGACTAATAGCCATTACTAGATGAAAAAAGTATTTTACAAAATGTGAAAGCCCCTAATTTATTTCTAGGGATTACTATTCATTCTTGGTTTTTCCAAGAATATATTTTCTAGGAGAAAATGGTAAATTTAGATAAACAGAATAATGTGGCTTCTTTATATTAAGTAGTTCCACAGTTTAAATGTTCATATCACTGTCGCGAAAATCCCCAAAGTATCCTATAAAAACACACAGAATTCAACCATTTTGGCAGCCCTGGCATGTTTGTTAGGCAATTAGGACCACAACTGACTTCACAGATTTTGTTCGCTTGCTCGCTTGTTTGTTTCACATTTTGTTTCCTTTGGGTTTCTTTCAAAAGCTTCCCTTAGACATTGCACCATTTTGTTAATAAGTAGAAAAAAAAAAGGCAATGTCCAGTGTGCAGTGTGATAAATATCACTTCTGTCTTGTGATGTCTCATCAAAGATGACCCACATGCAGTAGATTTTATAATAGCACTATCTTCTTGTGAACTTGGGTTTAATTGACAATTACCTGCTACCTTTGGCTGTTTATTTCTGGTTATCAGATAAAAGGGCAGTATGGTGGAGTAGCAAGAGACCCATACAGGTGTCACCAGATGGTCTTTTGTGTCAGTTCTGCCCTTAGCTAATTTTAGAACCTAGAGAATAGCTCTTAACCTCTGGGAGCTTCAGTTTTTTTTCTTCTGTGAAATGAAGTATTGGGCTGAACTCAAAGATCCCTCATAACTCTAATAGGCTGTGAATGTGAGAGTCAGACTTAGGGGTTTGGAGCCTGACAGATTTGGTTTAACATTTTGATTTGCCACTCATTAGCTCAGGGATCTAGATAAACTCTCCTTGAGGGTTATTTTTCTCATCTTACATAAGTTTTATTACCTTTATTTTACTAAGAGTTGACTAATATTTTTAAACCAGTTCATCAGTAATCTTGTTGTCTGTGCTTTCAAAATAATTCCAGAACCTGACCATATCTTATTACCTTTAAGCCACCATCATCTCTTTCCTTGATTATTCCAGTAGCATCCTAATTAGCCTCTGTAGCTTCCATGTTGTCTTACCCACCCCAACAGTCTGTTTTCAATATATCAGAGAGAATGATCCTTTTCAAATATATCAACTCATGCCATTTTTCTGTTGAAAATTCCCCAGTGGTTTCCCACCTCACTCAGAGTGAAAGTTTTAACCCTTACCATGGCTGATGAGGTTCCGCATGATGAGGGTTCCTGCTGCTTCCTCTATTGTGACTCTCTCTCTAATTACTCCACTTTAGCAATACCTGCCTTCTTTATTTTTCCTAAATACTTTACCTTCAGATGTCCCATAGGGGCATTCCTTCATTGAGGGGGAGTCTTTTCAAATTTTATCTTATTAGAGATGCCTTTTTAATATTATCTTTAAAATAACATTCCCCAACCTCCATCCCATTGGTGCCTATCTCCCTTACTCAGTTTTACTTTACTTTATAGCATTTATCATCATTTTCTGTCTCCCTTTGACTCAAATGGAAGTTTCATGAAAGCAGGACTTTCATTTCATTCACAGAGGTAGCCTCATCTCTTAGAATAACACCTGGCACATAGCAGGCACTCAATAATTATTTGTTGATCAAATTAACAAACTATATAAATCTTTGGGCACTCAGTAAATGCCACTTCTCAATGACCCTCTTAGAAACAAAGCATTTGGCATCCTTTCATCCTGTTATTTGATTAAAATGCAATGCTGGACATATCCTGGTTTTAGCTCTGACATGTAAAGAGTTAGGAAGTTGTCACTCTCATCCTTACATGAAGAAAAATACACACAAAGTAAAAATCAACAACTTTTCCTGAACCCACTAGAGAGCCAAATTCTATAATCTGGTGATTAACTCTCAGTGTTTAGTGGGTCTGTATCTCAGGGATGTAACCTGCACAAGTATTTCTTCAGTGTCACAGCTTTCCTTTTTTCTTGTAGGACAAATTGTCACCCTGAAATCTGTGTAGACAGGTGTATCCAAAGAGTCACAGCTGAGATATGCTAATTTGAAGCAGGAGTCTCTGGAGACAGAAACTGATAGGAACATTTAAATAGTAATTTGATGAATTGTTGGCACCTCAATATAGTCTAACATGAGAGTAAGAAACTCATGGGGTTTCAGTTGTAGAGTCATAGAGTGGCACCACAATTTTGTGGGTTTTGCCTCCAGGAACCACCAAATTCTTTTAGGGAATATTGAAGAAAGATCCCCTTGTGGCAGAGAAATCGGAAGCATAATCATTGTGAAATTATCTCAGGGCCTTTTCCATAAGAAAATGTTGCAGTCAGAAAGGCAGGAGGGGCCAAGGGAGAAAAGAAAGCTGTGCCACTGCAGAATTATTTGTGAAGGCTACATCCCTGAGACATAGGCCCACTAAAACACTAAGAGTTAATCACCAGGTTATGGAATGCTCCCCTGCCACATACTTAACACCACCCCAAGAGGGCTCCAGTATGATAGTGGATCATAGCTGAAATAGCTGCAAGACACAAACTATCTCTGAGCAGGAGAATTTTGGGAAACATAAAGTCAAGAGAGGAGACAAAAACAAAGACATTAGAAGATTTTGAAATCTCTGGCACCTATAGCTATGGGAAATTTTAATCACAGCCCAACTTCTAGTCATATTAACATAAATCCTCACATTAAAGGCTTATTTACCTCAATTCCTATTTTCCAATATAAACTATCTGATTTTCAACAACAAACTACAAGGGAAATACAGCTTAAAGAGACAAAGCAATCATCAGAACAAGACACAGATATGACACAGATGTTGGAATTATCAGACAAAGAATTTAAAATAATTATGATGATGTGTCAAGGGCTCTAATGGAAAGAGTAGACAACATACAAGGACAGATGAGTAGTATAAGCAGAGAGATGGAAACTTTAAGAAAGAATCAAAAGGACATGCTAGAAATTTTAAAAAGTAACAGCAATGAAGGATATCTTCAGTGGACTCATCGGTAGATTTGACACGACAGAGGGAAGAGTCGGTGAGCTTGATGACAGGATCATAGAACCTTCTCAAACTGAAATGCAAGGGCGGATCACAAGGTCAGGAGATCGAGACCATTCTGGCTAACATGGTGAAATCCTGTCTCTACTAAAAAATACAAAAAACTAGCCGGGCAAGGTGGCGGGCGCCTGTAGTCCCAGCTACTCGGGAGGCTGAGGCAGGAGAATGGCGTGAACCTGGGAGGCGGAGCTTGCAGTGAGCCAGGATCTGGCCACTACACTCCAGCCGGGGTGACAGAGCAAGACTCCGTCTAAAAAAAAAAAAAAAAAAAAAAAAAAGGGTGAAAAAAGAGAAAAGAACATTTAATACACACATACCTGGAGAGGAGAGAGACAATGAAGCCAAAGAACAATTTGAAGTAATAATGGCTAAAAACTTTCCAAAATTAATGACAGACACCAAACCACAGATCAAGGAAGCTCAGAGAATACCAGCAGGAAAAACCTCTGCCCCCCACAGCCCACCATGAAATCCTCATACATTGGCATATCTTACTGAAACTACAGAAAACCAAAGACAGAGAGAAAATCTTGAAAGAAGTAAAATAGGTATGTGTATCAGGGGACACAGGGATTGGGAGGTGAAGGGAAGAGAAAACATCTTGCCTATAGAGGAATAAGGATAAGAATGTTTATAGCAGCACAATTTGCAATTGCAAAAATATGGAACCAGCCTAAATAACCATAAATCAATGATTGGATAAAGAATATGTGGTATATATATACCATGGTATACTACCTAGTCATAAAACAGAACAAAATAATGGCATTCGCAGCAACCTGGATGGAGTTGGAAAGCACTATTCTAAGTGAAGTAACTTAGGAATTGAAAACCAAACATCATATGCTCTCACTTATAAGTGGGAGCTAAGCTATGAAGACACAAAGACATAAGAATGATATAATGACCTTTGGTGACATGAGGAGAAGTGTGGGAGGGGGAGTGAGGGATAAAACTCCGCACATTGGGTACAGTGTACACTGCTTGGGTGATGAGTGCACTAAAATCTCAGAAATTGCCACTAAAGAAGTAATCCGGGGAGGGCGGAGCAAGATGGTGAATAGGAACAGCTCCAGTCTCCAACTCCCGGCGCGAGCGACACAGAAGACCGGTGATTTCTGCATTTTCAACTGAGGTACTGGAGTCATCTCACTGGGGAGTGCCGGACAATCGGTGCTGGTCAGCTGCTGCAGCCCGATCAGCGAGAGCTGAGGCAGGGCGAGGCATCGCCTCACCTGGGAAGTGCAAGGGGGAAGGGAATCCCTTTTCCTAGCCAGGGGAACTGAGACACACAACACCTGGAAAATCAGGTAACTCCCACCCCAATACTGCACTTTAAGGAAACAGGCACACCAGGAGAATATATCCCACACCTGGCCGGGAGGGTCCCACGCCCACGGAGCCTCCCTCATTGCTAACACAGCAGTCTGCGATCTAACCGCAAGGCAGCAGCGAGGCTGGGGGAGGGGCGCCTGCCATTGCTGAGGCTTAAGTAGGTAAACAAAGCCACTGGGAAGCTCGAACTGGGTGGAGCTCACAGCAGCTCATGGAAACCTGCCTGTCTCTGTAGACTCCACCTCTGGGGACAGGGCACAGCTAAATAACAACAACAAACAAAGCAGCAGCAACCTGTGCAGATGCAAACGACTCTGTCTGACAGCTTTGAAGAGAGCAGTGGATCTCCCAACACGGAGGTTGAGATCTGAGAAGGGTCAGACTGCCTGCTCAAGTGGGTCCCTGACCCCTGAATAGCCTAACTGGGAGACATCCCCACTAGGGGCAGTGTGACACCCCACACCTCACAGGGTGGAGTACAACCCTGAGAGGAAGCTTCCAAAGTAAGAATCAGACAGGTACACTCGCTGTTCAGCAATATTCTATCTTCTGCAACCTCTGCTGCTGATACCCAGGCAAACAGGGTCTGGAGAGGACATCAAGCAATCTCCAACAGACCTACACCTGAGGGTCCTGACTATTAGAAGGAAAACTAGCAAACAGGAAGAACACCTATGGCAAAACCCCATCAGTACGTCACCATCATCAAAGACCAGAAGCAGATAAAACCACAAAGATGGGGAAGAAGCAGGGCAGAAAAGCTGGAAATTCAAAAAATAAGAGCTCATCTCCCCCTGCAAAGAAGCGCAGTTCATCGCCAGCAACGGATCAAAGCTGGTCAGAGAATGACTTTGACGAGATGAGAGAAGAAGGCTTCAGTCCATCAGACTTCTCAGAGCTAAAGGAGGAATTACGTACCCAGCGCAAAGAAACTGAAAATCTTGAAAAAAGAGTGGAAGAATTGATAGCTAGAATAATTAATGCAGAGAAGGTCATAAATGAAATGACAGACATGAAAACCATGACACGAGAAATATGTGACAAATCCACAAGCTTCAGTAACCGACTTGATCAACTGGAAGAAAGAGTATCAGCAATTGAGGATCAAATGAATGAAATGAAGCGAGAAGAGAAACCTAAAGAAAAAAGAAGAAAAAGAAATGAACAAAGCCTGCAACAAGTATGGGATTATGTAAAAAGACCAAATCTACGTCTGATTGGGGTGCCTGAAAATGAGGGGGAAAATGGAACCAAATTGGAAAACACTCTACAGGATATCATCCAGGAGAACTTCCCCAACCTAGCAGGGCAGGCCAACATTCAAATTCAGGAAACACAGAGAACACCACAAAGATACTCCTCCAGAAGAGCAACTCCAAGACACATAATTGCCAGATTCACCAAAGTTGAAATGAAGGAAAAAATCTTAAGGGCAGCCAGAGAGAAAGGTCGGGTTACCCACAAAGGGAAGCCCATCAGACTGACAGCAGACCTCTCGGCAGAAACTCTACAAGCCAGAAGAGAGTGGGGGCCAATATTCAACATTCTTAAAAGAATTTTAAACCCAGAATTTCATATCCAGCCAAACTAAGTTTCATAAGTGAAGGAGAAATAAAATCCTTTACAGATAAGCAAATGCTTAGAGATTTTGTCACCACCAGGCCTGCCTTACAAGAGACCCTGAAGGAAGCCCTAAACATGGAAAGGAACAACCAGTACCAGCCATTGCAAAAACATGCCAAAATGTAAAGACCATCGAGGCTAGGAAGAAACTGCATCAACTAACGAGCAAAATAACCAGTTAATATCATAATGGCAGGATCAAATTCACACATAACAATAATAACCTTAAATGTAAATGGACTAAATGCTCCAATTAAAAGACACAGACTGGCAAACTGGATAAAGAGTCAAGACCCATCAGTCTGCTGTATTCAGGAGACCCATCTCACATGCAGAGACATACATAGGCTCAAAATAAAGAGATGGAGGAAGATCTACCAAGAAAATGGAGAACAAAAAAAAAGCAGGGGTTGCAATCCTAGTCTCTGATAAAATAGACTTTAAACCATCAAAGATCAAAAGAGACAAAGAAGGCCATTACATAATGGTAAAGGGATCAATTCAACAGGAAGAGCTAACTATCCTAAATATATATGCACCCAATACAGGAGCACCCAAATTCATAAAGCAAGTCCTTAGAGACTTACAAAGAGACTTAGACTCCCATACAATAATAATGGGAGACTTCAACACTCCACTGTCAACATTAGACAGATCAACGAGACAGAAAGTTAACAAGGATATCCAGGAATTGAACTCATCTCTACACCAAGCGGACCTAATAGGCATCTATGGAACTCTCCACCCCAAGTCAACAGAATATACATTCTTCTCAGCACCACATCGCACTTATTCCAAAATTGACCATATAATTGGAAGTAAAGCACTCCTTAGCAAATGTAAAAGAACAGAAATTATAACAAACTGTCTCTCTGACCACAGTGCAATCAAACTAGAACTCAGGACTAAGAAACTCAATCAAAACCGCTCAACTACATGGAAACTGAACAACCTGCTCCTGAATGACTACTGGGTACATAACAAAATGAAGGCAGAAATAAAGACGTTCTTTGAAACCAATGAGAACAAAGATACAACATACCAGAATCTCTGGGACACATTTAAAGCAGTGTGTAGAGGGAAATTTATAGCACTAAATGCCCACAGGAGAAAGCTGGAAAGATCTAAAATGGACACCCTAACATCACAATTAAAAGAACTGGAGAAGCAAGAGCAAACACATTCAAAAGCTAGCAGAAGGCAAGAAATAACTAAGATCAGAGCAGAAGTGAAGGAGATAGAGACACAAAAAACCCTCCAAAAAATCAATGAATCCAGGAATTGGTTTTTTGAAAACATCAACAAAATTGACAGACCGCTAGCAAGACTAATAAAGAAGAAAAGAGAGAAGAATCAAATAGACGCAATTAAAAATGATAAAGGGGATATCACCACCGACCGCACAGAAATACAAACTACCATCAGAGAATACTATAAACACCTCTATACAAATGAACTAGAAAATCTAGAAGAAATGGATAATTTCCTGGACACGTACACTCTTCCAAGACTAAACCAGGAAGAAGTTGAATCCCTGAATAGACCAATAGCAGGCTCTGAAATTGAGGCAATAATTAATAGCCTACCAACCAAAAAAAGTCCAGGACCAGATGGATTCACAGCTGAATTTTACCAGAGGTACAAGGAGGAGCTGGTACCATTCCTTCTGAAACTATTCCAATCAATAGAAAAAGAGGGAATCCTCCCTAACTCATTTTATGAGGCCAACATCATCCTGATACCAAAGCCTGGCAGAGACACAACAAAAAAAGAAAATTTTAGACCAATCTCCCTGATGAACATCGATGCAAAAATCCTCAATAAAATCCTGGCAAACCGGATTCAGCAGCACATCAAAAAGCTTATCCACCATGATCAAGTGGGCTTCATCCCTGGGATGCAAGGCTGGTTCAACATTCGCAAATCAATAAACGTAATCCAGCATATCAACAGAACCAAAGACAAGAACCACATGATTATCTCAATAGATGCAGAAAAGGCTTTTGACAAAATTCAACAGCCCAATGCTAAAAACTCCCAATAAATTCGGTATTGATGGAACGTACCTCAAAATAATAAGAGCTCTTTATGACAAACCCACAGCTAATATCATACTGAATGGGCAAAAACTGGAAAAATTCCCTTTGAAAACTGGCACAAGACAGGGATGCCCTCTCTCACCACTCCTATTCAACATAGTGTTGGAAGTTCTGGCTAGGGCAATCAGGCAAGAGAAAGAAATAAAGGGTATTCAGTTAGGAAAAGAAGAAGTCAAATTGTCCCTGTTTGCAGATGACATGATTGTATATTTAGAAAACCTCATCGTCTCAGCCCAAAGTCTCCTTAAGCTGATAAGCAACTTCAGTAAAGTCTCAGGATACAAAATTAATGTGCAAAAATCACAAGCATTCTTATACACCAGTAACAGACAGACAGAGAGCCAAATCATGAATGAACTTCCATTCACAATTGCTTCAGAGAGAATAAAATACCTAGGAATCCAACTTACAAGGGATGTAAAGGACCTCTTCAAGGAGAACTACAAGCCACTGCTCAGTGAAATAAAAGAGGACACAAACAAATGGAAGAACATACCATCCTCATGGATAGGAAGAATCAATATCATGAAAATGGCCATACTGCCCAAAGTTATTTGTAGATTCAATGCCATCCCCATCAAGCTACCAATGAGTTTCTTCACAGAATTGAAAAAAACGGCTTTAAAGTTCATATGGAACCAAAAAAGAGCCCGCATTGCCAAGACAATCCTAAGTCAAAAGAACAAAGCTGGAGGCATCACGCTACCTGACTTCAAACTATACTACAAGGCTACAGTAACCAAAACAGCATGGTACTGGTACCAAAGCAGAGATATAGACCAATGGAACAGAACAGAGTCCTCAGAAATAATACCACACATCTACAGCCATCAGATCTTTGACAAACGTGAGAGAAACAAGAAATGGGGAAAGGACTCCGTATTTAACAAATGGTGCTGGGAAAATTGGCTAGCCATAAGTAGAAAGCTGAAACTGGATCCTTTCCTTACTCCTTATACGAAAATTAATCCAAGATGGATTAGAGACTTAAATGTTAGACCTAATACCATAAAAACCCTAGAAGAAAACCTAGGTGGTACCATTCAGGACATAGGCATGGGCAAGGACTTCATGTCTAAAACACCAAAAGCCACGGCAGCAAAAGCCAAAATTGACAAATGGGATATGATTAAACTAAAGAGCTTCTGCACAGCAAAAGAAACTACCATCAGAGTGAACAGGCAACCTACAGAATGGGAGAAAATCTTTGCAATCTACTCATCTGACAAAGGGCTAATATCCAGGATCCACAAAGAACTCAAACAAATTTACAAGAAAAAAAACAAACAACCCCATCAAAAAGTGGGGAAAGGATATGAACAGACATTTCTCAAAAGAAGACATTCATACAGCCAACAGACACATGAAAAAATGCTCATCATCACTGGCCATCAGAGAAATGCAAATCAAAACCACAATGAGATACCATCTCATACCAGTTAGAATGGCAATCATTAAAAAGTCAGGAAACAACAGGTGCTGGAGAGGATGTGGAGAAATAGGAACACTTTTACACTGTTGGTGGGACTGTAAACTAGTTCAACCATTATGAAAAACAGTATGGTGATTCCTCAAGGATCTAGATCTAGATGTACCATATGACCCAGCCATCCCACTACTGGGTATATACCCAAAGGATTATAAATCATGCTGCTATAAAGACACATGCACACGTATGTTTATTGTGGCACTATTCACAATAGCAAAGACTTGGAATCAACCCAAATATCCATCTGTGACAGACTAGATTAAGAAAATGTGGCACATATACACCATGGAATATTATGCAGCCATAAAAAAGGATGAGTTTGTGTCCTTTGTAGGGACATTTATGCAGCTGGAAACCATCATTCTTAGCAAACTATCACAAGAACAGAAAACCAAACACCACATGTTCTCACTCATAGGTGGGAACTTAGCAATGACATCACTTGGACTCGGGAAGGGGAACATCACACATCAGGGCCTATCATGGGGAGGGGGGAGGGGGGAGGGATTGCATTGGGAGTTATACCTGATATAAATGATGAATTGATGGGTGCTGACGAGTTGATGGGTGCAGTACACCAACATGGCACAAGTATACATATGTAACAAACCTGCACGTTATGCACATGTACCCTAGAACTTAAAGTATAATAAAAAAAAAAGAAGTAATCCATGTAACCAAAACTATTCACATAAAAAATAAAAAAAGAATTACAGTGACTTTTTCATCAGAAGCTGTGTTGCAAGAAGAGAGTGGAGTGAAATATTTAGTGCTGAAAGAAAAAAGCTCACCAATCTAGAATTCTATATATAAAAAAATTATCTTTCAAATGTGAAGAAGTAGAAACTTTCTTAAACAAAAACTAAGAGAATTCACTGCCAGCAAACTCACCCTACAAGAAATGTTAATAGAAGTTCTTTAGACAGAAGAAAAATTATATAGGCCAGAAATTTGGATCTACATAAAGATAGAGCACTGCAGAACGAATAAATAAAGGTATGGATGAAGTACTTTGATTTTTAAATTTTTAATTGGTATAAAAGATTACTATTTGTTTAAAGTAGTAATAGTAAGAATGTATTGGGCATGTGGATAAGTGAATTGAAATCTGAAATAAAATTAATAATAGCAATGTTACAAAGAATGTGTGGGATGATTTTGGGATACTCTGTCATAAGGCATCTGTACTGTGCTTAAAGCAGTATAGTATTATTTGATGGTGAAATTAGACCAGTTTAAAATATATATTGGAAACTCTAGGTAATCACTACAAAATTTTTTTAGAGAACTGTAATTGATATGCTAAGAAAAAAGATAAAATGGAATTACATAAAATGCTCAATTAACACCAGAGAAGAATAAAAAGAGGAAAGAAATAAAAAATACAATTTACGGGAAACCTTTATTAAAACTAAATATTTTTCTGTTCTCAAAAAGATACTGCTAAAAGAATAAAAAGTCAAGGCATATACTGAGAGGAAATATCTGCAAAATACATATTTAATGAAGAACTTATGTGTAAAATATACAAAGAACTTTAAAAACTCAACAATAAGAAAACAAACAATTCAATTTAAAAATAGGCAAAAGATCTGAACAGATTCCCTACCAAAGAAGGTATACAGATGGCACAGAAGCCTCTGAAAAGACGCTTGCCATCGTTTTTCAAGCAAATTAGAAAAATGCAAATTAAAACAGCAATATGATACTACTATGCAAGTACTATAAAGGCTAACACCTACAATCTAACAATACTGATTGGTGGCAAGGATGAAGAACAAAAGAACCCCTGTCACTTATTGCTAGTGGGGATACAAAAAGGTACAGCCATTTTGAAAAAACACTTTGGCTGTCTCTGACAAAGGTAAACATAGTCTAACCCTATAATCTAGCAATTGGACTTCTAGGTATTTACCCAAAGGAGTTGAAAATTTATGTCCACATAAAAGCCTGCATATAAATGTTTGTAGCAGATGATTGGAGGTGGAGCAAGATGGTGGAATAGAAGGCTCTACGAATCATTCCCCACACAAGGACACCAATTTAACAACTATCTACACTCATAAAACACCTTCATGAGAACCAAAAGTCACACAAACAAAAGCTGTGGGATTTTATCAACACCAGACTGGTCCTACAAAAAATGCTGAAGGGAGTATTTCAATCAGAAAGAAAAAGACATTAATGAGCAACACATAATCACCTGAAGTACAAAACTCACTGGTAATAGTAAGTACACAGAAAAACACAGAATATTATAACACTGTAACTGTGGTGTGTAAACTACTCTTACCCTAAGTCAAAAGACTAAACAATGAACCAATCAAAATTAACAACTACAACTTTCCAAAACATAGTATAATCAAATATAAATAGAAACAACAAAATTTAAAAAGTGGGGGATGAAGTTAAGGCATAGAGTTTTTATTAGTTTTCTTTTTGCTTTTGTGTTTATGCAAACAGTGTTATGTTGTTATCAGCTTAAAATAAGGGGTTATAATATTGAATTTGCAAGCCTCATGGTAACCTCACACCAAAAAACATACAACTGATATACAAAAACTAAAAAGAGACTAAATCATATCACCAGAGAAAATCACCTTCTTTAGAGGAAGACAAGAAGGAAAGAAAGAAAGAAGGAAGAGAAGACTACAAAGCAACCAGAAAACAAATAACAAAATGGCAAGAGTAAGTCCTTACTTATCAATAATAACATTGAATGTAAATGGACTAAAGTCTCCAATCAAAAGACATAAACTGACTGAATGAATGAAAAATCAAGATCTACTGATCTGGTGCCTACAAGAAACATGCTTCACATATAAAGACACACATAGGCTGAAAATAAATGGATGGAAAAAGATATTCCATGCCAACATAAACCAAAAAAGAGCAGAAATCACTATACTTACATCAGACAAAATATATTTCAAGACAAAAACTATAAGAAGAGACAAAGAATGTCACTACATAATGATAAAATTCAGCAAGAGGATATAAGAATTTTAAATATATGTGCACCCAACATGGGCATATCCAGATATATAAAGGAAATATTATTAGAGTAAAGAGAGGGATAGGCCCCAATACAACAATAGCTGGAGACTTCAACACCCCACTTTCAGCACTGGACAGATCTTTCGGACAGAAAATCAACAAAGAAACATTGGACTTAATCTGCACTATAGACCAAATGAATCTAATAGATACAGAACGTGTTATCCAATGGATACAGAATACATTCTTTTCCTCAGCAAATGGATCATTCTCAGGGATAGACCAAATGTTATGTCACAAAAAGTCTTAAAACATTCAAAAAATTGAATTAATATCAAGCATCTTCTCTGGACACAATGGAAAAAAACAGGAAATTAATAACAAGAGAAATTTTTGAAACTATATAATACATGAAAATTAAGACAATATGCTTCTGAATGATGAGTGGGTCAATGAAGAAATTAATAAGAAAATTAAAAAATTTATCTAAACAAATGATAATGGAAATACAACATACCAAAGCCTATGTGATACAGCAAAAGCATACTCAGAGGGAAGTTGATAGCTATAAGTGCCTATATCAAAAAGAGGAAAAACTTGAAATAAACAATCTAATGATGCATCTTGAAGAACTAGAAAAGAACCAGACTCAAAATTAGTAGAAGAAAATAAATCATAAAGATCAGAGCAGAAATAAATGAAATTAAAATGAAGAAAACAATATAAAAGATCAATGAAACAAAAAGTTTATTTTTTGAAAGGTTAAACAAAATTGACAAACCCTTAGCCAGACTAAGAAAATAAAAGAGATCCAAATAAATAAAATCAGAAATGAAAAAGCAGACATTCCACTGGATACTGCAGAAATTCAAAGGATTATTAGTGGCTACTATGAGCAACTATATACCAATAAATTGGAAAATCTAGAGGAAATGAACAAATCCCTAGACATACACAACCTACCAAGATTGGACCATGGAGAAATGCAAAACCTGAATAGACCAATAACAAGTAATGAGATAGAAACCATAATAATAATTCTCCCAGTCAAGAAAAGCCTGGGACCCAGTGGCTTCACTGGTTAATTCTATCAAACCCTTAAAGAACTAATACCAATCCTACTCCACCTATTCTGAAAAATAGAGGAGGAGGGAATACTTCCAACCTCATTCCATGAGGCTAGTGTTACCTTGATACCAAACCAAACACAGACATATCAAAAGAAAAAAAAAAAAAAAAAACTCTACAGGCCAATATCTCTCTGAAGAATGTTGATGCAAAAAATCCTCAACAAAATACTAGTAAATTGAATTCAATAAAACATAGCATGTTCTCATTGATTTGTGGGATCTAAAAATCAAAACAATTGAACTAATAAACATAGAACATAGAGGGATAGTTACCAGAGGCTGGGAAAGGTAGTGGGGGATTTGGGGTAAGATGGGGATGGTTAATGGGTACAAAAATAATAAGAATAAATAATACTTAGTATTTGATTGTACAACAGGGTGACTATAGTCAATAATAACTTACTTTTATATTTAAGATAACTAAAAGTATGTAATTGGATTGTTTATAAGCAAAGAATAAATGCTTGAAGGAATGGATATTCTTCATAATGTGATTATTACACGTTGAATGCCTGTATCAAAACATCTCATGTACCCCATAAACATACAAACTTATGTACCCACAAAAATGGAAAATAAAAAATTGAAAATTAAAAAATGTTTATAGCAGATTTATTTATGAATAATCACCAAAAACTAGAAGCAACAAAAATGTCCTTCAATAGGCAAATGAATAAGCAAACTGTTCTACGTCATATAATGTAATACTATTGAGTGATGAAAAGGAATGAGTTATCAAGCTATGCAAATACAAAGATGTATTGTAAATGCATTTTGCCTAGCAAAAGATGCTAGTTTTCAAAGCTACTTTTGGTGTGATTCCCTTTATATGACATTCTGAAAAAGGCAATACTCTAGACACAGGTCAGTGATTGCTAGAGGTTCAGTGCAGGTGGGAGAAGGTTGAATGCGAGAATCACAGGGGATATTTTTTAAGGCAGTGAAGCTATTCTAAATGAGACTGTCATGGTGGATACACAATATTGTATATTTGTCAAAACCCATAGAACTAGAGCCCCAAGAGTGGACTTTAATGTATGCAAATTTAAAAACCATTTAGGAGATCAGTGGATCTCAGAATGGAATGCAGAATGTGATTTTTAAAAATCTGTGTTACACATGCATTAAACAACATAATTGAAGGGGGGGTAGGGGAAAAGTACAAGGTAATGGGTAGAGTCTGTAAGACTAAAGATAAAAGGAACTGTACATAAGCACTACTCTAAATAATAAAGTTGTTTCCCATTGGGATATGGGTTAACAATTCTTAAAATGCTATACCTGGATACTATGATTACGCAGTAAGGAAATGGACGGCAGATGGTGGGAGCTAGTTTTCTCATTGTTGGAGCAGAAAGGTTACAGATAAGGACAAAAGTGTAGAATAATTCATGTGGTAATGGATTGGAATTAAAGATATTAGTATGAACTCATGATTAGTTTAATATAGATACAGATAGATATATATAGAAATGTTTACAGATATGTGTATATACAGCGTTTATATACACCAATGTATTTCCTTGTGCTGTCAGTTTACAAAGAAAAGCTAGAACCAAAAACACTCCAGTAACAGTGGTCACACATAGTGCACAGATCTTGGTTTCTAATACCATTTTTCGATAAAATAAACCAGGGTTCCTGGGAGAAATGGCTGATTCTAGGACTGGGGCAGGAAATATGCAGATGATCCTGGAACATTTTGTACTGCTAGAAAATAAGAAAGTACTCACAAAAAAAAAAAAAAAAGAAAGAAAAGAAAGAAAATCCACAGTGGTGGAAGTATGTCAGAAAGACATAGGAGTCAACTGAAAGAGCTCCCAATGGCTGAAAGTGGAATTATTTGAGGATCGAAATAAATAAAGCAGTATTGGATTATAAGCCAAAGTATAAAATAAATATCCATGAGTTCATACTGACATAATAAATGATTGAATAAATAAATGGGGAAGAATATACAAAAATCCCATGTAGAAGAATTCCAGATAATTTATGTAGATACTCCCCCTCAAGAATTCTCACTTATATGTGGACACCAGAACAATCAAACTCAAAGCAGCAGAGAGTAAAATGGTGGTCACCAGAAGCTGGGGGTTAGGGGGAATGGTGAAATGATGGTCAAATGATACAAAGTATCAATTAGGCAGGAGGAATAAGTTTTTTTTTTTCTTTTTTTTTTTTTTTGCTTTGAGATATATTGCACAGTGTGGTGAGTGTAGTAAAAATAATATTGAACATTTAAAAATTGCTAAGAGACTAAATTTTAAATGTTCTCAACACAAAAAATGTTATGTATTTGAGGTGATGGATAGGTTAATTAGCTTGATTTTATTATTCCACATTGTATTCATAAATCAGAACATCATTTTGTACCCTATAAATAGATATAACTAAAATTTGTCAATTTATATTTAAAAAACAAAAATTAAAAAAAGCAATGTATTAATATCGGTTCATTAATTGTTACAAATGCACTATACTAAGGTATGATGTTAACAATGGGGAAACTGGGTGTGGGATGTTTTGGAACTCTGTACTATCTTAACTTTTCTGTAAGTCTGAAACTATTTTAAAATTAAAGAAAGTTTATTTAAAATTGCAATGCCAAAATAGAATATTCAATTTTTTTTAGATATGAGACCTTTATTTTTTAACACAAAGGAGTTGCTCTGGAATTTATTGCTAGGGCAGAGCATTGGGAATTCAATGTGCTGGTATTATTCATAAAGTCTAGATTTTATCAGCAAAGTCTTCCCATCTTGTTCCTCTGCCTTTATTAGCATTTGCAACTCTCTCAATTTAGCATCGTTCACAATGCCATTACCATGCTGGTTATTTCCTCTTCCAGATCGTTAAGTTAAAATAGACCCGCTCCGACACCACACCCTATGGCAGTTTTGGGACCTTGTCCTCAAATGGCTGCAGATCTGTGAAGTTATAAACCATACAAACAATAATTATCTGTAAATGGCAACTTCCTAACTTAATTGGTTGAATTTCATTCTGCAGGTGGTGATATTAAAGCAAACACTTTCCTGCTGTCCAAACAGACACACTCTGGTTCTGAATTATGATGGAAAGGTAACTAAGTGAGCTTGTTGTGGCATATTATTTGTCACTCGCCAGGGCTAATTGTTTGTGTTTTAGAAAGCTGATCATTATCAGATCAGTATTTCCATGATCCTCTTTTATCACTTTGTAGTACTTTCCTGTATGTAGAGTGTACTTGTTTTAGGTTTCCCCATAGTAGAAACTAAACCACGTGTCTGTCACCAACTACATTCTTCCTCTGGACTTAGAGTCATACAGAAAAGTACACCTATTGCAGGCATAAAACTCAATGAATTCTTAAAAGGTGAACACACTCTTGTAATCAGTGTAATCAGGACCCAGATCAAGAAACAGAACATTACCAGCACCCAGAAACCCTTCCAGGCTTCACCTGCCACATCCTCAACATCAAAGAGTAACCACTATCCTGATTTTGAAATCATAGATTCGTTCTATTTATTGCATGTTTTAAACAAATTGAATTTTAGCATCCATTGGGTCTGACTTCTTTTGCTCAACATTATGTTTGTGATATTCATCCATGTGTTGCATGTAGTTGTAGATAATTCATTTACATTGCTGTATAGCATTCCATTGTGGAAATATACCAGAATTTATCTGTTCAATTGCTGATGTGCATTAGGGTGGTTTCTAGTTTTTGACTTTTAAGAATAGTGCTGCTATTTAACCTTCTAGTTAGCACGTGTTTTTCAGTGACCATATGAATGTATTTTTTGTTGGGTATTGTTTAGCTTTGGCAGATATGTTAGGCAGTGTATAATTAAATACTTGGAGCTGAAATTCAGATAAACCTGGTCTTAAATTTGGCTCTACTACTTACTAGGAACTTGGACAAGTTACCCAATCTCTCTAGGCCTTGCCTTTTGTAGTCTGTCAAGTAAAGATTCAAAAAGTTCCTGCCTCATAGGGCTGCTGTTCAGATTAAAAGAAATAATGTATGGCCATGATTTAATACAGTGCTTGGCATAGAGCAAGCATCAACAAATGTCAACCATTGTGATTTTCTAGTATTATTTATTGAAAAATTGTTCAATATTATTTAAATTGCAAAGGTGAAATAAACAGATTATTTACAGAAACGTTTTTAATTTATAAGATCCTGAAAAAATGTGTTCCGACTCGTGAATACTGTTCTTAAGACCTCTCCACCCAGCCACGCCCCAGCTATTGTTCCTTGCTCCCTCAAATTCTTAGCACAAGGACATGCTTGCAGTTAAACCTTCCCCATCCCACAGGCTGCCATAGAAGCTGAGAAGAAAATAAGGGGAATAAGTCTTCATTTCTGTCACAGTTTCCTTGTGGGAAGAACTGAGAGGATATTTGATACCTGGGATTCACTGTCAAATTTGTATCCATTTTGAACACTTCATCTATTTTAGATTATTCAGACCGGATCTTCATTATTAAAAATATATTTCATAGTATTATGCAAATACTATGCGGTTCATGTTGAAAATGTCACATATAAAAAGATACCCATATCTGTTTGTGTAAAAAAAAAAAAAAGCACTATTTTCTTTCAATATAAATAATTCATGCTTTTGTTACAGGTAGTTAGGCGTGAGTGGGACAGGAGAGGGCTCTCCCCCCACCCACTAGAAATGTCAGGTGATGATTCGGCAATTATTGCATTGCCTCTCTTAAAATGATAATTCGGCAGCCAGGGAGAGACTGATGGTCCACACCTGTTAATATTAATTAAAACTGTTAACTGAATTCAGATGCCAGGGAGAAACAGCTTCTTGGGTATGCATATTAAGAGACAAAAATGGTGAAGTATTATCTTCCAGGTACATTTCACCGGAAAAAGGAAGAAAGCCTCGGGTGGGCGTGCCTATAACTCCCTAAACATATTGCATGAGCTCACTTCTCAAGGGTAAGGAGGGCTCTGTGCATGCAGGCAGCCCACTGTAAGGGAGAGTCATGATAAAGAGGCGAGCTTATGAAAGTCACAGGATCACAGGTAAATGGGGCGCTTGACCTCTCTTTAACCTTTCACATGCACACTTGGGTCTCTTCCAAGCACGCCTGACTTTTTTCCTGTTCTAAGGCCTTTTAAAATAAACTTCGCCGGGCGCGGTGGCTCAAGCCTGTAATCCCAGCACTTTGGGAGGCCGAGACGTGCGGATCACGAGGTCAGGAGATCGAGACCATCCTGGCTAACACGGTGAAACCTCGTCTCTACTAAAAATACAAAAACTAGCCGGGCGAGGTGGCGGGCGCCTGTAGTCCCAGCTACTCGGGAGGCTGAGGCAGGAGAATGGCGTAAACCCGGGAGGCGGAGCTTGCAGTGAGCTGAGATCTGGCCACTGCACTCCAGCCCAGGCGACAGAGCAAGACTCCGCCTCAAAATAAATAAATAAATAAATAAATAAATAAATAAAAAATAAAATAAAATAAAATAAACTTCTATTCCTGCTCTGGAACTTGTCTCTCTTTTTCTGCTTTCTGCCCCTCAGTTGAATTCTTTCTTCTGAGGAGGGAAGGACTGAAATTGCTACAGACCCCTAAGAACAGGCCATCGGTAACTCTGGGTAAATCAGATCTCTTCCACGGGTAAGACTTTCTATAAAAAATATTGAAAAATACAAGAAGTAGTTTTGTATGCTGTAAATATTCTTGTATGAGAAGAAGAAAATGAAAAATATTTGTAATCCTATTGCCCAGAGATTTCTGGGTAGTCTTTTCAGACTCAAATAATTTTTCAATTACAAAAATATGTGGAAAATTTGTTAAAACATAGGAAAGCAAAAACAAAACAACAAATAATAAATCCCTGTGTTCCTAAGATATAAAACAAAATTTCAACAGAGCTTGCCATTCCATTTTTTCCCTCCTCTTTTCCTCTCTCCTTCCCTCCTTTTCTCCTCTCTTCTTTCTCTTTCTTTCCTTTCTTCTCTCTCAATATAATAGCATCATTTTGTAATATTCTTTTGTAGTTTGCTTTTTAAAAACCTTTTATGGGCATGTCAAATATTTCATATTTCAATAAATATTCATCTAAAACTTGATTTTTTTTGCAGTGCTAATTACAATAGTTACTGTTTATTGAACATCTACAATGTACCAGACTCTATAAACTCATATTTTGTCTTTATCTCAACTGAAAAAAGAAGTAACTGTTCTCATTGGGCTCGTGAGAACATTTAGGCTCAAAAAGATGGAGTGACCCAGTGGCTTGTGCAGGGTCATAGTGCTATTAGGAGTTAGAGCTGAGTTGATCTGACTCCACTGTAACTTTAGTGAGAATGTTTTGGGAGACGCTGGAATAGATTCTTGAGTTTGATTCTCCATTTTCTCTCTACTGTCCTTCATGAGTTTTATTTATTTATTTATTTTATTTTTTTATTATACTTTAAGTTCTAGGGTATATGTTCAAAATGTGCAGGTTTGTTACATATGTATACATGTGCCATGTTGGTGTGCTGCACCCATTAACTCATCATTTACATTAGGTATATCTCCTAATGCTATCCCTCCCCCCTCCCCCCCTCCCCACAATAGGCCCCGGTGTGTGATGTTCCCCTTCCTGTGTCCAAATGATCTCATTGTTCAATTCCAACCTATGAGTGAGAACATGTGGTGTTTGGTTTTCTGTTCTTGTGATAGTTTGCTGAGAATGATGGTTTCCAGCTGCATCCATGTCCCTACAAAGGACACGAACTCATCCTTTTTTATGGCTGCATAGTATTCCATGGTGTATATGTGCCACATTTTCTTAATCCAGTCTGTCACTGACGGACGTTTGGGTTGATTTCAAGTCTTTGCTATTGTGAATAGTGCCGCAATAAACATACGTGTGCATGTGTCTTTATAAAAGTGGGCAAAAGATATGAACAGACACTTCTCAAAAGAAGACATTCATGCAGCCAACAGACATATAAAAAAATGCTCATCATCACTTGCCATCAGAGAAATGCAAATCAAAACCACAATGAGATACCGTATCACACCAGTTAGAATGGTGATCATTAAAAAGTCAGGAAACAACAGGTGCTGGAGAGGATGTGGAGAAATAGGAACACTTTTACACTGTTGGTGGGACTGTAAACTAGTTCAACCATTGTGGAAAACAGTGTGGTGATTCCTCAAGGATCTAGACCTAGAAATACCATTTGACCCAGTCATCCCATTACTGGGTATATACCCAAAGGATTATAAATCATGCTGCTGTAAAACTTGATTTTTAATGACTGCATAACATTCTATCTTATGAATAATTTGCCTAGCAGTTCTCTAGTGTTGAGCATTTATTTTGTTTACACTTACTCACTATTATCAAGAAGGCCATGGTGAGCTTTGTGGTATATACATCTTTTTGCATCTTTGATTATTTTAGAATAATTTTACAGAAGCAGAATCGCTGATTCAAAGTTTATATACATCAAAAATATTTTGATAACCATGACCAAATTGCCTTCTAGAAAGCTTATATCATTTTAATTTCTACCATCAGTTTATGAGAAGCCTATTTCATCATGCCTTTGGCAGTCCTGAGCATTATAATTTTAATTTTTACAAATGTAATGGGTAAACAAATCATTGTTCTATTTTTCTTTGATTAACAGGGAAGTTGAATTTTTCTGGATTTTTAAAAAATTTTTATTCTATGAAGTAGTTTTTTATGCCCTTCGATCATTATTCCTAATGTGTTTATGTTTTTCTTGTTGGGTTATTAGCGTTTTATATCTTAAATGATTTTTTTGCATGCTCTTTTATGTATTTTTAAATATCTTAAGGGACTAATATTTGCTTTTCTTATTTATTTTTAATATTTTCCTAGTTCATTATATAACATTCATGATGTCCTTGGATATATAAACGTTCTAATGCTTTAAGCCAAGAATCAAGTCTTCTTTTTATGTAGTCACATTTTTACCTATTTAGGTTATACTTTCTTACATTATTTTTATACTTAGAAATCCCTTATCAGTCAGAAATCAATGAAGTTGTCACTTATAGTTTCTGCCTTTTGAAAAAAAAATGGTTTGTTTTTAACATTTGACTCTGATTTTTCTGGAATTTACTTGACATTATGAGATTATACTATGAGATAGAGATCTAACATTCATTTCTCCAAATACATAATTTTCCAAACCCTATGCATTAAATAGAATATCTAACTCCTATTGCTTTGTGATTCCTTCTTTATCACATTTGAAGTTACAGTATATACTAAAGTGCATTTTGTGGTTATCTATTTGCTCCCATTCATTTGTCTTTTATTTATGCAACATATTTTTTAATTTCATTTTTTATTTCAATAGTTTTATTGGGGTACAGGTGGCTTTCCGTTATACGGATGAGTTCTTTAGTGGTGATTTCTGGGATTTTGGTGCACCTATCACCCGAGCAGTGTACACTATATCCAATATGTAGTCTTTTATCCCTAACATCCCTTCCACCCTTCCCCTCAAGTCCCCAGAGCCCATTATATTAGTCTTATGCCTTTGCATCCTCATAGCTTAGCTCCCACTTATAAGTGAGAACATATGATTTCTGGTTTTCCATTCCTGAGTTACTTCACTTACAATAATGTCCTTCAGCTCCACCCAAGTTGCTGCAAAAGACGATATTTCATTCCTTTTTATGGCTGAATAGTATTCCATGGTGTATATATACCACATTTTCTTTATCCATTTGTTGGTTGATGGCACTTATGTTGGTTCCCTATTTTTGCAACTGCAAATTGTGCTGCTATAAGCATGCACTTGTATGTGTCTTTTATATATAATGATTTCTTTTCCTTTGGGTAGATACCCAGTAGTGGGATTGCTGGATCAAATGGTAGTTCTTTTAGTTCTTTAAGGAATCTCCATACTGTTTTCCATAGTGGTTATGCAACATATTTTTATTGAATACCTACACCTACAATGTCCCAGACCCTGTGGTTGTTACTGAAACCCATATTGCTGAACCAGACAGACAGTGCAAACTCCATAAGGACAAGGAGAATCTCACTGTGTTTCTTCCCCCACGTGCTTCTTAACATCAACTTAATTTGAAAGCCCTTGGAAGGTGGGAAACAAGTCTTTATTTTCCATGCACTCTCCATGGTGTTTTTGCCAAGACCAAATGGACTGTAGGGCCTCATAGGAAAATCAATTTAAAAAAATGTTCTACTCCTTTCCTCCCACCTTGACCTAGCAAAGGCATAGAGTCTCTTTTTCAAGACGCAGCCATGGTGAATGAGTACATTAGATCTAGCGTCAAGAAATCTGGGTTTGAATTGTGATTATGCACTAACTACATGCCCTTCAAATAATATCTTCACTCCTTGGAAACTCAATTTCCTCATCTTTAAAATGGAGTTAATAGACCGGGCATGGTGACTCATGCCTGTAATCCCAGCACTTTAGGAGGCCAAGGCAGGCAGATCACTTGAGGTCGGGAGTTTGAGACCAGCCTGGCCAACATGGTGAAACCCCATCTCTACTAAAAAAATACAAAAATTAGCCAGGAGTGGTGGTGAATGACTGTAATCCCAGCTACTCAGAAGGCTGAGGCATGAGAATTGCTTGAACCCAGGAGGCAGAGGTTGCAGTGAACTGAGATCATGCCACTGCACTCAAGCCTGGGCGACAGAGTGAGACTCAGTCTCGTAAAAATAAAAAATAAAAATAAAATGAAGTTAATGCTTACAGGAATCTTTGAGTATGAAATGAAAATTGGTGTTAAAACTCTGATAATTGTAAGATGTCATGGAGATAAAAATTATTATTTTCATTTTCAGTCAAACTAAAGTACAAATAACCTGAAAGCAGGGCTCACATCTTGCTGCCTTTGTGACCCCCTCTGCCTAAGTACACTATTTATTTAGTACTTGTACTGACAGGAAGTCCTAACTAAATATTTATTGAATACATAAATAAATTCCCCTGCTCAGTTAAATGCTCTTCTAATACAACCTAATGGAAACACCCCCCTGCCCAGAAAGCCTAAGCAAATAACTCATTATTTGCTCTGGATTTTAGTTGGCTTTAGTCGATTATATATGTATCCTGATATCCCAGAGTTTGGGAACCATCTTAAATATTGTTTAAAATAATAAAAAGGATCTATAAGATAACACATTGAACCTTTGATATTTGAAAGAGATACTTCCCTAAACCCTCACAAATCTCCAAATTTGTAAATACTATGATAATGCACACTTTCCATCACTGAATACAGTAAAATGCAACTAAACTATTTATGATCAAATTGTTGGTGATTCTGTAAGTCCACTGGCTCTTTAGACTTAAGTTCAACTGGTTGGCCTTTGCTTTCTTTTTGGAGGTAGTTTTTCCTGTTAGCTCCGTAGTCTGCCCTGGTGACAGGAACCAGCAGTCTTCTTGAACACTGAATCCAGAATGAACAGAGCTTATGCCCAAATTGACCTCCCTCCTCAACTTGAAATCTTTTCTATCAGATAACAATTCATAGACCTTAATAAAATTGGTGAGGCCAGATGAATAGCCAGGAGGTTGAGGAGACTTGAAAGCTGAAAAAAGTGGGTATTTTGAACTCATTGGTCCTGTCAGAGTTTTAATCTCATTTTACAGATGAGGAAAAGTAGGACTCAAGAAGATTTAATAACTTGCCTAAGGTCAAGGAGCTGAAAGAATCGGTACTTCAGACTGCTAGATCTATATTTCATACTCCTAACCATCTTGTTCTGTGGAAATTCCAGGGACTCTTTTGGATGCCAATTGTTTCCTCTTAGGTACTCAATTAGTGCCCAGATACATTTAAGAATTGTGGGGAACAATTTAGACTTGCCATGCAACTGGAAGGTGAATTGTACTCTGTTTCAAATCTCTCTGTGAACAATAGGAAGGATTAAGCAGCTGGTAAGTAATTAGGGGTCTGAACAGCTGAGCCCCACACTGAGCAAGACAGACAGTCTGCCAAGTGGCAGTGAGGGCGGGCCCCGCGTGCTCAGTGCCAGTTCAATCTGGTAACTTGATGACCCCTGGGATTCTGATCCCTGCAGCCTCACAGCACCTCCAGTACTATGTTTAATAATGCCCGCATCTGTCAGCAGATACCCAGACATCCCCAATTCTCATGCTGATGGGCATTTGCTCTCAAATGAAATCTGGGATGATGAAGGCCTAGATGTCTGGATCCCCAGCTAAGACAGGGGTTTGTTACTACAGTGCCAGTGTTCTCTTTTGTGCCTCTTCTCGGCACCTGCTTGGCATGTTGAGGATACAAAATGTGCCTCCATATCATAATGCACCCACCCCATGCCCCACCCCAAGTTATCTGAAAGGGAGACCTCATCTCACTTATCCTATTTTCTTAGTTAGGGTAAAGAAGGTGGGTCCATCCTCCCATCAACCCCAGCTGTCCTCTGGGAGAATCAAACCCTCTCAAGAGTCCTCTCCTTTCAAATTTGGAAGCACAGGTCTCTTTTAAATATTGCAAGTATTATCTATTACCCATCAAATCCCATGGTCTTTATTACACTATGCCAAATATGCATTTTGGCCAAATGCTAAAAGGCCAGTGTAAAAATTCATATTTGGTCAAAGGCGAGGCCAAAGTGGAAAATAACCCTCATAAAATGACCTTCTAGATCATAAGGATGCATCTGAAAATGTATCAAAATATTTATTATTAAAAATCTAGTAGTCTCCTTTCATGAGATTGACATTATAAACCACGGACAATATTTTCTCAGGTACTATCATCTGCTGGATTGTTTGTGTGGTCACTGTACTGTACAAGTGTGATACCAAATGGATGCTCACTTTCAAATGAGGTTGGTGGATAAACAAGATTTTTTGAGGCTTGTTTTGTCAAGTAGGATTCTGCTGGGGCTAAGGCTGCCACCACATTATTGAGCCTTTCTTTCTCTCCTAGTAACCAAGTAAGGTTAAGGATATTTCCTCTTCATCTCTTGGACTTGAACACTGGTTCATGGTGATGCACTTTAATTGAAGCAATCCTCCCCAAATGAAACTCTGTGCATTGCTTGGGGAAGATGCTTTCTTAAATTTTCAGAAACAGTCTTACATGTTATCTTGTTTCATATTATTAATGATATGAATAATCATGATTATTCATATCATTATAATCGTATTTCATATGATTATAATGAAAATAATCTCCCAAAACATAGATGTATGATATAGTCTAATCTCTATTGTTTGCCCTTGTATTGTTACTGAATTTAAGTTTTTATAGAATACTAGTTGCCTTAGAAAGGAATTAATGTTCTTTTTAAACTTATCAACTAATACTCAGTGTGTATAAACTGTCAATCTACATCTCTACTTATTTAACTTCTTGGAAGTTCTTAATAGTTGTTTTTGAATATAAAATTAACAGCTTTCACGTCACCGTTAATTGTAGTAGCATTTAACTTTTGCAAAGATAAGTATACATTCATACTTCAATGGTTTGAAGGAATTTCAATGTATAAAGCACATAAGGAAATTTTTTTTATTCCATGTTACATTAGAATATCTACCTCTAAGTTTCCATTAGAATTTGAATGTGAACATTCTGATAATATCAGTTAATCAGGGTGACATGTCTTGTTCATCTCACAAATGTTATGTTTACTAAATATTAGGGTAATATGCATCATTACGTGATCATTGATTGTTCACAAATGACCAGAAATGATATAGGTGTTTAGTTGTTTTTTTGTTTTTGCCTTCCCAGGACCAAGACTAAGGCAGATTTTGTCTTAATGCTGCGTCTAAAACGTCATGTTGGATACATCTTTAGTTTTCATCTTAAATAGTTTTAGGACCGTGTTCAAACCAGCCCTCCTTTGAAAGGTCATCCCTTCACTTGACCTTGATGTTCCTGCTAACTACAGGTCCACTACTTTCCTTCTTTCATGGGCGTACCTCTCAAAAAAGGTCTTCCCTCTTTCCTTCTATTCCACAGTACTCACTCATTCATTCATCCAAGATTGTCTGAGCTTGTGTAATGTGGCAGGCAGTGTGCTACATCCTAGAGATATAGCTGAAAGTAAAATACTGCCTTCTCTCAAGAAGCTTGTATTTCTAGAGGTGGAAAAATGTGTAACCATGGGATTACTATATATAGTCTGTGATTAATGTTATGAGGCAAGAGAACACAGGGTGCTGTGGTAACTCCTAGGAAGGTGGCACCTAACCCAGCCTAGAGAGGCAGAGGTGACTTCCTGAGGTTTCCCACTGAGGCTGGTTAGAAGAAAGCCAAGAAATCCCCAAACCAAACCAGACATAAGCATTAGTTTGGTTCTTATCCTTTTTGATGACCCCAGTTGGTACTTGGTATGATTAAATGACCTTCTTATAAAATCCAATGGTCCTTGTTTTTGTTTTTGTTTTTTCTTTCAATGGCCTCTGAGACTTGCAAACATGCACATTTTCCCTTCACTTTCCTCATACTCTGGCTCTCATGGCCTCATCTGCTCCAGTATCCCCATCCTTGTTGACATCTTTTGTGCTTCCCTTGATGATCTCTTCTTCTCTTCTCTCCATCTATGTATGGAAACACACCCAGGGCTCAGCCCATGGCCCCTGAAATTGTCTTCTCCTTCTAGGACAGTTAATCAACTCTCAAGGTTTGTATACCTTTAGTCCAAAACTTCCCTTACTTAATTCCTTTGCACCATACCTCAAACTACCTATGGATATGTCCCATTGTCTGTCTGTATGTCTATCTCACTCCTATCCTGTCCTTCCTCCTGTAGCAAAGCTCATCACTAGGAAGAGAATGGACATTGGCCATCAACATATCAATTACAATTGGCTATCTCCTTCTGGGAATGGTAGCAATGGTTTCATTTCAAGCCTCGTTTCAAATTGTAGGATATAGATTTTATCCCGTTAGAGGAATTTTTTACTCCAGCAGACATATGATGTAGTTTTTTGTTTTTTTTTTTCTGGCTGGAGCTGTGTGTACTTCCTGACTCTCTTAAAATAATATCACTGAAAATACATATGGAAAGAGGTTTATTGTACATTATTATCAATCAAAACTGAAGAATGTATTTAAATATGTACAGAGTGTGTGTGTGTGTATATATACACACACACACCTATATACATATAAACACTATATATATACACATATATAATGTATATATTTGTTACTTATTGTTACTTAACAATTTACCCCAAAACTGTAGGGCTTAAAACAACAATGTATTATCTCATACTTTCCGTGTGTCTGGAATTTGGAAACAGCTTAGCTGAGTGGTTCCAGCTCAGGGTCTCTTGTGTGGTTAGAGTCAGATTTTTGGCTAGGTCTGAAGTCTCTGAAGACTTGACTGGGGCTGCAGAATCTGCTTCCAAGATGGCTCACTCACATGGCTGTTGGCAGTAGGCAACAGTTCTCCAACATATGGGCTACTCCATTGGGCTGCTTGAATGTCCCCATATGGCAATTGGCTTCCCCTAGAGAGAGTGATGAGACAAAGTGGGAGAGAGAGCAGGAGGAAAGGGGTGGGGGGAGGGAAGAAGAGATCGGAAACTGCAATACTTTTTATGACCTAGTTTCAGAAATCACACACCATCACATCTGTCACATTCTGTTAGCTAGAAGCCAGTCATTACGTCTGACCCACTCTCAATGGGACGGGAATTAGGTTCCACCCTTTGAAGAGAGGAGTGTCAAAAACTTTGTGGACATATTTTAAGACTACCACAATTTGTGGAAACATATCTGCAAGAATAAATGCAACATTTTAAAACAACAATTTTATCTGGGAGGTGAGATTATAAATTATTTGTTTATCTTTTTTCCATTTTATGAACATGACTATATTAAAATAATAAAAATTTTTAAATAGACCAAAAATTGTATAATGCTGATGTTGCATAACACTGAACATATTTCCTGAAACATCCTCAAAGCATTTACTTGAAATGGCTTGGCCAGAAATGTTTCCATGGCACAGAACTTCTGAAGTACATATTATTGTTATCCTCAGTTTATCAGTGATGAAACTGAATCATAGAGAGATTAATTGAGGTTAACAAACTGCCCAAGGTCCTAGAGTAAATAAATAAGTGGTATAGATGACATTGGAACGTAGGCAACAGAGTTCTATAGCTCAAGCTCTCAAACTAAATGAAGCATCCGCAATACATATTGGACTGTATAGAATCACATTGTAGATCATATAAACAATAGCTCAGAGATATGAACGAGCCAAGGGCTCATCTAGTCAGGGAAATCTTTATAGAAGAGGTGGACAGTGAGCTGTGCCTTAAAGAAAAAGTGGAATTTGGGTTATCTAGGGATGACATTCCAAATGAGGGACACAGCTGGTTGAGGCTTAAAAATGGGTTGGGGCCTGGCCTTTCCAAGGATGTCCCAGTGAGAAGATTAGCGCAGGTAAAGTTGAATGATTCCTGGTAAGTTGTGTGAGTTAAGGCAAAATGGTTTGAGATGGTGGTAGGGGTGGGATGCCAGATTCAGGGGAACCCCAGATGCAGGCAGGAGGTCAATTTGTATTCACACACAGACTTGGAGATCTTGGCCCTTTACCATCAGGAAGGAACTTAGAAATGTTGTGTCTTGTGCCTCTTATTTTAAATATAGGGAATTAAGGCCCATGGAAGAAAATGATTCATTCGCCCCAAATGCATTTCTTATTTATTCTGTTATGTTAAAGGTTGTTGGACTGTTAAAGCATTTTTTACAAAACATCTTATTACATTTTTACCATTAATTTATTTTTCTAGTGCAAGGAATAAAGAATCCTTTTACTAAATTAGGCTACTCCGAGCTATAGCTTATTCCATACTAATTGAACCTATAAGAATTCTGTGTGCTAGACTAGGACATTGGATTCAAAGAAGATCCATTTCCAGAATTACCCAGTGCACTTCATGTCGACGTGCGGAGATTTATTTACTTATTTGTTTGTTTGTTTAGTATATCATGTTCTGGATACATAGGGCTTTTCAAACCAGATATACAAACCTGTTTCCAAGGACTAAGCAGTTTAAAGTCCATGAAAACTTGGAAATTATCAAAGTTAGATGTTTTCAGCAAACACTGGAATTTTATTACTCTCAGAAATAATTTCCAGATGGAAAGTTTAAAAATATCCAGATAATGAAAGGCACCCTATTTGGTTTCTTTTCTGTATATCAAAGTCTATGTTGAAATAAAGCACTTAAAGAGCTGGGATCAGTTCTGCATGTTACTTAGTACCCATTTCACACGGTGGGCTCTTAGATGATCTCATAATGTTAATTACCTAGAAAGACTGGATGAAATAATTCTTTTCCTTCGATGACTAATGATAGCTGGTGGATTTTTATCCCCTCCCCCGTGATTTTATCAGCAAGGATTCAAGGAGGTTTTGCCACAAACTAGATATGGGTTCCAACTCCTGGATCATTTTGAATTCCCTAGTTCAGACTGAAGATCAGAGGTGATTCCGAGTATACACACACACACACACACACACACACACACACACACAGCCCTGGGAACTAGGCAGGATGTCTTTATCTTGCTGGGTAATTTCCAGGGTACCAACCTTGCCTTATACATGGTCTCTAGTAGTTTCCAAGAATGAATTATAGCTTGCTATTTCCACCTCTTATCTCTTTCCTCCCTCCCTCCTTTCCTTCCTTTCTAGCAACAATGTAAGAGAAACAATATGCAATTATTGCTGGGGCACTTCAAAACCAATCAGGGAAAAGAACTGTATGTGTGACACTGTCAAAGAGGTCAGGCCATTAGCAAAGCAATTAATGTACCCTATGATGCCTCTCATTGAGGGTCAAGTCTCCTTAATAGCTAATGTGGGGAAAATAATCTTCAAACATCCATTAAAGCTCTCAGATAAATGCCCAAAGGAATTAGTTCACTGGCTAACTCTAGTTAGGAACACTGTTCTCCCCTGACCTGGGGCCTTCGTACCCAGTCACAACTCTAGCCTCTCTTAGGTGACTCACCTGGCTCAGATCCATATCCAAAGCACTGCTTAGCTTTGCCCTCTTCTCACTCTTCCTGCCATCTAGGGGGCCTCCGATTCACACACTCCCAGGATTTCCAGTGGACTCTTTGTGACTTCCTTCCCCAACCCAGAATCAGGCAATCAACCTTAATTGTCACTATTTTATGTTACCATTTCTCAAGGTTCTTATTGAGTGCCATTTCCTCTGCAATTTTTTTTTTTTTTTTGCCTCTTTGGTTTTTCTTCAGTCATACTTTCTATCCTTCAGCACTTTACTGTGGTATTTTTTAAAAAAGAAAATTGCCCCTGCTAATGGAGTTTAAATTGTGGGTGTATTAAGGCACACATTGAGCAAATGTTTCCCAAAGACAGCATGTATTATTTCCCTCTTTCTGTGTTTTGTATTTTTTTAATGGCAATTTTATTTTGGAGTGAAACAATGCTATAAATGTAATATTGGGGGGGAAAGCTTTAGCTCAATACTTGGTTATTCAGTTATAATTTCTGTCACATATTAATCAGATTTCTGCTGAAATAATGATGCATAAAAAACAATGCTCCAAAGCTCAGTAATTTACCCAAAAAACCATTTTTTTCCCTCACTCTTTGGTCTGCAGATTGACTGGGAGAGCAGCAAGTAGGTGCATGTGCGTGAAACGCTGACATGCGGTGGGGCCAGCAAGGAACAGGTGGAAGAAGACGAGATCCCAGAGGTGGGCAGGTGGCAGGTTTACAAGGGCCTTATGCAACAAGCAGACAATGGGGAACCCCAGAGCTTTTAAAGTAAAGAAGTGGTATAATTTTATTTTAGAGAATAACACTGATGTTGTATATAGAATGGGCCAAAGCTGGAGTCCCCTGGAGTCAGGCGCCCACTCAGAAGGGTGTCACAGGAGTCGATGCAGGAGCTAAGGAGCCTATGAAGTAGGACTTTGGGCTGTAAGGAAGGGATGCAGAGCGCAGATACTAGAAATTTGTTCCAGGAGGCAAAAATCATCAGTCTATTCGATGTAGGGAGTAAGGGGAGGAGAAGCTAGGATGAAACCAACATTCCAAGGCCATCTAGGAAGAGGATGGTGCAGCCCGGGAGAGAGTAGGCGAGTGCAGTAGAAACCAAGGAAAAGGAGGACCTTGGCATCCTGCAGACCTCTCCAGGATAAAAAGGGAAGGCATGAAAAGTTGTTTCCATAGCCAGAAAATTAGTTCAGAATGTGGGAGAGGCAACTGACTACAATGATAATGATGGCAGCAATTACCATGAATTATGTTGACAATGAGCCAGATGTTGTCTCTTTTCATTGGATTATTTCATTTGACTCTCACAACAATCCCATGGAATAGGTACTACTACTATCCCCATTTTGCAGATGAGGAACTGACATGCAGAGTTGGTAAGATTCCAAAGGCACCCGGCTGATAAGTGGTAGATTGGAAATTTGATTCCAGGTGTGTCTGCTTCTTCATCTCTGCTTGTTGAGACAGTTGCTACCCCAGTGCTAGGCTGATATTCAGGTAGAGTAGACTGGCCTATGACTAGAGGGTTGATTTCACACTTCTCTGAAGTCCTCTTGAAATAGTCTGAATTATATAATTCAGTGCCTTTATTTTCACAGTCATTGTTCAGTTGATGGATTGATTGATTTCAGTGGTTTCATGACAATCATCTTCCTAACTAATAAAGTTCACCCCTTACAAGAGTAGCACTTTTCACTTCACAAATATCTTTCACATGCATCTTCTCATTTGCTTTTTACAAAAATGCTGACGGGAATGCAGGGTGGATATTATGATCATGCACCTTTTAGTCCAAAGGTCAGCAGACATTTTCCTTAAAGGGCCAGATTCTAAAGATTTTAAGCTTTGTGAGCCATGTAGTGTCCATGGCACTACTCAGCTCTGCCATTATAGCATGAAAGCAGCCATAGACAATACAATACAATGCAATACAATACAATACAATACAATACAATACAATACAACACAACAATACAATAGTAAATTATTGAGTTCTAATAAAATTAGATAGTAAATCTAATAGTAAATTAGCTGTGTTCTAATAAAATTCTATTTACAAACATAGATGACTGTCTATATTTGGTATGTGGGCCATAGATTGCCAACCCTTGCTCTAGGTAAATAAACTTCCATGCAAAGTGATTAAATGATCCTCCCAATTTTAGATAGCTTGTAGAAGTACGAATGGAACCTAGACCTCTTGCTTGCTTTATTCATTTAATAAATGTTTATTGAGTCCCCACTATGTGTAAAGCACTATTGTAAGTACTGGGGACAAAAAAGGTCCCTAGCCCCAAGGAGCGTGCATATTTTGGGGAGACATATGATGAACAAGTAAATGAGCAAAGAAGATAACTTCAGAAAAGTAAAAAGTGCCATGAGGAAAATACAGCTGTGATAGAGGGCAACTGTAGCTACAGGAATCGGAGTGATCCAGTCTGAAGCAGAAAAATGTGAACTGCAATCTGGAAGAAGAGAATAAGCAAATTATGCAGAGATTTGGGGATGATTATTCCAGGCAAATGGAATAGCCAGTGGGTGGAGAAAAATAAGTGTGGCTAGAGCAAAGTAAATAAGGAAGAGGAGATCTGAGAAAAAACAGGGGGCAGATAAAGGCAAGAATTATAAACCATGGCAAAGGATGTGGATTTTATTTGAAGTGAAGTGGGAAGTCAGTGCTTTCCTGATGATAACATGCTGTCCTTCCTTTTGTGTCTCCTCTGCTGCCCAAGCACGAGGCAGATGGTTTCAGAATATATTGGTTGATTGATGGGTTCTGTCACTGAGGTGCCTTCAAGGCATGAAAGACTTAACATGCTGGGCTCATTGAAGACCCTTATGAGGGGACATATTTAATAGATCCTCTTTCATTGTAGGTTTCCAAGAAGCCTGTGCCTAATGCTTTTTTTCAGGGACAGCATGGTGGCCCTTTGTTCTCTCCTGGGATGATTCTGGGCATCATCCAGACCATCTGCTCTGGCCCCGGCTCCCTGGACATATAGACTTTGCCATCATTTGACAAAACACTCCAATAGCTAGGAGTGAGATGTCTCTGACATCAGGGCCAGTTTGTCAGGATGAAACATCATGGTGGATTAATAGTTTTGTGGCAATCCAGTTCTAAGCGTACAATTGACCAGCTGTGAGTAAGCTTTTCTGTCTCTGTTTTCTCACCTGAAAACTCAAAGAGTTGACGGGTGAAATAAACTTATGGATGTTCAAGTCCTAGTATATTGCCTGGGCGTTAGAGTGCCCAGTGTAAGTCAGCTGTCTTTTCTTCCCAAATGCTCTTGCATTTAGTGTTTATTAGCCGTGTCCCATTGAAAGCAGTGATTCACTTAGCATCTTCATTTTATTAGGGCTTACAAAATACTAAAATGTTTTAGCAAGCCTTAAAGGAATTGAAAGTAAACTGATGCAGTTTGGCCCATCTCTGAAATTATTGACTTTTCGGAGAGAATTGTTGTGGTGGATACTGGGATGCTCCTCCACCCAGATTGCCCTTCAACAGAAGATGGGTTGTCCGAGCCACTGGAAGTGTAGTCAGCAGTCAGCCTTCAGTGTCAGCCACTTCAGAGATTGTCTCATGCTGCAGAGAGGAGCCTCACCAACTATTTTGGCCCAATTTGGGACAACTCTGAAGGCTCCAGAGCTTCTCAAGGAGGTTAGCTGAGGCTGTTGTTGAGCTTGCTTCACAGCTCAACTTTTCCCTGTATCCAATCCTGCTGCCGTCGCCTTCTTTCCACAGGTGTCAATCCTAAGATCATTCTTTGAAAAACATCACACATGGTTAAAATCCACCCAGAGTCTACTTTCCAGAAAACCCAACCTGTAACAATTGGGTACAGGTGTCAGTGTTAGCATTCCTGTAATCTTCTATTAGTGAATTTGGTGCTCATGTAAAGTACTTCCTTATAATCATTAGCATTTATGTCCTGTGTCTGAAAGGGTATATGACCTATGTATTGTTTACAAATGACTTTTCTTCTGTAAAGTTTAAAAATGACAGAAATGTAAAATATTCACTGAAGCATCTGGAACATATTTCTCTATGTTTTAAGAATAAAAGAATTTTAAGGGATCTTTGATTACTATTTATTAAATATGAATGACATGGATGTATATCAAATGAGAGGTTAATTACAGACTCATCTATGAAGTTATGTATCATAACAGCATGCAAGAGAAGGAGAACATCCTGGCATTTGAGGGGTTAATTCAGGGTCAGAAAGATTAAGAAATTTAGAAACACATAGAAAAGATGGTATATCATATTTATTTGAATCCCAGGCTACTGAGAGTTTGCAAATGCTTTTAAATGATTGTACATGGCAGCCCGTGTCCCTAGCAGAGAGTGTCCTTGGGCAAATTAGTCTTACAAAGGTTAAATGAGGGTTGTTGTGGTGATTAAATGAGAAAATGGATAGATGGTACATGGTAACTGCTCAATAAATGTTAGCTTCTGCTGTTGTTGTTATTCAATGTGGCATCTGGCTAGCAGTCCCCAGGGAAACTTCTCTCGATATCTAACAAAAACACTAATGAAGGCCTAGGGGGGAAAAAAACATAAAGCTTCATGGAAAATAAGACTGATGAGTAATCTAATATCAGAACCATGAAAAAACTCGAACTGTCATGCCTGTAATCCCACCACTTTGGGAGGCCAAGGTGGGCGGATCAAGAGGTCAGGAGATCGAGACCATCCTGGCTAACACAGTGAAACCCTGTCTCTACTAAAAATACAAAAAATTAGCCAGGCGTGATGGCGGACGCCTGTAGTCCCAGCTACTCGGGAGGCTGAGGCAGGAGAATGGCGTGAACCCGGGAGGCAGAGCTTGCAGTGGGCCAAGATCGTGCCACTGCAGTCCAGCCTGGGTGACAGAGTGAGACTCCATCTCAAAAAATAAAAAAATAAAAATAAATAAATAAATAAATAAATAAATAATAAACTGGAACTAATTCCCAGACAGAAGGAGCTGGTTCTGGACACAAAATCAACTTCATAAAAGGTAGAAAAATAGTTCGTGCTTCTGTCACTAGAGATTCAGGATTTGAACCAGCCAGAAACTTAGAGGCATCTCTCTTTTCTCCTGGGTATGGAAAGAGACAGTACATCTACAGGCAACAGGGTGGTAGGGTATTATTTACATGGGGCCTTTGTAGGAAGACCCCAGGTAGCAGTGTAGGCTAAGAATTGTAGTTTTTGACATAACACATCATTTCAGAGTACCAGAGAACCAGATGGTGAGGTAAGAAGAAGACATCAGCTTGCAAGGAACAAAGGCACACAAAATTAAGTTCCACTTAACTTGCTCGTCAACTTGTCATTTTGTTGTAAATAGTAAAAGAGTGTTTTACCACTAGCATAGGACAGTGTGCAGGACAAAGGACTAGCTAAGATGAAAAAAGAAAAAAGTAGCAATGGGGCCTGTGAAATATACCACAGAACGAGGAAACAGACGGTATCTACAATATTCAGGAGAAAAACTTCTGATAATTAAGTGAATCCAGAGGAAAGCCTCAAAAAACTATTTGACACTTGCAACAGAGCATAGGAAGACGTAATCTTCATGAAATAGCTGTGGAACATTAGAAGGATGGCACTGAAGATTATTTAAAAATTTGATTATAAAATCAAATTAAAATGTCAAAAATTATTCCAAAATGAGAAAATACATAATTTTAAGAAGATGATAGACTTAAAATCCTTTATTATGTTATTAATGAAAACTGAGGTTTATTGGGTCCTGGTAGTGAGGGTCAACAACATAAGACTGTATCGCATCCCTTCTCTCAAACAAAGGATACTCAAATGATATAATTTCACTGCTCATTCATAAGGATTGGATATATAGAGTGCAAAGCATTTATAAAAATAACTTCTAAATGACTATTAACAGAATTAAAGTCAATTATTGTCAAAGAACAGAAAACAAAGGAAACCAGAAGGAAGAACTATAAATAGGAAGGCATAGAATAAGATGACAGAAGTCAAATTAATGATAACAATATTGTAAGTAGGTTAAACTAGTGGTTTTCAAAATTGTAAGCACTTGAATCTTATTTTCAAGTGCAAAACTATGTTTAATCACAAACTACAAAGCTGTACTTTTTTCAGTTGCGTGTGTTTATTATAAAGCCAATTAATGAGACCACAGTTAATGAAAAGCAGCCTCCACTGAGTGCATACCACCAATGCTGTCAGTTTTTTGAAAATTGATCTGTAGATGAATGCAATTCCAATCAACGTATCGTAGGTGTGTAAAGGGAAAGCTTCCCCCTTCATCCTCTGAAGGCTTGCTGAAATGAACTGACAAAAGGCAAATTGATAGGAAAAAAAGGCATATAAAATGTATTTTAACGTGTATAGGATGGGAGAATTTCAGGAGAATGATTACTCAACAACTCAATGGGGGTACAGAGGCTTATACCCTTTTTCATAGGGGAAGGGAAGTGGGGGAAATGTGTCAATTTGAGGGATAGTAAATAATTTTTAGAGAGAAATGAATAGGCCTAATGCTAAGACAATGGTAAGCAAATAATTTTCTTTGGAAATTGAGTGGGATAGAGAGTAGACAATGGTTTGGGATGAAGTTTTTCTGGGCCAGATGTGATGTTGAAGTTTTAGTCTCTTTAGGTCCAGTAGCAAGCGGAGATCAGAGAGATCTTGAGGCTGTTTCTTTAGTTCAGCTGTATTTTAGAGTGAGGTGAAATATTCTGGTTTCCTTCATAACAATGCAATTTTTATTAGAATGTGACAAAATGAGTCTGAAGAACAATTTGGAAAAATTAAGAGAGAATAAACCACAAAGACCTGAAAAGAAGAGTATGAGGGGTGTGAAGTTGCTATGCCAGATACTAAAACATACTGAAACACTCTAATAATTAAAAGTGTGATACTAGCTCCAGAAAATCCATAGAACTTTAAAAACCCAACTATATGTGCATATGTTTATATTTTTTAATTTAGAAAAGATTGCAATTCAACTCAATGAGGAAAGTATGGATTATTCAATAAGTGATGTTCAGCCAGATGTTTAACATTGAGAAAAAATCCAGTCAACAAAATTAATTATAAATGTATTGAAGACTGAAAGTTTAAAAGTGAAGACATAAAAGTAAGAATGTATAATATAATATAATATAATATAATATAATATAATATAATATAATATAATATAATATAGAAAATAATATATTCTGTGGTGGAGAATCACTTTCAAAACATGACATCAACGGCTTATACCAGAGATTCACTTCTGAATTTAGAATGTAGCCATGCCCATTCATTGACATATTGTCTATCGCTGTTTTTGCCCTAGAAAAACATCCTTGAATAGTTGCAATAGAGACCATTAAGCTGGCAAAGCCTAAAATATGTATTTTCTGACCCTTTACAGAAAAAGTTTGCTGACACCTGGCATAAACCATACAAGAATTTTATGTGGTCAAATCTAAAATCCACCTTAGCACAAAACATAACGTTGTAAACAACAAGGAATTGGGAAGAATATTTGTAATATATGTAGCATAAACTGGTTGCTATATATATGTTAGATATATAAAGAGCTTTTACAAAAAACTAAGGAAAGTTGTACACTAGCAGAAAAATGATCAAAATACAGAAACAAGCAATGCACAGCATAGGTATGATAAATAGCCAGTAAACCAGTGTTTAAAGAAATGTATTAAAAAATACCACAAACAGATATTAGCAGGGGTCCCCAGCCCCCTGGCTGTGGACTAGTACTGTCTGTGGTCTGTTAGGAACCAGGCTGCACAGCAGGAGGTGAGGGGCAGGTGAACATTACCGCCTGAGCTCCACCTCCTATCAGTTTAGCAGCGGCATTAGAATCTCACAGGAACGTGAACCTATTGTGAACTGTATATGTGAAGGATCTAGGCTGCATGCTCCTTATGAGAATCTAATACCTGATGATCTGAGGTGGAACAGTTGCATCCTGAAACCATCACCCCTCCTCCCCCTATTTGTGGAAAAATTGTGTTCCATGAAACTGGTCTCTGGTACCAAAAAGGTTGGGGACCGCTGGATATTAAGAAACCAAGAGAAGAAAAATACTCTCTGTGGGCCAAAATGTGGAAAAACAGGGTCTCATGAGCTTTTGGTGGGTGTGAAAACTGAAGAGGAGTTGGCAGCATGTAGGAGAACATTTAACATGTATATAACTTTTTTTTTTTTTTTGAGATGGAGTCTTGCTCTTTTGCCCAGGCTGGAGTGCAGTGGCACGATCTCGGCTCACAGCAAGCTCCGCCTCCCGGATTCATGCCATTCTCCTGCCTCAGCCTCCCCAGTAGCTGGGACTACAGGCGCCCACCACCACACCTGGCTAATATTTTGTATTTTTAGTAGAGACGGGATTTCACCATGTTAGCCAGGATGGTCTCGATCTCCTGACCTTGTGATGGGCCCACCTTTGGCCTCCCAAAGTGCTGGGATTACAGGCGTGAGCCACCGGGGCCGGCCGTTTATACGTTTTGGTAAAGCAACTCCACTACTAGGATTTACTCTAAGTGAGCAGTTAAGGAGCAGTACAAAGATTAAGTTCCAAGGATGTTCATTGCAGGATTGTATATAATGCTAAAACATTGGAAGCAAGTTTAGATATAAAAGGATATGGCATTCTTTAAGTAAATTATCAACTCATGGGATAAAATATTCTAAGCTATTAAGATTATGTTGTTGGACTTTTTTTTTTTTTTTTTTTAAAAAGCACAAATGTTCAGAATATATTCCTGAGAATAGAAGCTAGGTCAAAACCCAACGAATACATTGTAATTGCATTTTTGAAAAGAAATTCGCAGAAGAGTTTTTGGCAAACATCGGTTAATATTAGTTATAGCTGCCTTGTGGGATAACAGATGATTTTTATTTTCTCCTCTTTGCTTATTCATATGTACGTGTTTTATTGAACTGTCTCATCCCTGTGGGGTATGAAGAGGAAATGGTTTTATTTTTCTCCATTCTCAGCTCTCACTCCCACAACTGTACCATATGAAAAATCCCTCCCTGCTGGCTCACAGACTCTTAAGGACATCTTAGGATGATTCCTTAACTTTGCTTTTTGGATATTAAAAATCTGTCCATTTCATTTACCCTTCAGAACTTTTCTCTTTCCCCAGGGCCTGAGAGGTTTGTGGCTTGAGGGGTGTGAAGTGAATATGGTTTGTGGTGAGCTCCTCTGGGATGCTCCTTCTCTGCCTCTTGCTCTTCCTGCCACTTGTCTGGTGTGGGCAAGGGAAAGGAGGAGGAAAGAGGGGAAAGAGCCAGTTACTTAGCTGGGCTCCCTCGCAATCTGCTTTTGGTCGTTGCTCCTTCTCTGACAGGTCCTAAGTGCCCTCCTTTTGAGGAGGTCTAAACCCCTGCTCTCCTAAGGGGCAATGAGATGTTTACCATCTGCCTCTTTTTTATCTGTTCCAACTCCCACTTTCTCTCCAGGCCTGCTCAACCACTAGCCTTCTGGGGTGGGGACATCTGCAAAAGTTGCTCAACTTGGCTTCATTTGAAGCCATTCTCATGACACATGCGAAACTCAGGCATGAATGGCAAACCAAACTTGGGAAGTGCAAGCTGCTTCACAGTAGCTCTGCTGTCTCTTCCACTGCTTTCCCGTGCTCAGCAGGGCACAAGGATGGATCAGTAAGTCCTCTCCCTACTTTGATTTCAAGACAGGACCTGGTACCAGTCTCCACCTCTTCCAGGGAAAGCCACTATTACTACTGGTGATTCCGTGAGCCTCTCCTCTGGCTGGACTTTCTTCATATTTGGTTAGTTTTGACAAAAGGAAGTGCTCTGGTCCATGGAAGGGTAGAGGGGAGAGAGAAGGGAATTCAACAGCCCTCCTCACTTCTACAATGAGCTAGGACTCCAGAAATGTCCTGGTTTTTCCTCTCCCTATCCCCTTATAAATCAGGGATTATGGAATGATGAAAATCCTAGTGGGATTTTTTTTTTTTTCTTTGAGTATTATAGGAAGTTCTTTGTGAAGAATGCACTGATGAATAATGTTATAAAATGTGAAAATTTGAAGTTATTTGAATATTTTTTGAAATATTTCCAACTGCCCACACATTATGAAAAGTGTGGGCAGTTGGAAAGACTTGCTTGACCAGATCTCAAACACATTATACAATTACAGCATAATTATGACCAGAAATGTTGAATGATCAATTTAAGAGAACACAGCCCTCAAGCAGATTCTAGCATATGGAAGACCTTAGTACGTGCTAAAGGAAATATCAGACTAATGAGAAGGGATGACATATTCAACAAAAGTGCTGAGAAAATTATCTTGGAAAAAAATATTATGTTACATTCTCATACACCAACATAAATTTCAGATGCATTTAGAATTTAAAATGTAAGCATGAAAATTCTGGAGGATAAAATAGGTAGTCGTAGAACAGATCTTAAATTGGGTAAACTATTTCTCAGCCCCAAAGCAGCGGAAAAACATACAAAGAAAAAAATCATCATTTTCTGTTAAGTAAACTTATGCAAGTATGTTATGGTTCTATTGAAAACTCCCCCTAAATAGAAGCAAGTGAGATATGTCAAATCCATTCTAGTGTAACAGGACAGACAACAGGTTAGTATATTTAACATGTAAATATACTACCAGTCAGCAATCAAAGCACTAATGTCTTCATAGAAAAATGGGCCAACACAGAAATAGAAAGGAAAGGTGTACTTATGACCCCAAATGATATCAAAAACATATCTGACCTCCCTAGTAATAAAATAATGCAAGCTAGGTGCAGTGGCTCATACTTCTAATCCTAGCACTTTGGGAGGCTGAGGCAGGAAGATTGCTTGAGGCCAGGAGTTTGAGGCCAGTCTGAGCAACATAACAAGACCCAATATCTACAGAAAATTAAAAAATTATCTGGGCATGGTGGCGTGCACTTGTAGTCCCAGCTATTCTGGAGGCCGAGGCGGGAGGATCACTTGAACCCAGGAGTTGGAGGCTGCAGTGAGCTGTGATCATGCCACCACACTCGACAATGGCGCAAGACCCTGTCTCTACAAATAAATACGTAAATAAAATAATGCAAACCCAAGCAACAATCAAATACCTTTTCACCTATAAAATAAGAGGTTTTAAATATGTGCAAGATGATAACAGAACAGTGAGGTGATGATTTTTATCCATGGCAGATGAGAGAGTAAATTGCCCTAACTTTTAGGTATACACTTGAGCATAAAGTAAACAGAGCCTTAAAGCTCCTAGTTCTCTTCCACTTAATTATAGCAATCCTAGCAATCTATCCCAAGGGATGAACTGAATGTTCAACACAATTTATGCACAAGAATATTAATCATATATTTATAATCACCAAAAGTTGAACAGAAAGGCAAACTTTGCGTGTTCTCACTTATTTGTGGGAGCTAAAAATCAAAACAATTGAACTTATGGAGATAGGGAGTAGAGGATAATTACCATAAGCTGAGAAGGGTAGTGGGGTGTGGGGAGTGGGGATCATTAATGGGTACAAAATCATAGTTCGATAGAATAAATAAGGTCTAGTATTTGATAGCACAACAAGGTGAGGATAGTCAATAATAATTTAATTGTATATTTCAAATAACTACAAGAGTGTAATTGGATTGTTTATAACACAAAGGATAAATGCTTGAGGAGATGGATACTCCATTTACCCTAATATGGTTATTACATATTGTATGCCTGTAGCAACATATCCCATATACTCCATAAGTATATGTACCTACTATGTACTCACAAAAATTAAACATTAAAAAAATGTTGAAAATAAACTATTATATTTTTATTGGGCATTCAAAAAATGCATTACGATGTCTCTATCGGATGGTTTTGGTATCTGTGAGATATGCCAAATATTCCATGTGTTGGAGAATTTTAATTGACATGGCCAAGTGCTTATGTGAAAAAAAGCTAACTACAAAACTATTTATGGCATGACTGATTTTTTTTTTTCGAATCTCAGAAACATGGCTTTGATCATTTTAGTGCTCATGCCTGTTAGATTGTCCTTTTTTCATACAGACAGAGAGAACCTTCCCAAGGCATGAGAATTTCAGCCCAAAAAGGAAACATAAGGGATTGAGTCCTATATTCCAGTTATAGCAGTCATCCCCATCCTCTTCACTCTGCTTTCTCAATGCATCCTCTGTCAAAATTTTAAAAATTGTACTAGATTCAAATATTCAATTTCTATTTTCTTAATTATATTTCTAAATATTTGTTTTTCCTATATTGTTTACATCTTAAAAAACAGCTTAATTGAGGGATAATTGACATGCAATAAACTGCATGTATTAAATGGTGCAATTTGGTACATTTTGACATATGTATATACTTGTAAAACCATCACCATAATCAAGATAATGAGCATAGCACAATTGGGATTTTATTATAAGAACATATGGCTTGGAAAGAACTATGCCATAAAGCTCAGATTATTTATATTTAAGAAATTTTATTTTACTCTTTTGAATGTATTTTCAAAATTTTCTATGGTGTGTATGTGTTACTTATATGATCAGAAAAACTTTGAGGAAAAGTTAGTGACAGTGACTGAAGGTAGGTGGCAGAGTGGTAGGTCAGGACTTGCTGCCTTATGGAAACCAAATAAAGAGAAATTCTTAGTGAGGAAGGCTCAAGACTTTGAAATCTCATGTATCAGATAATTAAGCTCCATCAAAAGGGGTCCAGCTCCATTTTTGTGGAAAGCTGATAGAGGAGATTGAAAAAAAAGAGAGTGAGTTAGGAAATGAATGGGCTTGGCAAGGTGGAAGAGGAGGGACTGGGGCCCAGGTGAGAAGATACGCCTAGACTCTAAGGAGGGATACTTCTTCCCCTGAGACCAGAAGTAATGAAACTAGAGGGAGAAGAGATGTTAGAGAAAATTTTATATTGGGGGGTGGAGAGTTAATGGCTACATCACAGCATTACTTTTGCTTATGGAGCAGGAGGCAAGGTTATCTCCTACCAACAATTTGACTTAGCTGTCATAATGAAGGACATTGGTACCTATATTGAAGAACTACCTGGTGGCAGAAGACCACTGTTTGAAATAGCCCTTATTTTCCTGTTTTGCTAAATTTTGTCAGTAGACTGGGGCTGAAGAAAAGTGAGGTGTGGGATTAATTCAGTGTTGGAGTTGACAAAGAAGAGGGGGGTGAGTAAAGAATCAAAGAGTTAGGGACACAAGTTAGGTCAGGGATACTTTATTATTGCAGAAGCAATTGCTGGGATATAAATTAGAAATACCTACTGTTAAAAAAGCAGTGTGTGTGTGTGTGTGTGTGTGTGTGTGTGTGTGTGTGTGTGTGTGTTTAAAAAATTAAAATTATCACTCTTATTACTGGAACATGGTTGATTTTTATCATATTTCAAGTTGGATTATCACATTCTCCTCCAGCTAATTGTTCACCCAATATCATTTAGTTAGCATTTTCTAAACACTCCCTGTGCTAATTCATTCCGTTGTTACAATATAGCAGTTAAATCAGCTCCCTTGTTTTAAATGAAATCCCAGGAGTAGATAGATGTTCTACAAATACCTGCCCAAAGTAGATGTTCTACAAATATGTTTAATAGATGACCAAGAATTCCTGTGCATTTACAGTCACATATAAAACAGTGCCTCATTAAATAATGGCTTTGAGATTCTTTCAGATAGCCACCAATAAGACAGTGTTAGCATTATCTGTAATAGATACTTGGGAAGAAAATAAATTTATCAGTATTCTAGGATCTCTAAAATGGAAGAATAGCCTACCCAACCAAATCAACGGCAAATGTGGTATTGTCCTCAGTTCTACACAGATCAGATGACAGCTGTGAATGGATGTTATCTAGTGAAAATTTCCCACCATATTATAGTTGCTTGCTTCAGGCATCTTCATGTTTTATTAAAGTCACTAAATAAATTGTCATTTCCTTTCCTTGCTCTTGGAATGTTCTAAAGTTTCTGAGAGTCATTACTTTTCAGAGAGCACATGAAATTATAGAAGTTGTTTATCAGCACTAGGTATTTCCTTTGAGAGTTGAGCTTTAGGGATAGCATATATTTATTTCCACCAATCATGCAAGCTAAAGGAAATTGTCAAGAACTAATATTAAATAGCCTGAATATATTTGCATTAACCCTAGATCTAATATTCACCAAAGATAATTTTCAGCAGTTTTTGTATGCTTCCTATCTCTGCCATTCTCATTTAAGCTATGTTCATAATTGAAGAGTCACTGTCCTGAATTTGTATTTTGAAAGATGCCAGCCTGTTAATTTATGGAGTATTTCGATGCCTGACTTTCAGATCTAAGTTTCGTCTTTTTTCCAGGAGAAGCCTCATACAGTGGCTGGGTGAAGTGACTTTGGTACTAGACTGCAAGTGTCTCAATGAAGGTACTTGAAACTTTCCATGCCTCAGTTTCCTCATCTATAAGATGGTAATAGTATGTCTGGCTTTATACAACAGAACTTTTCAGAGATTCAATATGTGTTTTTAAATGGGAAAACACTTTGAAAATAATTCAGGACAAAGCAAATCGAGGAAATTTTTCTTCTTGTAAGAAGAATTCGACTCAATGCAAAGAAAGTTTTCCCTTCTGGAATGTTACCATTGGGATCCTGGCATCATTTCTCTCAGTATTTTGATGAAGATTTCTGGTTGAACCACTCTTCCATCATTGTTTAGAATCCACTATACACTATTCATTTTCAATCTCTTATAGGAGCTAAATATTGTCCCTCTCTGGCTCTCATTCTGTGTAGTTGGGGCAAAATGGTACCCAAGGCTCTGAGAGACCCATTTAAGACTCTTGAAAATTTGGTAGTTGGAATTCAGTAGTCTCTGCTGAAGGGGAAAAGCCATCCTTGGTTATTGAAGAATAGTTTTTATGTTTAATTTGATTTCATTCCTGATAACTTAATTGTTATACTGATTTGTTTATAATGTTGAAATTACCTCTTAGCTCAGTCAGTAATGATTTATTTTGATATTACAAAAAGTCATTAAAGGTAAGATAATACTCCTTCTTCTATTACTTTGCTGCTTTTCTAAAGATAATTGCCTTAAGATTTATAGTTCTCCTATTCTTGAAATAAGAACATTTGTCCACACAAAACTATTTGCCTAGCTCTAATAAAATATTATCCACATAGACTTTTTTTCTGGAGAAAGAAGTACACTTGAATTCTGAATACTTTCAATACGGATTTAATCTCTACTGCAAACTGCAAAGGTTATCAGTGTGAAGACAGGAAGTAAGTACAGTGGGATGAGTAGTAGTAGTAAATTAGTGCTTTGGGTTGGAATGACAGGGGTTTAGTTGCAATTGTTAGGACTCTGAATGAGGATTTGCATCTAAGTTTCTTTTCTTTTGTAAAGGCTGTTGGAAGAGTTTCTACCTAGATAAACCAATAACAGAGTTATCACATTACCCCTGACTATTTGAGGTAGCAGATACTACTAGGGCCCCACCCATATCTCTTCTGCTTTAGGGATTTCATTGCATGCCAGCCCAATTTCAAATGCCAGCAATTGCATTTTTGCCTGAGGGCTTTCTCTGGGTGCTTGAGCCAATTCTGCTGTTGCCCATAGCAGGCCAGAAGCACCAGGAAATTAATGCCACCTGAGAATAGGCTTCAATTAATGGCTGATGAAAATAGCTGAATAAATTCCTCAGCCTTTTTGCTTCTGGGACGGTATAACACTGAGTTGTGTTCTACGCTGTTTCTGAGTTCTCCAGTGGAATTGAGTTCACAATTGCCCTCAGTGGTAACTTCATGGTAATGCCTGTTTTATTGACCTTTCCTTCTCTGTCTCACTTCCTCACTCCATTACTGGTGGATTCACATCGTAGAACTATTTGCAAGGGCTATGATGGCATCAGAGAGAAGGCTTTCTGCCTTTAAGTAAAAGGGCAGGTGAACAAGTAACTGAATTCATGTAGCTGAGAGAGAAGGAAAGAGAGAGAAAGACCAAGAGAGAGAGGGAGGGAGGGAGGGGACTTGAGGGCCAAGGGCAGGAAGAGAACTTGACGTTGAGAGTGACGTATGAGATCATGGACACCAGAGTTCACAGGTGAGGGGTGATAACAGTGTTGCTTGTGACAATGCAGTGCACAGTCCATTCTGATCAGCACAGTGGCAGTAAGAGGTTTTCTGAGATACCAGCATTCCCAGCACACACTATCCTTTCGTGACTCTCCCTTCACTCACCCTACATTTACCACCACCCCACAGGAGGCATGGCTAGGACTTGGTGGATACAGATTTCCATGCATCTCTCCCTAACTATGTTATTTAAAAAGCAAATGTGGACGGACCATTTCTGGTGAGAATGAGAAACCTGTAGGTAGTTAATATTCCCAGTTCAGGGTAGAGAGCAGCACTGTAAGAGGAGCAAGATGTGGTTTGACATTTAAAAATAGACCTAACTCTACCAATTAGTCTGTTCGGTCCATGGTAACCTTATTCAATGTTATGGTGGTAATCGCTTCTGGAAAGCTCTGACATATTTTATAATTGAACTGCCAGGTTCACACTTAGCTATAATTCATTCACAGATAAGTGTGTCTTGTTAACCAAATTACGTTGACTCCCTTGGAAAGCCCGTGTGAGGACATTCCTGTTTCTCGTCTTCATGTGGTTTTACAGTCTCATGACAGACCATTCACATGATGAAAGATTCATTATTGTCTTGGGTACCGAACTGTAATTTTGCCCCATTTTCATTTTTCTTTTTCATCAACCGCAGAATCATATGCATTTATCAAAATGGGTGTCATCTGTTTTGAAATTCATGAAGTTAGATTGCACACTTGTCAAACATTTTTTTTCTGGCATTGACAAAAACATCAACATCGAGCTTTACTTAAGTTGTTTAGAAATCGTGATGTCCAGGTGAAAGAATGGTGGAATCAAAATGAAAGACTAGGGGCTGGAATGGCTCGTTCATTCTACCGACATTTTTTGAATGCATTCAGTGCACATAGCAAATTGCCAGATGGTGAGCTGGAGTCTGTGAGGGGTTGGAGAGACGTGAAGCTGATTCATTCATTCAATCAAAAAGTTTTAGTGCCTACAGTGCTTGACACTGTACTAGGCACTGGGGAAACAGCAGTAACAAAACAGGCAAAGTCCCTTTCCTCACAGAGCTTATATTCTAGAGAGCTTATATAATATAAAAGAAAGGGAATATTTAGTCCTTATCCTCAAGGATCTTACAATCTACTTGGAAAGATAAAGTAAATGTTTTAAGTTAAAATTACACAGCAATGCAAAAATGGGACAAAGGAATAAAGAATGTGTTTTACACGTAGGTGATTAAAGCAAGTGTAGTAAAAGAATGACCTACCACTGCTCTGCCAGAAACTTGGCTGGGACCTCAAGGAAGTCATTTAACTGCCCAAAACTCTTCCTAGAGCAGTGATTTAGGGGCAGTTTTGCTGCTGATTAGAGTCTTTGACTATCTGTCTTGAAGGCCATTCATAATGAGCAATCTGGAAGAAAGGCAATCTCTGAATACAACTTTAAAAACCTAAAGTGAATATCATACAAAATGCTGATGCATATATTCATTTAAGATTTAGTGACAAGATAAGGTTGCCTGTTAGCACTGTTTGGATTTAACATGGTATTAGAGGTTGTAAGCAATGCATCAGACAAGGAAGATTAATATAGTTTTAAGAATTGGAAGGAAGAAGTTAAATTGTCATTATTTTTAGACGATCTAATTGAAATTCAAGAAATTCAACAAACTATTAGAACTAATAAGAAAATTTCAACAAGGTTGGTGGATAAAAATAAAATTTGAAAAGCAGCGATGTTCCAATACATCAGAAACAACCAACTAAAAATGTAATTTTAGGAATCCTTTTAACAAGAGCAAGAAACACTTAGGAATAAATGTAATCAAAAATATAAACAACTTGATATAGAAAAACTGGGTGGAGAGTGCTGCATGTTTGTAGATGTTATTTCAGCAAAAATCCCAATAGTTGTGTGTGTGTGTTAGTGTGTGTGTAATTTGATAAACGATCTTAAAATACAAACAAGATGGTAAAAAGCCAAGACCACCAAGACAATTTGAAAAATAAATAAATAAAAGCAAGGTACAAGAACATGACCTAACATATATATATGTGTGTGTGTGTGTGTGTGTGTGTGTAGATATATATACATATGTATATGATATTTATATGTGTAGAGATATATATATAGCAATATTACATTAATTTAAACAGTATAGTGTTGCTACAGAGATTGAAAAGTAGACCATTTATCATAGGAAACTGTAAGCATTTCTGTGAGTGTGCTTATGTATTGAAGTGTGTGAATGTGTGTCCTATTTTAAAATAGAAGTATTCTATTCTCAGTTCTCATTGAAGCATGAAGACAATAAATCCTATACTCCAAAGACACCACCATACAAACATTTCAAAGTCAAAGTATGACAATTGTTTATTTTGCCTTTGAGCCCTTTCCTTTCATAGAGGATGTAGAAAACAGTGGAGACTTGGAGGGGGGTTTGTGAAGAAAATTTCTTTGGTAGTTGCTGTCTCACTGCAAACTCCTGCCAGGGCAGGACAGTTCAGATTGCTCTCCCTCTGCCTCAAGTCCAAGGAGAGGAAAGGACTGTGAGAAGTTGGTATGGAGGTCCTAATGGACTGGTGCTGGGCCCCTTCCAGGAAGTTTAGAGGCTGTGTGAGGAGCAGGGACCTGCGTTGGCGGTGGAGCAAGTGCCCCTGTGCTGAGATTGGCTTCCACTCTTGGACTTTGCTGGTGCTAAGGGTGTCAGAGTGGTTCCTGTGGATGAGATGGGGCCATGTGCAGAAGAGAGAGCCAGCCTGGAGCTTTACACAACCCTGTCCTAGAGAACCACCAGTAGGGGCAAAGAGATTCCAAGAGAGAGTGATCTGTATGGAGTGGGCACCTAAAAAGCAAGAGCCAAGAGAAAAGTAGCCAGCAAGGGGAGAGACATTTGTGTGGCTTACAGGACATCCACCTCAATGCCTCAGGGGGAATGTTTGTTCAAAGAGAGAAAGTCAACTGTCGTGTCTGCCAGGCCCAGAGGGTATAAAGTCATCTTTGACTCCCTCTTCTCTCCTTAGCTCCTTTAGAATCAGAAAGCTGGGGAGCGAGGTAGGGACAGGGAATTGGAGGCTTTAGGCAGAGAGAGAAACGGGAAGGATCATGTACTGTTCCTATAACACAGTCTTCATCTCTGCAAAAGGCCCAGCTGGGTGCAAAAATAGAACTTTAAATCAATTTGAGTTTTGATCATTATATAGGAGTAAACTTTCATATGTATGCATATATTCAGGCTCCTGCTATAACACCAAGTATGCATTTCTGAAAAAACCTCTCATGTTGCAAAATCACACACTATAAATAACTGGCTTATGGGAAAAATAGAGTTGGGGCAGACCACTCAAAATATATGGAAATTTCTAACTAGACTACCAACAAAACCATAACAATTCTAATAAAAACCCTGGCATAGTTCCATCTCCACCAATATTTACACTCAGCCTCCCAATCAGCTGATCCTTGTCTGCTCTTGGCCATAGATTTCTCTCACATTTGAGATGCGAGATAGTGAGGGCATTCAATTATGATGAAAACTTTAATCAAAACAAAAAATCAGATGCAGAGTGCAGACATTTTAAAATCCAGGTCCTTCCTTCCTCCCCCTTTCCTCCCCACTTCCGCGTTCTCCCTCCTTCCCTCCCTCCTTTCCTCCTTCCCTCCCTCCTTTCCTCCTTCGCTCTTTCCCTCCTTTCCTCCCTTCGTCTCACTGTCTCTCCCTTCCTTCATTCTAATTGGCCAGCTTGATGTAATATCTTATTGAAGGCAAATAATCTCAGTGTCAAATTTTAGAAGATGCTAAGAAGTCATTTAATTGAAATTATCGAAAGGAAACTTTTAGCAAAACCAGGAAGAGTGCTCATCAGCACACTGGCCCACCTAGGCTCTTATTTCTTCATCATCGTTTGCTCAGCTTATCTTGATTGCTTGATCAATGGGTTATTTTGCCAGCCATCCTTTCTTTCATTTGGCCCTTCATCCACTACTCAGCTACCAGGCCCAAGTGTCCATGGTCTGTGTCTGATTTGTGTGCTGTTTCTCTTGTGTTTCTCATTCTTCTCCTTGTTTGTTTCTGTGCTTTTTGTGTGATACAGAACTTAAAAACAGCCAGCTAAACTACATAAATAATAAATACTTCCAAATACCACCTAAAAACCTAATGCCATGGCTCTGATAACTGTGTGTAGGAAATGATACTATGTAAAATGTAAAGGAAAAATTTCAATTCTACACTAAACATGTACTGGATGCTTGAAAAAGAAAAATATACATTTCTCTCCCAATGACCACCAACTATAGGTAGTAACATCCATGGCAGGAAAGAGTCAAGCGGAAGAGGTAAACCAGAGGTAAAAAATATGGATAATAAGAAAAATAAGCCATCAGGTTACCAAGTGGATTTCTAGGAGAGTCGCTGTTGAAACTTCTCTCTCCTTCTACCACTGTCTCAGCCCATGCCTCCCTCAGGGCACTCACCTCATTCTCTGGTGACCAAGTCTTCCGGGTCTACTGAACACTTATGTAATGTGTATCTTGGCTGCACTAGGTTCCATTGATTGTGTACTTCTCACTTTTCATAACAAAATCTGTAGCCTGTAACAGCAGTGTGATTGAGAAAATTGCAATCCTGTTTCCTAGTGATCCGCAGAGATCGGAACAATTCCTGGGGAACACTGTTTCTTTTGAACTATGTAATCTTCTTTTGTGGTCCTATGGTATCCAAAGGAAATCTAATCTTGTCACTTTATCGCGGACCAGAGAGAAAGAAAAGCACCTAGAATCCAAGGTGAGTAACTGGCATTTAGGTTTGATGGGACACAATGGATTTAAATCGTTTCTGAGGTTAATCTTTTTTCCTTGACTTTGAAATTCTTTATTATTGATCAGGGGCCCATGTTTCCCACACAATAATAGAGCTGGAATCAAGTTTCCTATCCACTTGTTTCCAAAGTCCAGGCTTAGGTAACAGGGTCATTACATTCAGAATAATGGACATAGTTTGCTAGGGAATTTAAGGGTACGATATCTTTGTGACTTGCTAGGATTGTATCACCACAAAGGGAGCGGATTCCCTGTTGTACAATATGAAATTAGAATCCCAGCAATGATTCTTGCCTGCTGTGTGACTTTGGGAAAGTTTCTTAACCTCTCTGAGTCTCTACATCTGTATAAAGGAAGTAAGGATTTATACATGATGAACTTGTGAGAATTAAATGAGATTATGTATGTCAAGTACCCCATGCAGTGCCTGGAACATTTGGGAACAGTCAAATAGTACCTTGCTACTCCATTTTTGAGCCCTGTATTACTTTTTAGGAATTGAGCTGACTGGGGCAAGTTTGGTGTTTGTCTTAGTAAGGATGGGCTATGTTATACTGTCATAAAAAATAATCCTAAAGTATCAGTGTCTTGTAACAACAAAGGCTAGCTTCCCTCTTTCTGAGACTCTGGGTAACAGAGTGGCCTCATCCTGGAACATTGCCAGTAGTTGTGGCAAAGAAAAAGAGAACATGGTGAGGAAGAGATTGGCCCTTAACACCTCCATCCAGAACTGACACACATCACTTCTGCCCACATTCTTTGGTCAAGGCAAGTGACTTGGCCATACATAGGTTCGACAGAATGGAGAAATATACTCCTTCCACATGGACAAGCAGCAAACATTGGTGAAGAAAAGTAGTTTACCACAGGATTGGTTCAGCTGTATGTTTATTTTCCAGCTTTATTTCTCTGAACTCTCCAGACAAACATGTGGAGTGAGTATCTGCTCATATGATTATCCACTCATATGAGAGTTTTTTATATAATCCCCCTATTTATCCTTTAAGTTTCAGCTCAGATGCTGCTTCCACCATAGTCTTTTGGGATTCTCGTTGCTGAAAAATAAACTCTTTCCACTGTGGTGTGACACTTTTCTTCCTAGAGCATGCACCACACACTTTCATGTATTATAATGTATTATTTGTACAGATTCTTTTTTTCCTGAGAGTAATTATCTTCATGGAGTTTACAATCTATTTCTTATTCATCTTTAGGAAAATACCTAGTTCAGTGTCTTGCATATAATTGATTCAAATATTTATAGAGACGGACTGAAGATCTGAGGTGAGAAGTGATAATGTTGGTGGGCAAGGTGGAGGAAAGTGGGTGTTACACAACAGAGAAGTGTCTCCTCTTGAAGGCAAATATATGTTTTCTGGAAAGCCCTTGGTAGTAATCATGGGAAACTCCCTGGGGGAACTGGATGTCAGCTGAGACTCCTGAGAACTACTTGTGCAGGGTTCAGAAAGGACAGAGGCTGTTACAGAAAATTAAAGTCAGCAGACAACTATATCAGCTAGTTTATAATTAGCAATTACTGCAGGAAGGAGAAACATTTATCCAATTCTGACAACAAAGATTGCATAATTGCACCAAGAGTGTTTGCCCACACCCTTTCCAAGATGTGTTAAGCATTTACAAACAGAAACAAATAGCCTTAGCACTGGTGGAAGCAGCAAGAAAACAGGCTTTCTTAGGCTGTCACTGATCCATGAACACTAGGCAATAACGTGGTTACTATGTGGGTAGATGAACCATGTCTCCATGTTCATTTTCTTTACCAATAATCTCTAGTGCTTAATCAGGTCTGAGAAAGAACCAAGAAAAATCAATTCATCCCCAGTTACTGGAGATACCAATAAATCACCTGTATATTTTTAATTCAGTTATTAGGTATTGAGAATCTACTATGTGCCAGTGATAACTTGAGTCTACCCAGTCTTCTAAACAACGTGGAGTCTTATTCTCAATGTCTTTGTAAATGTTTTTCCCTCTACCTGAAATATTCTGATCTCTGTCCCCTGCATACCCTCCTGGTTTTGCTTTAGACATCACATCAATTAGGAAGAATTTCTAGACCCCAGACAAAGGTTTAGTTTCCCTTTGAATGTGCCTTTAAAGCAATATAAACTTCCTCACACACAAAAAAGCACAATTGTATTTTCTTGTTTAAATTGTCTGTGGTTTCCATTGGCCTATGCACTCTTAGAAGACAAGACCTGTTTTCTGCTCACTTCTGTATCTCCTGCACCATTGTGATGCCTGATAAAAGTTGATTAATGTGTCATTATCTTTTTATGGCTATTATATGATTATATTATTACAATGTATTATCATGTCAATGCCCTATAATAGTGTTAAGTGTCTGTGTACTTTTCAGGGATTTAGCCATTTGTAATTAGCTGTAATTTTTGAAGAGCTATCTTCTATGAGTAGCATGCTTTGTGTTTCAGTGAGCTAAACAAAGCCAGGTTTGTCTCTGTGACTATCTTGTGGTGTGGTCTTGGGAAATAACTTTACGTCTTCAAACTTTTTCCTTCATTTGTCATAAAAGAATGTGAAATAAGAGATGCCATATGCTTGACATTCTGTGATGGCAACTGTGTGGTGATTTTGAAACATGACCCAAACATTTTTTAACTCTCCTCCCATTGAGTGGTGGGGTCTATGTTCCCTCGTCTTGAATCTGGGCTCTGTGACTGATTGTCCAATAGAATATGGTAGAAATGATGCTGTGCCAGTTTCTAGGCCCAGACTAGGAAACTGACAGCTTCTACTTCCTGCTTCTACTTTCTGCAGCTTGGGGTGCTCACATTTGAAACCTAGCCACCATGACAGAAGGAAGCCCAAGCATTCCAAGGAGAGGCCTGCCATGTAAAGAAACTGAGTTCCCTGGTGCCCCGTCCTAACTGAGCTCTCAGCTAACAGCCAGCTCTGAGTTGCCAGCCATGTGAGTGAGCCATTTTGAAAGTGAATCCTGCAGCCTTCTGATGAACTGCCCTAGCTGATGCTGTGTAAAGCACAGGGGAGCTGTTCCTGCCCAGCCCTTCTCAAATTGCAGATATAAGAGTAAAGTAAATGATTGTTGTTGCTTTAAACCACTAGGTTTTGGAGTCGCTTGTTACACAGAAATAGATAATTGATATACACCTCTTGCTACTTCACAGTGTCTCAGACCTTTCATCCATTACAATATTCTGGTATGTATAAAATTAACTCCAGACCTTTGACAAATCAATGCTTACTCCAAATTTATTACAGGAACAACAGCAGTAAGGATAAGATGCCATTAAATGATCAAATGCTGGTTGAGTAGTGCCTCTCCTGGGCTTCTCAGCAGAGGTTAATGGAGAAAACTTTGGTTAAATTAACTGATGTAGGTGACAAATGGGCCAACCACTCTCCATTGGAATGTAAGTTCTATGACTGATGATGACTCTTTGAAGGACTTTCTGGAGATGACTGTCAATTACGGGTGGATCCCCAACCCACATGGGAGGCTTTCCCTTCATTTATTTTGTGCAAAGTAATGTTCTCAACAATATCACTGAGGTATCCATTTACCACTGCCCCCCTCCAATGGCCCGGGGCTTGGAGCCGAGACCTTTTCTTTCAAATGGCGTTATGCTACATACAAAATAAGATATTTACATCCCCCAATAAATAAATCTCTAGCTAAAACAGTCTAGGGCACATAATGAAGAGAAGCTCTTCTTTCTCACTAGCTAAGACGTCAATCTTCAACAGGATTGGGAAATAAGGATTGATGGTGGCATCTTTGGGCTACCATTGTGGTTTCTGGGACTGGTGGCTTCTGGACTAGGTACCAGGACTGAATTTCTGTGATGATTACTCTTCTACAGGAGGGAGTGGCTTTTCCCCCTCAGAGCACAATGGTTGTGAGTAACAGCCCTGGAGCCAAATAATCTGGGTAAAAGCCCAGCTCACTAGCTGCATGACCTTGTACAAGTTACTAGCCTTCCTATGCCTCCATTTTCTCATCATGGTGATAATACTAGTGACCATTTAATATGGTTATTTTTCTAAGGTTAAACAAATTAATATGTATAAAGCATTTATAACAATGCCTATGATATTGCTTGGATGTTCATCTCCTCCTAATTCATGTTGCAATGTGACCTCCAATGTTGGAGGTGGGCCCAGTGGGAGGTGTTTGGGTCATGGAGGCAGATCCTTCATGAATAGCTTGGTGCTGTCATCTTGGTAATGAGTGAGTTCTGACTCTATGAGTTCACATAAGATCTAGTTGTTTGAAAGAGCCTGGCACCTCCTCCCTCTCTCTCTTGCTCTCTTGGTATGTGATGTGCCTGCTACCCCTTCACCTCCTGCCATGATTGGAAGCTTTCTGAGGCCTTCACTAGATGCAGATGCTGACACCATGCTTCCTATACAGCCTGCAGAACCATGAGCCAAATAACCCTCTTTGTTTTTTCGTAAATTTCCCAGCCTCAGTTATTTATTTATAGCAGTGTAAATGGACTAACATAGCCTGCAATGTAGAAAGCACTATATAAGTGTTAGCTATTACTGTTATTGTTAACATTGTAATTAGTTAATTTTATTTTCATTTTCTTCTTACCCTACAGCTGATTACCTTGCCTGTAATCAGATCCTTTATGTATGGACACCAAGCAGAGCTGCCACATTCAGAAGACCTTTTATTAATTGCAAAAGTGCAAAGCATACCATTGGAACAGGGAACACTTTGGGCATCCTCTTTTCCTCCCTTACTCCTGGGACTTTGTCCCTCATAGCACTCTCCTCTTAGTTATTCCTCCTCCTAGGAACTGCCCGCTCCCATTCCACTTCTACTAGTCACTTTTTATACCATCTTTTGAACAACGTATTTGAGAAAAGATCTGGGGATTGAGGCCTCGTATATTTTGGGAGTTTTGTTTTCCCGCAAACACTCAGGTTTAAGTCTACACCTCAGATTGCTTTCCCTGGAAATGGATTCTGAGACAGAGTTGTGTGTGGAAGGTTTACTGGGCTGTGCTCCGGGGAAATACACCCAGAAGGAAGTGAGGAAGGCAGGATTGAGGCAGAAGACTCATGATGGGGTTGCTACAGAAGCCTCAGTTGATCCTATGGGGGGTGCTAGAGCAGGGAACGCCCTTCAAGTTATGCCACATTGAGGTTTATGGGGCCAGGCTTTTGAATCTCCAAATCAGACACTGAAGCTGAACTACCTGGAGGAGGCATAAACTTGGGCAGGCTGTTTCTCATAGCCAAGGGCACTTGGTGTGAAGGGGTGCAGCTGTATGAATCATCTGCAGCTGATCGTTCCAGCAGCTGGGGATGGGGGCATTGACCCTGCGAAGAGGATCTGGACAGAGCACCACAGTGTTCACTAATGCAGACAATTTGTTTCAAGAAAGATATATTTCTAGTGAAAAGAGCTTTGAAGTCTACTCACAAGGGGTATAGGACTCAGGCAAATTATTGAATCTCTCTGACCCTCCTTTTCTCCTATGCATTGGTGATGAGATCATTTCTAAAGGCTAACAGAGCTCTGTGACTGCATCTTTCTCATACTCAGTCAAGTCTAGCTCCCATCCCATCTTGCTCAATTGCATGACACCAAAAATCTTAGGTCCAGAAATTCTAGTCCCGCTATTTTCAAATGGCTCTGGGGCCTGTATGTCTGTTCTCACTTAGGGTTAGCTCTGAGGGCAGGAAGTGAATGCCACTTAAACACCTACAATGAACCAGGCTCTCTGCCAGCTCATGTCACCTTCAGCACAACATTGAGGGCAGGTGTTAGGTCCTCATTTTACACAGGAGGAAAGTGAAGCTCAGACAGGTGAAACGACTTGCTTAAGGTTATATGGCTAATGAGAGGCAGAGACAAGGCTCAAATCCAGGTTCATACATTGCTTCATGTACTGCTGCCCTGGCCCAGGTACGATGCTCTTCACTTTAAAGCCCAAGCTTCCAGAATATAGCTGGAAACAAAAAATTAAAAATTTAAGGGGGATTAATATTTTACAAATATTGATGTAATTTTCTATTCTGCCTTCCTGAGCATGTGATTGTACTCTAGTTGGCTCATGATACCCGAGTACCTAGAAATATTTTTGAAGCTATGTGTGTGTATGTGTGTCTGGGTATGTGTTAGGGTTAAGAAATGTTAAGGAATATAGAAAGAGCAAGACCATATTTGCAAAATATGATTGTGCAGCAGGGCAACGGCCTTGTAAGTCAGGCTATAGTCTTAAAAAATGATTTGCTCAGTTTTTAAAGCTCATTCCCTTTTTACAAGATAGCATATCCAGCCTCAAGGACCCAGAGTAGAACTAAAACACACTGAGTCCACAGCAAAGCCGTGAGTCTTGCTGCTCTCTACTAGAAGGAGAATATGACCCAGGGAACTAAGAGACAGCTGAACCCCTTTCCCTCCCAGAAGAACATGGGAAGGAGAAAGAGGTAAAAGGAAAATGGATATCAAACCAAGTTGTTACGTGTCCCTGATTGTTTTCACTCAAGGTGTCAGTAAGGAGATGGTGAGGGGATTTAGAAAAATTAGAGTAATACCAAGAGTGAATGAGGCCCAGCATGGCTGGACAGAGGAAGCCCCTAGGTTAAACTTTGTGATACTGCCAGTGTTCACTTCCTAGACTTGGAGTTAACCGTAGACTTGGAGTTGAGAATCCATGGACTTTTCCTAGGGATCCCCTGGGACAGAATGAAGAACAACTTTCCTGAGTCTTGGGGTAGATATCTGGGCCAGCAGGCATGATGGAGCACTTGGCAGAGACCCAGGGATTGGTCAGTAACCAGTGGGAGTTGAAGTGAAGCCAAGCCACCACTGAGTTGGAAACAAGCTTAGAGGGTTAGCAAACAAGAGATATACCACCCACAGGCCTCACTGGATAGTGGGAACACAGTAAATAGTCCATTCAAAAGGGGACTAAGGTGTTCTCCTTATTGCTTTGGAGGCAGAGGTCAGCATGCCCGAGGAACTCAAGCTCTTCCTGCCATCATGAGGATGCATTAGCCCCCCCAGTCCCGTCCCATTGAATAATAGTGTGTTAGATATTCTTTTCTCTACTCCCACGCAGGATCCATTTTCACCCTTTTCTGCACCTACTGGCTCCCTTGACTTCTGGCTTCTGGCTGCCTTTGGCTAATGGAAGTCACGAGCAGGAAGGCAAGAGTGTGGGTAGAAAGATTGGGCTTATTTTCTTCCTGCTCCCTCCGTACCTGACAGTGGGTTAAAGGGGACTGCATTCCCCTAATGAAGGTCACAGCCTCTGATGAGCAGCCCTCTCCCATAGCCATAAGCCTCACCAGGCTCTGGAAGTGTTATCTCCTTTCACTCTTTTAGGCTTAGGGGTGGCAGCATCCTCCCACTGTTGTGGGCTTTAGGTGCTTTCCCATCTCTTGTTGGCTTCTCTTAACCCTATCTACACCTTTGAAAAGTAGACCCTTAGTTAAATGAACCCCTTTTGAATGTGGTTTCCATCTGGATAGAATGACTTTCTGTGCTGGTTTGCCCCCAGACAGTCCTAGTCTATTCCAATTATTCCAGTGTAATTATTTCAGCATCCTGTTTTACTCTCAAAAGTTCCTGGTTTGGACAGTATCCTACTCCTGGGACCCTGACTGCTGTAGCATCTTAGGGAGGGTGGCAGGAGGAAGTGTTAGAGGTTATATTTGAACCATACTGCAGCTTTAACTAATTGGCTTTCCTGCTCACTCACAGGAGGGTATCCGATTAGTTATAGACACAAAGAAGCTAAATGTCCTCTACACTTGCAGGTTGTGGGGTGAATGATTTTTCAAGTCCTATTTCTCAATTGTCACTCCTGGGGGACAGGACTCTACCTTATGCATCTTTGCCAGTGCAGCTGTACCAAGTTCCCTGTCTGGCCCAATGCTCATAAACACTGTCTGAATGAACAATAAAGGAATGGTGTCACTATATTCAATCAGCGTGACAACTCACTCACACATAAAGGTAACCATGGCACCAGTTCTTACAGGAGCTGCACATATTTCACAGAAGAAGCTGCTGTTAAAGAAAAAGGAACAGGAAGAAAGGCTGTGCGTGTGTGTGGGTTTGGACATGAGATTATAATCTAAATACGAATTCACAATGAAGTCTCATTTCTGTTATTAGAGTGAGCATGAAATTTAAAGATCTGCCTGCAGATACCACGGTCCCAACAGTGCGCATCGCTGAGTGCAGTCAGCCTCCTTGCATCAGGAGTTAGAACTCACTGCCTCTACCTCCTGCCTGGCCTCTTTCTCTCTTTATCTGAATAAATATGAATCGAAGAATCTAAGTAGAACTCATTTGTTTCTCTCGAGAAGCAGGAGTCTGGGGTACTCAACAACCACAACTGCCTACGACAACTTCTCAGAAACTCAGCCAGCCAAGAGTAGCCTTATCCCTTCTGGGTGGGCTTGCACCTTCTCTCAGGCAACGATGTTCGTTCCTAAGATGCTGGTGGTCAGAGGTGGGTGTTGTGACAGGAAGCTTCCCGTGCGCCTTGAGCCAGGCCTGGGTGATTCCACAGTTGTAGTCCTGAAAATGGCACTTACCTCATACTCATCACAGTGGGTCTCTGAGTGCTCTTCGATTTTGACTACCGCTCCTCTGGGCTCTTTCTCCTTGCTATGCAGGGCTCACCCTCACATTAAGCAACCTCTATCCTCAGGTCCGGGATCCATCTGGGGTCACCTTTTGGCTAGAGCAACTTGTAATGACCTCCCCTGCGGTGGACTTGTTATTTATGGGCTCCTTCTTACCTTTTCTCTGGCCATGACCACAAGTATCCCTGAGATTCCTGATAGAGTCTCTGCATTCTGACTCTAGCTCCTTATGACTGCCCCCACTTGTTTCCTATACCCTGAAAGGACAATGGGTTCCCCAACTCAAGAGATGTGTCATGCTTAACACATGACTGCACATTTTTGTCACTCCTCCCATCAAGAGGTGAAGTCTAATCCCCTTCCCCTTGAACATGGCCTGGCCATAGTGGTTTGCTTCTAACAAATAAAATGCAAAGAAAATTATTCTTCGTGATTATACCTAAACTACATATTAAATTATTTCATCTTAAAGGATGAGACAGCATTGGCCTGGCTTTCTGTCTTTCTTGAGAGGCTCCCTCTTGAAACCCAACCCAGGCACCAGGGATAGGCCACATGTGGGTGTTCTGGCCTACAACTCCAGCTGAGGTCCTAGTTAACAGCCAGCATTTACCACCGATACACGAGTAAGGACACCTTCATGAGAACTCCAGTTTCAGCCTCCATCTGACTGCAACCACTTAAGAGACCCTCAAGAGGAAACCAGCTAGCCAAGCCCAGTCAACCCCCAGGCCTGTGAAATATAATATTAATAAATGGCTGTTGCTGTTTTAATGCCATTGTGTTTGGGGTGGTTTCTTAGGCAGCTATAGACAACCTATAATGAGAGGCAAGAAGAACTTGGATAAAGCTCCCAGGGAGCCAGAGGGTGATTAAAAGGTTATATATAAAACATGGTAACATGCTGGGGAGGCTGAGCTTCCTAGTCAACCAAAGGAAAGATCAAGAGGAAATTTTAAAAATATCTTTAAAAACACAACAAAGGAGACTAAACCTTCTTGAGTTCCAGTGAGGAAAGCATAACAAGAAATCAGCTTAAATTGTAGCATGACAATTTGGGATTGATGTAAGCAGTGATTTTTGAGTGGGGGAAAAAGTCATGGGTATTCGTATTTTCACATGTCATATATTGCCTTTATTGTCCTCCTACCCAGTTAGGTGCCTGCCCTCTCTTCATGTTCACTGTGCTTTCTAAGAACTATTAACACACAATATAATAAATACAAATTGAAGATAAATGCAACAGTAACTTCAGATATTCATTATTTGAGTTTTGAAGAATTAACAAAGAAATTATGTCCAAACAAGGTTTCCTTAGAATGGCATCATCTCCTTAAATAGTATGATTTTTTAAAAAATTACACCTGGGTTAGTTGGTTTGGAGCTATGTAATATAATTTGCCAGAAGATTCATGTAGAAGTGTGTACTGGAGAGATATCACTTAGCATTCTCATTATACACGAGACTATTTTGCAATTCCATGGCTTTCAACTTTCTTCAACCTGGAAGCACCCCCATCTTACCTCATCTGCCTGTACAGTTACCTGTTGCTAAGTAACAACTGCACCTTACCCAAAATAAAATACAGCCTACCCTCCATATCTGTGGGTTCCACATCTGTGGATTCAACCAACCATAAATTGAAAATATTTGAAAAAAATAAAATGGATGGTTGCATCTGTACTGACAAGCAGACATTTTTTCTTGTTATTATTCGCTAAACAATACAGTATAAAAACTATTTACATAGCATTTACATTGTATTAGGATTATAAGTAATCTAGAGATGATTTAGTATACAGGAAGATGTGCATAGGTTATATGAAAATACTACACTAGTTTGTGTCAGGAACTTGAGTATCATTGGATTTTGGTATCCTCAGGGTCCTGGAACCAATCCCTCCACAAGTATGAAACGACAACTATATTATGTAAGCAGTGATTTTTGAGTGGGGGAAAAAACCATGGGTATTCATATTTTCATGTATCGTATATTGCCTTTATTGTTCTCCTACCTAGTTAGGTGCCTGCCCTATTTACATAGCTCATGATTCTGAGGATTGATTGAGTCCCATGGTGTCTTTGAAACTCTAGTCTGAGACTTTGCTATACTGTATATCGTTTGGAGACGTGTTGAGCCATCAGCAGACGAGGTGCTCCATAGCCACCAGGAGTATTGTAGTTCATGAACAGAGACTCAGAAATCCTTGACTACACCGCTGCCCTCACTCAGTCTTGAAATATCCTTTGTTTTTATTCCCCACCCCTTCCACACTTACCCACCCACTGACACTCTTTGGGCAGCAACCTCGATTTACAGAAATCTCTTGAAGGAACAAAAATGACCCTCCTGTGTCTTAAAGGTAATCACAAAAGCTGAACTCAGGGAATTTTTTTCCTACTGCTTCTGCTGAAATTTTTTTGATGCTGGAAGGCATTTATTCAGCTTTTATTATTTTCTTGTTAAAGAATATTTAATCTTACTAGTGGGTTGGTGTGGGTGGTGATCACTTCAAAGGGAAGAAAAAGAAATCCAAACATATTTCTGTGGAAAAAGTATGTATTAACCATTATATGATGGTACATTATTTATAGTTAATATACAGTTCAGGAAAGAACATAAGAGAATAGCTTCCAAACCATGCAGAAAGCAAAATCAACTCTGTCTAACCCATACCCTGTATTAACAAACTCTGAGCTGTGTTATCTAGGAAACCAGATTCGTTTGCTGGTGGACAATTTTTCTGAATTAACTTTTTGTTTATAAAGTACCCTGGAGCTACGAAGTAACATTGGCTGTGCAATGGATCAGAAGTTCTCCTGACCTGCAATGTCGAAGGCTCAAAAAAGAAGGCCCAAGAGAACTAAGAGAGGGCCTTGGAATGTTTAGCATGTAAGTCCCAAGGCCAGAATCTTGAAGAAAACATGTAAATGACACTGCCGTTAAACAAATCACAGTTTAGTAAAATGTTAATCTAAGTTTGTCCTACCATTTACTATGGCAGAACAACTCCTTTAGTTTAACTGCCCCAGGAAACAATACTCTGTCTGTGGTAGACTGGTTATTTCTTAATGTCTTCAGTTTTCTGATCTGTGAAATGGAAAACTGTAATAATAATAGTTAGAGGAATAATACCCCCTTCGTGAGGTTGTTTTGAGTATTGCATGAAGTAACACATAAAAATGTGTAGCCCAGTGACTGGTATACTTAATACTAGCTGACATTCAGAGTCATGATGAGTGTTACTGCTAGTAGGCACTATAATGTAGGTAAGAACATCTCATCTGTTTTTAAATTCGATAGAATTGAATTTAAATGCCAGTTGCTTTTTTAAAAACATGAGTAGCAATACATCCTTGGGTATATCACCATAAAATCGTGATAATATTACCTATCTTATATAGTTGCTATGAGGCTTAACTGAAATTACTTACAAAAATAATTGAACACAGTGTCTGGCACATGGAAATTAATGAATGAATGATAGCTTTTATTACTCTTTGGAATTTTTGTAGTATCTAGAGAGATATGTTTGGTCTGTGCCATACCTGATGGTACGCAAAAACAAGCCACTGTGCCTCAGGATTTGTGGTAATTGGGGGCTGAGTCAGATCAGGTCCTCCTAGAATATGAGATTAGATGTAAAATGACTTATTTGGAGAGCCTCATTTTGATGGACAAATGGGCAGTAAGCAAGAGTAGGCAGAGAGCACCTTCAGACGGGGAGGCAGGTCTGACTCCTGTGGAAAGAGAGAGGAAGGAAGGAAGGGTGGGTAGGGAGAGACTCTGATGGCAATGCAGCTCTGAGAAAGTCTCAGCCAGGCTGACGGGGAGCCCCAGAGCACAGACTGCACATAGGAGAGGTTCCCTGTCAGGCAGGAATAGCCCAGCTCTAGTTCTCTCACTGTGCTTTGCCATTGGCCTGGGGTAAGCACAGCCTTGGCATGGATGCCACAGTGGATCTGAAGGTATTGCAGCTGTAGGCTGTCAGCAAATTATGCTCCTCCTCTGAGCAGGGCTCTGAAAGGGAGATCTGAATGCTTTACCTCTATGGCCACCGAAAGGGGCCAAGTTAAGCAGTATCCCAGAATTATCTTTGTTCATATTAGTTAGTTGCTTATTTGGACCAAGCCCTCATAACAGACCCTCTCTAAATGTGAAATTGAAGAGAATTTTTTTAAAAATAAGAAATACTGCATGGAGTATTTCTGGAGAACAATTGAGGCACTTAATTGAAAAACTATGATATTATGAAAAATTAACAGTTTTCATTTAGAGAAGAGCAACACAGGTGCCAACTTGTCCAGTTTGATTCCTGGAAGGAAGACAGACCCTAAATTTCTTTTCTATATGTAATTGAAAAAAAAAAAAAAAACTGTAGATTTTAAGTAACATCTTTAGTTATGAAGTTTCAATAATTCATTCTGGTGTCTATTCCTAATTGCACTAATCAGATTTATTTAAACTTTCTGTTTTAGGGGGATTTCAGGAATATAATAATAGAGGTAGATTGGAGGAATATAGCCAGTCTACATTTACCTCTTATTTCTACTTCTACAAAACCTTTGCGTTTTCCATGTTCCCTTTGTATTTTCCTCTTATTTTGTGATGTCAGGAAGGAAACTCTTTTCCTTTACCCTGTTAGGTTTAGTGACTGGGGCCTATGAACTCAACTGACAAGAGACAGATAAGGAAGAGAAAAGACAGCTTTTAATCACCAACATGCATGTGCATGTGGGAGTTCACAAAGAAATATGACTCAAAGAGGTTGCATTTGGAGCTTATATACCATCTTAATAGGGGAAGGGGAGAGAGAGAAAGGGTATTTATGGAAAAACAAATGATTTTTTACTGGAAAGATAAATAAGCCCTTGGGAGAATAAATGGGAGATAAGAGCGTTTCTGTGACAATATCTGTTTAGCTGTGGTGTGGAGACTTCTCAATCTCTGGTGATAAGAGTCAGTCTTCCCTGGTTTCTCCCAAGAAGAGGATTTATGACAGTCGAGTTCTTCTGAGTTCTTTGGGAAGCTCTACTTTTAGGCAGATAAGGGATTTTAGAAATTCAAATGTCTTCTCAAAATAATGTTTTATGCTACAAAGACATACTCTGAACCCCTTCAGTGACATAGATACTGAAATAGTGGTTTGCCACACAATTTGAGGGCCCAGAACAAAGGTAGTATGTAAGGCTCACTAACACTACTGGTGTTACCTTGCCAGTTCAGTGTTTACTTACTGGAAATAATTTAATAGTGGTGGAAAACAATCCAGAGGAGCCCATAAGTGGCATTTGCTGATGGCATAGGTCATGGAAACAACTTATTGGAGAGAAAAATATTACAACTTTTCTAATCAGAATATTACCATAAGAAGGAAAAGGAATTGGAATTGAGGGAATGGGGAAAGGGAAGGGAAAGTATGAACAGTATCAGACAGGAAATTTCAGAGCCAAGAAATAACAGGTTTGTGGCTGGATAAACTGACCGCTTAAGCAAAGCCAACAGGTGTGAACCAATGAAAGTGTCACATCACTAGGGAATTGACAGGGCCAGTAGAATCAGCAGCAGGCCTGAAGAAATTAAATCTTGGTAGTCCAGACAGAGACCGTGATCACAGTTGCTATGACCCGTTCTGAGTTTTCTACCTCAGTTGAAAATGAGATGTGAGTGAAAACAAAGGTTGATGTTTACGCTGCTGGTATCCTATGGAATCATTGTAGAGTTTTTGATGAAAAGCCGTGTAAGTTCTGTTGTTTTTATTTTTTTAAAAGATGAGGATCTTTGAAAGGCAAGGGCAACAGGATTACACACTAGATAAGTTTGCTGACATAACTTTGCCTTTGGCGACAGTAATGCAGGACTAAATAGTGGACTCAAACTTTTGTTAAGAGTGTGTTTGAGGTTCTGCTAGAGGTGGGTAATTACTTGGTACCATTGACTAAACAACATGCGTGTACTATCTGGGAATTGATCCTCTTTGAACAAATGGGTATATTCAGTACTATTTGTTGCACCACTGTTTTTAGTGACAAAAAATCTGTAAACAATATGTGCATATATCATTAGAGCAATGATTGAATAAATTGCATTATATTTATACTATGCAGCTATTAAGAGTGAGTTAGATCAATACTTACTGACCTTGAGAGATATCTATGGAAAAAAAAAAACCACGATGTTAAAAAAAATTCTGAAATTACATCTGAGAGACTTTAAAAACTTCTTTTGTTTATGATATGAACCATATATGAATCCATCTGGTTGATAATAAAAAGCAAATTATTAAATTATAGTTATTTGAATTTAGCTAGTAAATAGTGCTTATCTTGTGCTTGGCATACTTTACTCTGCCTCAACATAGCTGAAATAATCTTGAGAAAATATTATTATAATGGTATAATAGTAAAATTACTATTTTTTTTTTTTTTTTTTTGAGACGGAGTCTCGCTCTGTAGCCCAGGCTGGAGTGCTGTGGCGCTATCTCGGCTCACTGCAAGCTCCCCCTCCCGGGTTCACGGCATTCTCCTGCCTCAGCCTCCCAAGTAGCTGGGACTACAGGCGCCCGCCACCACACCCAGCTAATCTTGTTTTGTATTTTTTAGTAGAGATGGGGTTTCACAGTGTTAGTCAGGATGGCCTCGATCTGCTGACCTCGTGATCCACCTGCCTCGGCCTCCCAAGTGCTGGGATTACAGGCGTGAGCCACGGCGCCTGGCCAAAATTACTACTTTTTAAAAGTTAAAGTTACTCCTTTAACTGGGTAAATCTACTTACTCTAGATTTAGGGTGGTAAAAGGTGGAGTAATAAATGTGCTAAATTGTTTGTTTAAAGTTAGGTACTTTAAAAAATGTTTAAATTAGAGATGAAAAGCAAAGATGTTGTATTCTACTTTTTGAGTAGTAGGAGAAGAGATAGAGAAGCAAAAGTTGTCAATGTAAAAGGTGTAGAATTGCCTCTATGACTTCATATTGATACAGCTCTCATGAATGGAGGAACACCGGGGTTCTTGGTCCTCGTGCCAGTTTGGATAAAATGACACGGACACACATGGAGTGGTTTTAAGGAGCAGAGAGTTTAATAGCAAGAAAGAAGGAAGAAGAAAGAAGGAAGAGTCCCCCTCCCCCTGTACAGAGACAGAGGGAAGGGGACTTCAAAGCCGAGAGAGGAGACCCCAAGCGCTACAATACCAGCCAGTATTGTGAGTAGGCTGGAGGAGGTGGTGTCTGATTTGCACAGGGCTCTGGGGATTGGTTTGACCAGGCATGTCATTCACGTAGCCCCCGAAAAAGCTGGCCCTCCCACCCTAACCTTTTAATATGCAAACACAGGGCACCATGATGTTCTACACACGTGGGGATACGTGAGGGCAGCCATGTTGCCAGGAACATGTGGGGCAAGGCCTGCCGGGATCGCCATGATTGGGTGGACCATTTCTAATGGCTTGTATTTGCATATCAAAAGTTGCTGGCCTGGCTCTAAGAGCTGCTTTAAAAAGGAAATGTTTCCAAGGACCACTTTTCCTCTCTATCTGCCTAAAATAATTTCTTAATAACTCCTACAACAATATCTGTATAGAGCATTGCAGTTTTAAAGATATTTTCACATCTAGTTCCCTACTTGTCAGAGAGCTGGATATATGCCTGCCATTTCACAGAAAAAAGTAAAAGCAGAACGTCTCTGAGTGCTAGCTAAATTGGACAACTGATAAAATCTGTATGTGGAGTCAGTCAAGAGAAAATTAAGGTTTTCTTCATTGGAGTTTAGAATTGAGATATTCTTCAGTGTAAATAAATACATGAGCTGTGCCGTGGATGAAATTACAGCTCTCCTGTATTTTACAGAGACTCTGAAAGATTCGGAAGCAGAATGAGGATGGAGTAGAAGGGATACCATCTGGGTTGTGATGCAAGGTAAGAGGAAAGAGCAGAGGACTTGGGGTGTGGAGGTCACAGATGAATTAAAGTGATGATTATGATGAGTCTGGGTACAGAGCTCCCATTTCTGGTAAGGTTGGGCTAGTTGGTTAAGACTAGCCCTCCTGCTGAAGACAACTAAGAAAAGCTGACACACACACACATGAACACACACAAACACACACACACTTCATATTAAAACGATATTCTCGAAAGTACCAGATAAGATAGCTAAAAGTAATAATAAAAACAAATAGAGTAGAGAATTACTGGGCCAGAAACCACAGGAAGATAGATTCTCAGGGAGTGAGGCAGGGGTTTGGGGCCAGTTTTCCCTTGGGATAGCTGCCATTTCCGTAGCAGGTGACTAAGAACCTAAAAGGTTGAATGGTGCTTTTGATAGCATTATAAGTGTAGAGAAACAGGGTTTGACATTCAGGGCTCTCTGAGGATATAGAAGGGCTATATCCTAGGAGTAAGGGTATACCTGATACAAAGACTGTAGCTCAATTCATTTTCGATCCCTGAGTGGATTGCAGTGATACTGAATTACCTTAATCCTCAGATAAAGGCAGAAGCAAATGAAAATCTACTTTGGAAGAGGTTAATAGTTTCCTAGGCCTCACATAATTTCTATGAATATTTTATAAATACATTGGGAGTTATACCTGATGTAAATGACGAGTTGATGGGTGCTGACAAGTTGATGGGTGTAACACACCAACATGGCACAGGTACACATATGTAACAAACCTGCACGTTGTGCACATGTACCCTAGAACTTAAAGTATAATAATAAAAAAAATTAAAATTAAAATTAATAAATAAATAAATAAATACAATGTCTGGCAAACAAAAAATTAGCCAGATGCATAAGAGACAAGATCACCTAAAAGAAAACCAGCAGAAACAACAGATAAGGAATAATCAATTACACAGTTTAAAATACTTTTTACTGTGCTCAGAGGCAGAAATTAAAATTGAGAAAATTGACATATAATTGGAAACATATAAAAGAATGAAAAATAAATTTCAGAAATGAAAAAGACAACAAAAAATTAAGAACTGGTGGTTGGAAAGATGGTCGAATAGGAACAGCTCTGGTCTGCAGCTTGCAGTGAGATCAATGCAGAAGTAAGGTGATTTCTGCATTTCCAACTGAGGTACCCAGCTCATCTCATTGGGACTGCTTAGACAGTGCAGCCCACGGCGAGCCAACGCAGGGTGGGGTGTTGCCTCACTCAGGAAGCGCAGGGGTCGGAAGGCTCCTTCCCCTAGCCAAGGGAAGCTGTGAGGGACAGTCCTGTGAGGAACAGTGCAGTCTGGCCCAGATACAACCCTTTTCCCACAGTCTTTGCAACTCGCAGATCAGGAGATTCCCTTGGGTGCCTATGCCACCAGGGCCCTGGGTTTCAAGCACAAAACTGGGCAGCCATTTGGGCAGATACCTGGCTAGCTGCAGGAGTTTTTTTTTTTTTTTTTTTTTTCCATACACCAGTGGTGCCTGGAATACCAGCAAGACAGAACCATTCACTCCCCTGGAAAGAGGGCTGAAGTCAGGGAGCCAAGTGGTCTAGTTCAGAGGATCCTACCCCCACAGAGCCCAGCAAGCTAAGATCCACTGGCTTGAAATTCTCACTGCCAGCACAGTCCCATATAAAATATGGGACTATGGGATTATGTCTGAAGTTTACCTGGGACACTCAAGCTTGGTGGGGGGAGGGGCGTCTGTCGTTACTAAGGCTTGAGTAGGCAGTTTTCCCCTCACAGTGTAAACAAAGCCACCAGGATATTTGAACTGAGCAGAGTCCACTGCAACTCAGCAAAGCCACTGTAGACAGGCTGCCCCTCTAGATTCCACCTCTCTGGGCAGGACATCTCTGAAAGAAAGGAAGCAGCTACAGTCAGAGGCTTATAGATAAAACTCCCATCTCCTGGGGACAGAGCACCTAGGGGAAGAGGCGGCTGTGGGTACAGCTTCAGCAGACTTAAACATTCCTGCCTGCTGGCTCTGAAGAGAGCAGTGGATCTCCCAGCACAGTGCTCAAGCTCTACTAAGGGACAGACTGCCTCATCAAGTGGGTCCCTGACCCCCATGCCTCCTGAGTGGGAGACACCTCCCAACAGGGATCAACAGACACCTCATACAGGAGAGCTCTGGCTGGCACCTGGTGGGTGCCCCACCGGAACGAAGCTTCCAGAGGAAGGAACAGTCAGCAATCTTTGTTGTTCTGCAGCCTCTGCTGGTGATACCCAGGAAAACAGGGTCTGGAGTGGACCCCCAGCAAACTTCGGCAGACCTGCAGCAGAGGGGCCTGACTGTTAGAAGGAAAACTAACAAACAGAAAGAAATAGCATCAACATCAACAAAAAGGATGTCCACATAGAAACCCCAACCCAAAGTCACCAACATCAAAGACCAAAGGTAGATAAATCCAAGAAGATGAGGAAAAACCAGTACAAAAAGGCTGAAAATTCCAAAAACCAGAAAGCCTGTGCTCCTCCAAAGGATCACAGCTCCTCACCAGCAAGAGAGCAAAAATGGACAGAGAATGTTTCACAAATTGACAGAAGTAGGCTTCAGAAGGTGGGTAATAACAAACTCCTCCAAGCTAAAGGAGCATCTTGTAGCTCAATGCAAGGAAGCTAAGAACCTTGAAAAATGGTTAGAGGAATTGCTAACTAGAATAACCAGTTTAGAGAAGAACATAAATGACCTAATGGAGCTGAAAAACACAGCATGAGAACTTTGGGAAACATACACAAGTAACAATAGCCAAATCAATCAAGCAGAAAAAAGGATATCAGAGATTGAAGATCAACTGAATGAAATAAAGCATGAAGACAAGAATAGAGAAAAAAGAATGAAAAGGAATGAACAAAGCCTCCAAGAAATATGGTTCTATGTGAAAAGACCAAACCTACATTTGATTAGTGTACCTGAAAGTAACAGGCAGAATGGAACCAAGCTGGAAAACACTCTTCAGGATATTATCCAGGAGAACTTCCCCAACCCAGCAAGACAGGCCAACATTCAAATTCAGGAAATACAGAAAATACCACAAAGATACTCCTTGAGAAGAGCAACCTCAAGACATATAATTGTCATATTCACCAAAGTTGAAATGAAGGAAAAAATGTTAAGGGCAGCCAGAGAGAAAGGTCAGGTTACCCACAAAGGGAAGCCCATCAGACTAACAGCAGATCTCTCTGCAGAAACCCTACAAGCCAGAGAAGAGTGGGGGCCAACATTCAACATTCTTAAAGAAAAGAATTTTCAACACAGAATTTCATATCCAGCCAAACTAAGCTCCATAAGCGAAGAGAAAAAAAAAAAAAAAAATCCTTTACAGACAAGCAAATGCTGAAAGATTTTCTCACCACCAGGCCTGCGTTACAAGAGCTCCTGAAGGAAGCACTAAATATGCAAAGGAAAAATCAGTACCAGTCATTGCAAAACCTAACCAAAATGTAAAGACCATTGACACTATGAAGAAATTGCATCAACTAATGGACAAACTAACCAACTAGCATCATAATGATAGAATCAAATTTACATATAACAATATTAACCTTAAATATAAATGGGACAGAAGTCCCAATTAAAAGACTCAGACTTTTAGATAAAATTAGATAAAGAGTCAAGAACCATCAGTGTGCTGTATTCAGGAGACCCGTCTCACATGCAAAGACACACAAAGGCTCAAAGTAAAGGGATGGAGGAAGATCTACCAAGCAAATGGAAAACAAAATAAGGCAGGGGGTGCAACCCTAGTCTCTAATAAAACAGACTTTAAACCATCAAAGATCAAAAGAGACAAAGAAGGCCATTACATAATGGTAAAGGGATCAATTCAACAGGAAGAGTTAATGATCCTAAATATATATGCACCCAATACAGGAGCACCCAGCTTCATAAAGCAAGTTCTTAGAGACCTATAGAGAGACTTAGACTCTTACACAATAAGAGTGGGAGACTTTAACACCCCACTGTCAATATTAGACAGATCAACAAGACAGAAAATTAAAAAGGATATTCAGGACTTGAACTCAGCTCTGGACAAAGTGGACCTAATAGACATCCACAGAACTCTCCACCCCAAATCAACAGAATATACTTTCTTCTCGGCACCACATTGCACTTATTCTAAAATCAATCACAAAATTGGAAGTAAAATACTCCTCAGCAAATGGAAAAGAACAGAAATCATAACAAACAGTCTCTCAGACCACAGTGCAATCAAATTAGAACTCAGGATTAAGAAACTCACTCAAAACCACAGAACTACATGGAAACTGAACAACTTGCTCCTAAGTGACTACTGGGTAAATAAAGAAATTAAGGCAGAAATAAACAATTTATTGAAAACCAATGAGAACAAAGACACAATGTACCAGAATCTCTGGGACACTGCTGAAGCAGTGTTTAGCAGAATACAAGAAATAATGAAGATCAGAGCAGAACTGAAAGAGACAGAGATGTGAAAAACTCTTCAAAAAGTCAGTGAATCCAGGAGTTGGTTTTTTTGAAAAGATCAACAAAATAGATAGACCACTAGCTAGACTAATAAAGAAGAAAAGAGAGAAGGAAACAGACACATTAAAAAATGATAAAGGGGAGATAACTACTGATCCCAAAGTAATGCATACTACCATCAGAGAATACTATAAACACCTCTAGACAAATAAACTAGAAAATCTAGAAGAAATGGATAAATTCCTGGACACATACACCCTCCCAAGACTAAACCAGGAAGAAGTGGAATCCCTGAATAAAACAGTAACAAGTTCTGAAATTGAGGCAGTGATTAACAGCCTACCAACCAAAAAAAGCTTAGGACCAGACGGATTCACAGCCAAATTCTACCAGAGGTACAAAGAGGAGCCGGTACCATTTTTTCTAAAACTATTCCAAGCAACAGAAAAAGAGGAACTCCTCCTTAACTCACTTTTTGAGGCCAGTATCATCCTGATACCAAAACCTGGTGGAGACACAACAAAAAAATGGAAAATTTTAGGCCATTATCCATGATGAACATCGATGTAAAAATCCTCAATAAAATACCGGCAAACCTAATCCAGCAGCACATCAAAGAGCTTGTCCAGGGGTGATCATCCCTTGGATACAAGGCTGGTCCAACATATGCAAATAAATAAATGTAATCCATCACATAAACAGAACCAATGATGAAAACCCCATGATTATCACAATAGATGCAGAAAAGGCCTTTGACAAATTCAATACCCCTTCATGCTAAAAACTCTCAATAAACTAGGTATTGATGGAATGTATCTCAAAATAATAAGAGCCATTTATGACAAGCCCACAACCAATATCATACTGAATGGGCAAAAGCTAGAAGCATTCCCATAGAAACCTGGCACAAGACAAAGATGCCCTCTCTCACCACTCCTATTCAATGTAGTATTGGAGGTTCTGGCCAGGGCAATCAGCCAAGAGAAAGAAAGAAAAGGTATTCAAACAGGAAGAGAGGATGTCAAATTGTCTCTGTTTGCAGATGATGTGATTGTATATTTAGGAGACCCCATTATCTCAGCCCAAAGTCTCCTTAAGCTGATAAGCAACTTCAGCAGTCTCAGGATACAAAATCAACGTGCAAAAATCATAAGCATTCCTCTACATCAATAATAGAAAGCCAAATCATGAGTGAACTGCCATTCATAATTGCCACAAAGAGAATAAAATACCTAGGAATGCAACTTCCAGGGGATGTTAAGGACCTTTTCCAGGAGAACTACAAACCATAGCCCAAGGAAATAAGAGAGGACACAAACAAATGGAAAAAAGCACTCCCTGCTCATGGATAGGAAGAATCAATATAGTGAAAATGGTCATAATGCTCAATGTAATTTATAGATTCAATGCTATCCCCATCAAGCTACCATTGACTTTCTTCACAGAATTGTAATGAACTACTTTAAATTTCCTATGGAACCAAAAAAGAGCCTGTATAGCCAAGGCAGTCCTAAGGAAAAAGAACAAAGCTGGAGGCATCATGCTCCCTGACTTCAAACTATACTACAAGGCTACAGTAACCAAAACAGCATGGTACTGGTACCAAAACAGATATATAGACCAATGGAACAGAACAGAGACCTCAAAAATAATGCCACACATCTACAACCATCTGATCTTTGACAAACCTGACAAAAACAAGCAATGTGGAAAGGATTCCCTGTTTAATAAATGGTGTTGGGAAAACTGATTAGCCATATGCAGAAAACTGAAACTGGACCCCTTCCTTACACCTTATAGAATAATTAACTCAAGATTAATTAAAGACTTAAAATTAAGACCTAAAACCATAAAAACCCTAGAAGAAAACCTAGGCAATACTATTCAGGACATAGGCATGGACAAAACCTTCATGGCTAAAACAACAAAAGCAATGGCAACAAAAGCCAAAATTGGCAAATGGGATCTAATTAAACTAAAGAGTTTTTGCACAGCGAAAGAAACTATCATGAGAGTGAACAGGCAACCTACAAAATGGGAGAAAATTTTTGCAATCTATCCATCTGACAAAAAGCTAATATCCAGAATCTACAAAGAACTTAAATTTACAAGAAAAAAACAAACAACCCCATCAAAAAGTCTGCAAAGTATATGAACAGACATTCCTCAAAAGAAGGCATTTATATGGCCAACAAACATATGAAAAAAAGCTCATCATCACTGGTCATTAGAGAAATGCAAATCAAAACCGCAATGCGATACCATCTCACGCCAGTTAGAATGACAATCATTAAAAAGTCAGGAAACAACAGATGCTGGAGAGGATGTGGAGAAATAGCAATGCTTTTACACTGTTGGTGGGAGTGTAAACTAGTTCAACCATTGTGGAAAGCAGTGTGGTAATTTCTCAAGGATGTAGAACCAGAAATACCATTTGACCCAGCAATCCCGTTACTGTGTATGTACCCAAAGTTTTATAAATCATTCTACTATAAAGACACATGCACGCACATGTTTATTGCAACACTGTTCACGATAGCAAAGACTTGGAACCAACCCAAATGCCCATCAATGATAGACTGGATAGAGAAAATGTGGCTCATATACACCATGGAATACTATGCAGCCATAAAAATGGATGAGTTCATGTCCTTTGCAGGGACATGGATGAAGCTGGGAACCATCATTCTCAGTAAACTAATGCAGGAACAGAAAACCAAACACTGCGTGTTCTCACTCATAAGTGGGAGCTGAACAATGAGAACACATGGACACAAGGAGGGGAACATCACACAACGGGGCCTGTCAGGAGGTGGGGAGGGGGGCAGGGTAGGGGAGGGATAGCATTAGGAGAAATACCTAATGTAGATGATGGGTTGATGGGTGCAGCAAACCACCATGGCACATGTATACCTATGTTACAAACCTGCACATTCTGCACATGTATCCCAGAACTTAAAGTATAATAAAAGAGTAAAAAATAAAAATAAATAAAACATTAAAATAAAAAAATTAAGAACTTACAGTTTACAGCAAATTAGATAGAGTTAAGATAATTCATGAATGGGAAGATAGTTCAGAAGAAAATATCTAGAATCAAGCTGGGTAAGTTAGAAGGATCAAACATACAGAAGATACAGTAAAATATATGGTAAGATGATCTAGCACATATATAATTGAAATCTCAGAAATAGAACAAAAGAGAGTTTGGAACAGAACAGCATCTGAATAAAATGGCTGAGAATAGTTCAAAAATATTCTCAGCCCTATTGATTCCAAGTAAGTAAGATATATAAAATGGAATTATTACCTAGGCACATCACAGTAAAACTACTGAACAGTCAAAATAACAATCTTGAAAAATGTTAAAAGCAGCTAGAATAAAAATATCAATTACTTTCAAAAAAGCAGCAAAAGGAATGACCACTGACTTCTCAACAGAAACATTACAAGCCCAATACCTTGGAACGACATCTTTAAAACGTTGAAAGAAAACATGCACCACCTTAGAATTCTATACTAAGTGATAATTTTCTTCAGTAGTAAAGGTGACACAAACACGTTGTTTTAGTTATTTATTGTTGCATAACAATATTACACAAACATAGCAGCTTAAAATAATGCATATTTATTATTTCGCAGTTTATGTGGGTTGAGAGACTGGGCATGGGTTAACTGAGCCCTCTGCCAGGCTGCAATCAAGGTGTTGTCCAGAACTTGCTTTTCCTTTGAGGCTGTACCAGGGAAGACTTTGTTTCCAAACTCACGTGGTTGTTTGCAGCATTCATCTCTTTTCAGGTTGTCAGACTGAGGCCCTCAGTTTCTTGCTGGCTTTCAGCTGGAGGCTGGAGGTTTTAAACCCACGTATTATAAGAGGAAGGCTAAAAATCAATAAGCTAAGCACTCGTATAAATAAATTAGGAAAAGGAAGCTAAATTAAAATCAGAGGAAGTAGAAAGAAGAAAATAAAAAAGCATCAATAAGGATACTTATTTGACACTTTGTATTACTTTAAATCAATGGATAAAATTTATAAAAATCATAAAATATCACTGTGCATCCTAGACATAAAAATATATGAGGAAGCTGTCATATACAACTTTATGCCAATAAACTTGAAAAATTTAGACGAACTAGAGATATTTATAGAAAAATACAAGTTTATAAGCCTGACACAAGAAGAAATAGAAAACCTGAAGAATAGAAAAACATTTGCAGATGAAATTTATAAGCTTTTCTACATGTAGAGGAGGAAATCTATATTTTTACCTCATAGGTTCTTAGTAGAGACACTCCCCTGAAAATAAAAGTCAGACTAACAAGAGAAAAACCAGCAGAAGTTTATTGACAAATGCTATACATATCACACAGGAGAGGCATCAGTTCAAAAGTACTTTTCTCTCAAGACAGTGGCCTAGGGGTTTTACTAAATAGTATTTTAACCAAGAGCCATACATTCTACAGGGCAAAGACAAAAAGGAGAGCATCTTCAGGCTTTCAAAAGGTGGGAAAATGTGAGAAGTTAAGTTTATGGGAAGAGTAAAGTCTGCTTCTACATCTTCAGGCACCACTGTCTCTGAGCTGATAAGCAAGCGTTGTAAAGGGGCCTCTCTTTAGGTGGGAAAAGGCAGAGAGGAGGGAAGAAAAACCTTGTCTATGGAAATTTTTGTCCTGCCATCAGGCAAGCAGAGGGAGGAGTAGAGTGTCCTCCTGCTTTTTAATATTCTTCAGCTCAATACTTCCCCGTATTTTTGACAGCATTATTTTGGTTTTCTTTATACACAGAAAATTCCCAAATGACTTCACTAGTACATTTTACCAAACATTTAATGAAAACAGAATGACAATCTGTTAAAAACGATGTGACATATGAAGAAAAGAACATTCCCCAATTCATTTTATAGGCCAGCATAATCACGGATACTAAAAAATCTAAGTAGGATATAACAAGAGACACTTCAGGTCAATATTACTCAAGAACATACATGAAAAATCCCAAATAATATAATAGCTATTCAAATCTAGCAATATATTACAAATATGATATATCTGAACCAAGTGGAGTTTACTCCAGAAAGGCAAGGTTGGTTTAACAATACGAAGTTAAGCAGTGTAATTCATCACAGCATAATTAAGGGCAAAAATGATGTGTTCATCTCTATAGATGCTGAAAAAATTGATAAAATTTCATATCCATTTATAGGGGTAAAAATCTCCTCTAAATAAACTATTAATAAAAGGGAACTTTCTTAAACTGATAAAATTATCTACAGGAAAAAAGCTACAACAAAAATCATACTAAATTATGAATTGCTAGAAGCTTTTCCTTTATGACTGAGAACAAGACAAGTTTGCCTGTTACCACCTCTTCTATTCATTGTTGTACTGGAGGACCTGAACAGAGAAATAAGGTAAGATGGAAACTTGGAACTGATACAGAGGAGAATAAAAATAACTGAACTCTACAAATTTGCTTGGCCCTGCTTTATTTTGGGAAAGGTGTGGCTAAGACTAATTTGTTCTAAGTTTTGTATATCTTTTTTTTTTTTTTTTTTAACATTTCTTATATTTGGTTCTATGCAAGCGAAATGGCATATCTGGGAAAAAATATAAAATGATGTTAGTGGCCATTTGAATTGACTTCTGAAGGGAGGAGACATTTTGAATCATCCTTGCTCTAGTCAATGGGGCTTTCGGAGGCTTAGTGAAAATCTGTACTTGTGCCCTATTCAGGCCAATGTTGCTGGAATATCTTATTTTGATTTTACTATGGCTGACAACAGGCAGAGTACAGAAAGAGTATTATTTTGGAAGATATTTTCTCTGGGGCTATTTTTTATAACGAAATCAACAGGGTACTGACATATGATTGAATACTGAAGCACTGACTGATCAGTATTATGACTCACCTACTCTTAAAGAAAAGGACATACATCTGGCTATTGCACATGCACGAAAATGTCTAAGCCTGATGCTAATGGATGAGTAAGCTTAGCTTCAACAATCGGAATGAAAATAAAGCAATTTATTTTAAGACTTGCTATTACTAGACAAGTTCAAACGACAAGGATGATCATGATAGAATTAATAAAGATCTTTGCGTGATAGACTGACAGGCCATGCAGATATGAAGGAAGCAATAGATGTAACCTACATAGACATCAGTGGAGCTTTGATTATATTAAAATGATATTCTCCTCCAAAAGAGATGAACACTTCTCTACTATTCTTAGATATCTACTGGGAGGGTGATAGGAAGGAAAAGGTAATTGAGGGAGTCACTGGGCAGGTGAAAAGTATAGTCAGCATGAATATACTTGGGAGTGGGGTCATAGGTTCCTAAGCGAATTTAGGATGTTTCCATAGATGGCATTAACCTTGTTTCCTTTTTTTTTTATTATTATACTTTAAGTTCTAG
>NC_045445.1:105707513-105715013 GCF_002776525.5 Piliocolobus tephrosceles | reverse complement strand
TTAGTTGGTATTATCAGCTGGCCATGTGGGCAGACAAAAGGGCTCCAATATCCAGAGAAAGCCCTCCAGCAAAGAAACACAGGTGCTGGCAGGTACCGGCACTCAGAAGTCTACTGATGAAGGGGTATGAGTAAGGCACCAACAGTTAAGGTCAGCTACACTGATTCATGAGTTTTTCTTTATTAAGTGTGTTACCATCACTTATTAAAATCTTCCAAATTTGGCCAGTGGGAACCTTTTCAAGCCTACTTGCCCTGGATTCTTTTGGTACATTTTCACTTGCTTTGGGCACTTTGTAACTTTCTGACACATGATGAACCAGACTCACTTCATACTTCCTCTGTCCCAGACCTGGAATTAACCATTTCTCCAAGAAGTTCTGATTCATATTACGAAGAAAGCTAGGATCTGAGAGCTAAAAATACTCCCTGTTACTGAGTGTGGGATTGCTTCTTGGCCCTTTGTGTGGGCTAGTTTCACAAGTTCACACTGAAATTTTCAATTCAAATTTATCCATAATTCTTTATTTATTGTTAACTTTTGTTTTCTCTTACACTGAATATATGGTTTCTAGTAACACTATTATTTAAAAATTAGTATACCAATATTACTACTGAGTAAATATTATAATTTCTTTGCAATTCTTTTTGTTCTTACTATGTCCTAATAAGTATATACAGAGTACTGTGCTCTACAATTACCTGAAATAATTTTCTCTCTCTTTCTTTCGTGCTTTCTTTTTAAACATTTTGATATAGTGATGATCATTTCTTGTCATTTTAGAGGTTTCTTTTACTTTTGAATATAGTAAAACATTTATACAGTGCATATATCAAAACACATATAAGAAAATACTCAAAAAATCTGCCTTTTTTAGTTTTCTGGTTCGCCTCTCCTGTGCTTGTTTTTGCATACGTATTTATATTTCCCATACTTTCTTACCAAGATGGTAGGCTAGTATACATACTGTTATGTACTTTGCCTTTTGCTTTGAACAGTATATCCTGGAGCTGAGTTTACTTCAATTCATAGAGATCTTCCTCATCATCTTCTAAAGTTGCATAGCACTCCATTTTGTGGCAGTAACACAGCTCATACCACTGCTGTTGAACAACATTGGGTTGATTCAAAATTTTTGCTTTCTCAAAGTTGCAATGGATAATCTTGTGTGTGTGTGTGTGTGTGTGTGTGTGTATGCATTTATAAAGATGCGACTTTAGAGTAGATTCTCTGACATTCATAGCCTCATCAGTAGTTTGTTGTGATTAATGCACTTGTTTATTCCTATTATACTCATATTATTTATACTGTTGCACTTTTCCTTCTAAAGCCTTTTGCCTCCAAGTTTCCTTTTGTCTAAGTGTGTTGGTGAATACCTCCAATACAATGTTAAGAGTAGTGGACATAGTGAGATCCTTGCAGTGTTTCTAACTATAGTGTGACTGCCTGCACTGATTCCCTATTAAGTAAGATGCTGGCTTTATTCAATCTTATTTTATCATGATAAAGAAGGACCAATGCCTATTTTATCAAGTGTTTTAAAAGAATGGGCTTTGACTATTACCAGATGCTTTTTTTAAAAAACATGTATGGATACATAATTTTAAAGATATATTAATATAAAGCATTACATTAATAGATTTTTTAAAATATTGCAACTTTCTTACATTCTTGGAATAAACCCTGTTTGTTCATGATATGTGAGGAGCTCTGTGGACCTGCTCCCTAGTGAAACTGCTTGAAATTATAAAAAACAAATAAGCATTTAAAGTCTCTGGGAATAGCCCTACGGGCATAATGAAAATGAAGAAACATTTATTCAAGATGATTTACTAAAACTCAGGAAGAAGTTTAAGAGTGTGTGGTATTTGTACCCTCCCTCCCTTCTCTCAGTTCTGTAAGTCAGGAACTCCACTCAATACTGGTATAGCCAAGAATACAGGGTTCCTTTTTCTCCCAGCTCCCAGTTGAGGGCTGTCTTACTGGAAGAGGCACAAAATCACCATTTCTCATCCTGCCCTCAACTGTCTGTTGCTGAATCTAAGCTCTGGGCAAGTGCAGGTGAGAGGGAGGGGCTCCCTTCTGCCCAGCCCTCACTTGTGGAATGGAGTCTCTCTACCTTGGGTATGTTGCCACTGAGAATACTAGGGCCCCAATCACCTTTAACCCAGCTCAAGGCACATGAGTTCCATGCTGCAACAGGCAAGCAGGGAAGACCTGGTTTCATCTAGGTTTCTGAACATAATTATATGACTACTTTGTAGTGTTTAATCTGTCAGATCTGACATTTGGTCACTCAGAATTTCTGCTGCTTGATTTTTGTTTGTTTGGTCGGTTGGTTTGCAGTATATTGGTTTTATCTTCTTGTCTTTTTGCATGTCTTGTAATTTTTTTGTTGAAAACAAAAATATTAGATAATATATTGTAGCAACTCTGGGAAGTAGTTACTCCTTTTCAGGGCGTATTATTTGCTTGTTTACTTGTTTAATTACCAGCAAAATTATTTCAGTGAAGTCTATTTACCTATACAGGGTGAATCCCCTGATGTTGCTTTTCATGCAGTGCAGCCTTAGATGTACCCACAGTCATGCTGGGATGACAATGGTTTTGGCAGGGCTCTCTATTACCGTCTCTTTCCCTGACCCCATCCAGCAGTTGAGCTTCACTAATTGCTGTCTGATTGCTGTATGTTTCAAACAATGACTTAGGATAAAAATTGCTTCCCCGTAAATCCAATGAACTTTGGGCTCCTTTGAAGGGATAGTTCCCAGAGATACTATTTGAAATTAGTTATTACTTCAGAAGGGCCCTTCAACTTTCTCTTTCCCTATTTCTCTCTGGAAAACTAGCCAGCCTACAATTTAGTTTGTTGTTCCACCTATCAGACCCCTCTTGAGTCTGGGTTGCCTCTGTGACTTTTTTTTGATCAACAGAATGCCATGGAAGTGATATAAGAAATATGAGATCACCGTACTGTGAGCAAGCCTAGGTTATCCATGTGGAGACAGAGAATTCACATAAAGGAGCATCAAGGCACCACATAATTGAGTTAATATTTCTTGGACATTCCAGACAGCTCAGCCACCAATTAAATACAGCTGAGTGTATTATCCTAGCCACCACATAAAACAGAAAATGTTCCAGCTGATCCCTGCCCGAATTCTTGACCCACAGAATCATGAGAAATAACAAATTGTTGTTTTCAGACTCAGTGTACATTGTTAGAAATGGAAAACTGGAATGCCGATACTGTTATAAAGAAAATCCTTGTAGCTTTTTCTAAAAGTTCTAAAGTTTTACATTTTGCATTAAAATCTTTTTTCAGGTGTAGATGGAGTCACCTGGAGCTTAATGAGCTGCACCCAGGTATCATAGGCAATGCCCAAGAACAAATCAAGAGAACAGGGCTGGCTGAGTGCAGTGGCTCACACCTGTAATCCCAGAACTTTGGGAGGCCAAGGCAGGAGGATCACTTGAGCCCAGGAGTTTGAGACCAGCCTGGGCAACATAGTGAGACCCCCATCTCTGTAAAAAAAATTTTTTTTTAAATTAGCCAAGTGTGGTGGCATGGGCCTGTGGGTCCAGCTACTTGAGAGACTGAGGTGGGAGGATCACTTGAGCCAGGAGGTGGGAGGTTGAGGCTGCAATGAGCCTTGATGTTGCCACTGCACTCCGGGCTATGTGATAGAAGGAGGCTTTATCTCAGGAAAATAAAAAAAAAAAAAAAAAAAAATAGGGCAGAAGTCCAGAAATGTATTTTACATAGCCAGCCAAAAAACAAAACAAAAAAAAAACCTTTAAGACTAAAAACAAAGCAAAACCAGTTACTACTAATAAGAGGATAAATATGCATGATGAAAAAGTTAAAGTGAGTAAAGCTTTTGGAAGTATACAAAAGGAACTTGCATGCTTCTCAAAGGGCCTTTCTTTTGAACCTCTGCAGAATGAACTGATTCCTCAGCAGGTCATGAAAGAAAACCAGCTAATATTGATGAAGCTACAGAATTAATGGCTCACCTGTAATACAGTAGTGATGCATCCAATTCCCCCAAAAGACCAATAAATAAATGTTTTATACAAAAAAAGTCTTTCTTCAACCTAGAATGCATTCACATATTATGAGGGTTAGAAATCCAAGGTTGTTTTATTATACCATTTGTTGTATAATCCACATTTTCCCCCACTGGTTTGTAAGATCACATCTGTCATAAGCAAGTGGAGCAAATTGTCCAGAAATAAACTTATGCATATATGGAAAGACCATATTTATCTAGCCATATGCTAGTACCATGCAGTATTAACTGTAATTTTACAATGGTTATGATATTTGATATGGCAAATAATGCTACCCCTGTATCCAGTTATTTGTAATGTTTTTACTATTGTCATATGACTCTTGGGATTAGTTTGTCAAGGTTTATGTAAAATCCTGTTTGGATTTTAATCAAAATTGTGGTGAAATTGTTCTCTAGAGATGTCTTGTACATATTTGCTAAGCTTATTCCTAGATACCTAACGACTATTGGTCCTTGTGAATAGAGTATTTTTTCAATAGCATTTAAAAATTAGTTAATAATATATACGAATGCTGTTGATGTTTGTATGTTAATGATATACTGAACAAGCTTGCCAAATCTTAAATCCAATTATTTTATTCAAAATTCTCTTTTATTTTCTATGTAAACAGTAATAGATAGAAATGAGAATAGATATGCTAAATTATGAAATGGTATTACTTTGTATTTTAACTTGCATTTTCTTGCTTATTAATGAAGATGAACATCTCTTCATTTGTTGGTCATTTGGGTTTCTTATTAATTCTTCCTTTCCTAGGAATTCCTATTCCTACTTCCTAGTCTGCCCATTCAGGAATCCTATTCCTGTTCTGACCTGAATAGAAGTGAACACCGAATTATTTTATTTTAAAAAATCTGTACTATTATGTAGGATTTTGCATACTTAATATTGCATTTATGTACATTTTCCCCTTGTAATTATCTCAGAATATGGCTTTATTTGGAGATAGGAGCTTTATTAATTTCTGGAAACAACCTTCTTTTCAGTGTATTGATCTTCTGTATTTTTTTGTTTTCTATTTCACTACATTTATCTCATATTTATTATTTTTTTCTCTTCATACTTTAGGTTTAATTGTATTTTTTCCAACTTTTCCATTGAATGCTTACCTTTAGTTAGAATTCATTTCATATTTTAAACAATGAATTTAAGCTACTGATTTTCTCTAACTGCCATTTTAGCTGTAGCTCCCAAATTTTGATGTCATTCTTTTGTTAAAGTTTACTTTCTAAACATTTAAAAATTTCTCTTATGATTTCTTTTTAACCTGAAATTCTTAGCCCTTGAGTTTCAAAAGTATACACACGTGAAAGATTCTTCAATTATATTTTATTTTTAACCCTGAAGAAATTCCCGTCATTTTATTACATATGATCCACAGGTCCAGCTAATAGAATATAATTGGGAATTAAGTGTATTAGGTTTTGTTTATTAGAATTCTTAGTGGCTGCAGGCGGAATACTTCTATTTGCTTCAGTCTTCCCGCTGGTTTAACTGGGACAATAATAAAATATAATCTTTTTTTTTCTAGCAATAACCTCAAACAATCAAATCTTTCTGGCAATCAGACTGACTGTCAGTGTGCAAAAGCAATAATATACTGCCCATAACTTTACAAGGTAAATATCTGTGTTAGCATCCTAAAATGTTTTAAGCTTTGATGGGACTTGCGTCTAACTTTGAGGAGAATAATCCCTAAAAGACTCGAGGTAGAGCCAACCTAAAAGTATTTTAGGAGGAACTGTGAAGCTATGCAAAGAAATAGAACTACTTTTGATTTCTAAGGTTTTTTGAATTTAATTGCATTGTGGTCATAAAATATGATATATAAGATATCAATTCCTCATGCTTTTTGAGATTATTTTTGTGACATAGTGTTTGGTCAGTTTTTTGTTTTGTTTTGTTTTTTGTTTTTTGAGACGGAGTCTCGCTCTGTCACCCAGGCTGGAGTGCAGTGGCCAGATCTCAGCTCACTGCAAGCTCCGCCTCCCGGGTTTACGCCATTCTCCTGCCTCAGCCTCCCGAGTAGCTGGGACTACAGGCGCCCGCCACCTCGCCCGGCTAGTTTTTTGTATTTTTTAGTAGAGACGGGGTTTCACCGTGTTAGCCAGGATGGTCTCGATCTCCTGACCTCGTGATCCGCCCGTCTCAGCCTCCCAAAGTGCTGGGATTACAGGCTTGAGCCACCACGCCTGGCCTTGGTCAGTTTTTATAATTGTTCCAAGTGTACTTAAACTATGGTCTCTGTTGGGTTCATGCCATTCTCTGTCTTTCTGTATATAAATATATATATGTGTGTGTATATATACATACACACACACACACACACACACATATATATATACTTACAAACTGTTTTTCAAGACTCAAACCTATGCTCTTACTTTAGTTGCTTGATCTATCAATTTATGATAGAATTATGTTTTTTTCATAATACCTTAGGTTCTAGAGTACATGTGCACAACGTGCAGGTTTGTTACATATGTATACATGCGCCATGTTGGTGTGCTACACCCATTAACTCGTCATTTACATTAGGCATATCTCCTAATGCTATCCCTCCCCCCTCCCCCCACCCCACGACAGGCCCCAGTGTGTAATGTTCCACTTCCTGTTACCAAGTGTTCTCATTGTTCAATTCCCACCTATGAGTGAGAACATGCAGTGTTTGGTTTTTTGTCCTTGCGATAGTTTGCTAAGAATGATGGTTTCCAGCTTCATCCATGGCCCTACAAAGGACACAAACTCATCCTTTTTTATGGCTGCATAGTATTCCATGGTGTATATGTGCCACATTTTCTTAATCCAGTCTACATTGATGGACATTTGGGTTAGTTCCAGGTCTTTGCTATTGTGAGTAGTGCCACAATAAACATACGTGTGCATGTGTCTTTATAGCAGCATGATTTATAATCCTTTGGGTATATCCCCAGTAATGGGATGGCTGGGTCAAATGGTATTTCTAGTTCTAGACCCTTGAGGAATTGCCGCACTGTTTTCCACAATGGTTGAACTAGTTTACAGTCCCACCAACAGTGTAAAAGTGTTCCTATTTCTCCACATCCTCTCCAGCACCTGTTGTTTCCTGATTTTTTAATGATTGCCATTCTAACTGGTGTGAGATGGTATGTCATTGTGGTTTTGGTTTGCATTTCTCTGATGGCCAGTGATGATGAGCATTGTTTCATGTGTCCGTTGGCTGCAAAAATGTCTTCTTTTGAGAAGTGTCTGTTCATATCCTTCGCCCACTTTTGGGTTGTTTTTTTCTTGTAAATTTGTTTGAGTTATTTGTAGATTCTGGATATAAGCCCTTTGTCAGATGAGTAGATTGCAAAAATTTTCTCCCATTGTGTAGGTTGCCTGTTCACTCTGATGGTAGTTTCTTTTGCTGTGCAGAAGCTGTTTAGTTTAATTAGATCCCAT
>NC_045445.1:105654227-105707113 GCF_002776525.5 Piliocolobus tephrosceles | reverse complement strand
ATTTTGTATCCTGAGACTTTGCTGAAGTTGCTTATCAGCTTAAGGAGATTTTGGGCTGAGACAATGGGGTTTTCTAAATATACAGTCATGTCATCTGCAAACAGGGACAATTTGACTTCCTAATTTCCTAATTGAATACCCTTTATTTCTTTCTCCTGCCTGATTGCCCTGGCCAGAACTTCCAACACTATGTTGAATAGGAGTGGTGAGAGAGGGCATCCCTGTCTTGTGCCAGTTTTCAAAGGGAATGCTTCCAGTTTTTGCCCATTCAGTATGATATTGGCTGTGGGTGTTTCATAAATAGCTCTTATTATTTTGAGATACATCCCATCAATAACTAATTTATTGAGTTTTTAGCATGAAGCACTGTTGAATTTTGTCAAAGGCCTTTTCTGCATCTATTGAGATAATCATGTGGTTTTTGTCTTTGGTTCTATTTATATGCTGGATTACATTTATTGATTTGTGTATGTTGAACCAACCTTGCATCCCATGAATGAAGCCCACTTGATCATGGTGGATAAGCTTTTTGATGTGCTGCTGGATTTGGTTTGCCAGTATTTTATTTGAGGATTTTTGCATTGATGTTCATCAGAGATATTGGTCTAAAATTCTCTTTTTTTGTTGTGTCTCTTCCAGGCTTTGGTATCAGAAGATGCTGGCCTCATAAAATGAGTTAGGGAGGATTCTCTCTTTTTCTGTTGATTGGAATAGTTTCAGAAGGAATGGTACCAGCTCCTCCTTGTACCTCTGCTAGAATTCGGCTGTGAATCCATCTGGTCCTGGACTTTTTTTGGTTGGTAGACTACTAATTATTGCCTCAATTTCAGAGCCTGTTATTGGTCTATTCAGGGATTCAAATTCTTCCTGGTTTAGTCTTGGGAGGGTGTGTGTGTCCAGAAATTTATCCATTTCTTCTGGATTCTCTGGTTCATTTGTGTAGAGGTGTTTATAGTATTCTCTGATGGTAGCTTGTATTTCTGTGGGATCAGTGGTGATATCCCCGTTGTCATTTTTTATTGCATCTATTTGATTCTTCTCTCTTCTCTTCTTTATTAGTCTTGCTAGCAGTTTATCAATTTTGTTGATCTTTTCAGAAAACCAGCTCCTGGATTCATTGAGTTTTTGAAGGGTTTTTTGTGTCTCTATCTCCTTCAGTTCTGCTCTGATCTTAGTTATTTCTTGCCTTCTGCTAGCTTTTGAATGTGTTTGCTCTTGCCTCTCTAGTTCTTTTAATTGTGATGTTAGGGTGTCAATTTTAGATCTTTCTTGCTTTCTCTTGTGGGCATTTAGTGCTATAAATTTCCCTCTACACACTGCTTTAAATGTGTCCCAGAGATTCTGGTACGATGTATCTTTGTTCTCATTGGTTTCAAAGAACATCTTTATTTCTGCCTTCATTTCATTATGTACCCAGTAGTCATTCAGGAGCAGGTTGTTCAGTTTCCATGTAGTTGAGCAGTTTTGAATCAGTTTCTTAATCCTGAGTTCTAGTTTGATTGCACTGTGGTCTGAGAGACAGTTTGTTATAATTTCTGTTCTTTTACATTTGCTGAGGAGTGCTTTACTTCCAACTATGTGGTCAGTTTTGGAATAAGTGTGATGTGGTGCTGAGAAGAAAGTATATTCTGTTGATTTGGGGTGGAGAGTTCTGTAGATGTCTATTAGGTCTACTTGGTGCAGAACTGAGTTCAAATCCTGGATATCCTTGTTAACTTTCTGTCTCGATCTGTCTGATGTTGACAGTGGGGTGTTAAAGTCTCCCATTATTATTGTGTGGGAGTCTAAGTCTCTTTTTAAGTCTCTGAGAACTTCCTTTATGAATCTGGGTGTTCCTGTATTGGGTGCATATATATTTAGGATTGTTAGCTCTTCTTGTTGAATTGATCCCTTTACCATTATGTAATGGCCTTCTTTGTCTCTTTTGATCTTTGATGGTTTAAAGTCTGTTTTATTAGAGACTAGGGTTGCACCCCCTGCCTTATTTTGTTTTCCATTTGCTTGGTAGATCTTCCTCCATCCCTTTACTTTGAGCCTTTGTGTGTCTCTGCATGTGAGATGGGTCTCCTGAATACAGTAGAATGATGGGTCTTGACTCTATCCAATTTGCCAGTCTGTGTCTTTTAATTGGAGCATTTAGCCCATTTACATTTAAGGTTAATATTGTTATGTGTGAATTTGATCCTGTCATGATGCTAGCTGGTTATTTTGCTTGTTAGTTGATGCAGTTTCTTCCTAGTTTTGATGGTCTTTACAATTTGGCATGTTTTGCAGTGGCTGGTAGCTGTTGTTCCTTTCCACATTTAGTGCTTCCGTCAGGATCTCTTGTAGGGCAGGCCTGGTAGTGACAAAATCTCTCAGCATTTGCTTGTCTATAAAGGATTTTATTTCTCCTTCATTTATGAAGCTTAGTTTGGCTGGATATGAAATTCTGGGTTGAAAATTATTCTCTTTAAGAATGTTGAATATTGGCCCCGAGTCTCTTCTGGCTTGTAGAGTTTCTGCCGAGAGATCCACTGTTAGTCTGCTGGGCTTCCCTGTGTGGGTAACCCGACCTTTCTCTCTGGCTGCCCTTAACATTTTTTCCTTCATTTCAACTTTGGTGAATCTGACAATTATGTGTCTTGGAGTTGCTCTTCTCGAGGAGTATCTTTGTGGCGTTCTCTGTATTTCCTGAATTTGAATGTTGGTCTGCCTTGCTAGGTTGGGGAAGTTCTCCTGGATAATATCCTGCAGAGTGTTTTCCAACTTGGTTCCATTCTCCCTGTCACTTTCAGGTACACCAATCAGATGTAGATTTGATCTTTTCACATAGTCCCATATTTCTTGGAGGCTTTGTTCATTTGTTTTTACTCTTTATTCTCTAAGCTTCTCTTCTCACTTAATTTCATTCATTTGATCTTCAATCACTGATACCCTTTCTTCCAGTTGTTCGAATCGAGTAGTGAAGCTTGTGCATTCGACACATAGTTCTTGTGCCATGGTTTTCAGCTCTGTCAGGTCATTTAAGGACTTCTCTACACTGGTTATTCTAGTTAGCTATTCATCTAATATTTTTTCAAGGTTTTTAGCTTCTTTGCGATGGGTTTGAACTTCTTCCTTTAGCTCAGAGAAGTTTGACAATCTGAAGCATTCCTCTGTCAACTCCTCAAAGTTTGTTCAAAGTTTGTTCCATTGCTGGAGAGGAGCTGCGTTCCTTTGGAGGGGGAGAGGCGCTCTGATTTTTAGAATTTTCAGCTTTTCTGCTCTGTTTTTTTTTCCCCATCCTTGTGGTTTTATCTACCTTTGGTCTTTGATGATGGTGACGTACAGATGGGGTTTTGGTGTGGATGTCCTTTCTGTTTGTTAGTTTTCCTTCTAACAGTCAGGACCCTCAGCTGCAGGTCTGTTGGAGTTTGCTGGAGGTCCACTCCAGATGCTGTTTGCCTGGGTATCAGCAGCAGAGGCAGCAGAACAGCGAATATTGCTGAACAGCAAATGTGCTGCCTGATCGTTCCTCTGGAAGCTTCGTCTCAGAGGGGTACCCGGCCATGTGAGGTGTCAGTCTGTGCATACTGGGGGGTGCCTCCCAGTTAGGCTACTTGGAGGTCAGGGACCCACTTGAAGGGGCAGTCTGTCCGTTCTCAGATCTCAAACTCTATGCTGGGAGAACCACTATCTCTTCAAAGCTGTCGGACAGGGACGTTTAAGTCTGCAGAGGTTTCTGCTGCCTTTTGTTTGGCTATGCCCTGCCCCCAGAGGTGGAATCTATAGAGGCAGGCAGGCCTCCTTGAGCTGTGGTGGGCTCCACCCAGTTCGAGCTTCCCAGCCACTTTTTTTACCTACTCAAGCCTCAGCAATGGCGGGTGCCCCCCCCCCCAGCCTCGCTGCCACCTTGCAGTTTGATCTCAGACTGCTGTGCTAGCAATGAGTGAGGCTCTGTGGGTGTGGGACCCTCTGAGCCAAGTGCAGGATATAATCTCCTGGTGTGCCATTTGCTAAGACCATTGGAAAAGCACAGTATTAGGGTGGGAGTGACCCGATTTTCCAGGTGCCATCTGTCACAGCTTCCCTTGGCTAGGAAAAGAAATTCCCTGACCCCTTGCACTTCCTGGGTGAGGTGATGCCTTGCCCTGCTTTGGCTCACACTTGGTGGGCTGCACCCACTGTCCTGCACCCACCGTCTGACAAGCCCCAGGGAGATGAACCTGGTACTTCAGTTGGAAATACAGAAACCACCTGTCTTCTGTGTCGCTCACGCTGGGAGCTGTAGACTGGAGCTGTTCCTATTTGGCCATCTTGGAACCTCCTAGAATTATGTTTAATATTCATCTAATACTTGGTTTAACAATTTTTCCTTGTAACACATCTTGTTTTATGTGTTTTGAGGCTATATTATTTGGTGCACTTAAATTTATGATTTATAATACTGATGGTTGTATTTTTTTACACTGACTGTTTTAATGTAACATTCCTACTTATCCTTAATAATGCTTTTCATTTAAATCTGTTTTGTTTAATGTTAATGTGACTATACCAGTTTTCTTTTGTTTAATGTCTTCCTGGTATAGTTTTCCCATCTTTTTATTTTAAAACCTTCTCTATGGTTTTCTTTGAGAAGTCTTTTTTATATGAAGTGTATAGATGAAGTTTTTTTTCAGTATTCACTATCTTTTTTTTATAAAAAGGAAGTTAGTATGTGGATTGATACATTTTCCTCTATATTTCTATTCTTTGTTTATTTTGACAGTAGATGCTTTTAATTTTTTTCACTAGTTATCCTTAACACTTTGACATATAATATGTTTATGTCTTTTTTTAATACTGTACAGAATCATTTCCTAATTTTGGCCTTTTCCCTAACATACTAAAGACTTTATCATGCTTTTACTATCCGTAAAATAACACCCATCTTATTATTGACGGCTAGAGATTTAGTTTTACCATTTGTAAGAAAAATATTTTTTCAAAAAATAATGAATTATACTTTATGTTTTCTTATTTTTTAACCTACCCTTTCCTCCAGTATTTTTATTTTTTTTCCTAAAGAACATCCTATAATATCTCTTTTAGTAAGGATCTATGAGTGGTAAACCTTCTTAACATTTGTATATCTGAAAATTTTGTTATTCTCTCCATTCACCTTAACTAATAAATAATACTTACTCTAGGTATAAAATTATAGGTTGATAGTTTTTTTTAGCACCATGAAGATATGATCTTCCATTGACTTCTAGCATTAATTGCTGATATGAATTCTGCTGACAGTCTAATTGTTATTCTTTAGTAGGCAATCTTCCCTTTTTGTATGATAACTCTTTCATAGCATTTTTCCTTCCATATTTTTGTTCAGTGCCTTTATTATGTACTTGAGCATGGATTTATATTTATTTATTCAACATGTTTCTTAGAAAGCACTTTTGATTTTAGGCTTCTTCTCTTCCTTCAACTTTAAAGTTATTCTGTTCTCTCTATAGGTCTCAGTATAACCTCAAACTGACCAAAGATCTCACTGCTTTTCAATCACCAAATCCTTTCCAATAGGTCTTGGAGCTCATAGCCTATCATCGGTAATGTCCATTATAACCACAGACTCTTCTCTGTATCTACTTAATCTTGGTTCATTCTCCTTTGTAATTAAGCACTTTGTCTCTACATATTTTCCTATCTGCTCACTCCTCCCTTTCACTTGGGTCCCAGACCCCCGATTCAGAATCAGCTCAGTGCTTTCTGCCCTGGCGATGTTGGTGATGTGGTAAATACATTCTTTATGCTGACTGTCAGCTTGGCTTAGTTCCTGATTTTCAGGCTAAATCTGCCTTTTCTCTCTTTGCTACCCTGAAGCTGTCTGTCATTAACTACAGGCACAGCTGTGTTTTTCAGCCTCTTTCTAGGAGTTAGGGAGGTATCTCCCAGCCTATTGCTTCAGTTATAGGCCGGGCTCTGTTTCCTCATTTTATATGAGGTGTTTTTAGTCCCTTTACCCTATAGAAGGTAAACTGCCAGTCACCAAAGGCTGCTCTAGTCTCAGAGCCCAGCAAGCCTACTAAGCCCATGGCCTCGGTACTTCACCATTGTGTGTTTCATTCTGTGTTTCCACTTCTGATCTAATATGTATTTGGTTTGCAAGCCTGCTTATGAATATTTTTGGTTGTTATAGTTTGTCAATGATGCAATATATTGGAATAGATGCAATGCCTTACAATATGGGTTTGCTTCCACATCATGTTCACTGTTCGTTCTTGAAATCCCAACTTAAACAATACCTCTTGCAGAATGCCACTCTTGGTTACCCACAGCCCATTCTACCCCCAACCAAAGTTGACAATTGTCTGCTTTTTTGTTTCTCTGCATATGGTTCATTGCTACAACCATAACACTGTAAGATACGCCGTATTTGGTATTTTCTTCCACTTGTAGTGAATCTCCCCTCCCCACAAATCATGGAGTGCTGATATGTTGAGTAATCCTCAAGTTTCAGAATCCAGCTCATTAGAATTTGCTGTGTTGATTACAGTATGCTTTCAGCATTTAGATCACTGTGGCAGATATTGTTGGTGCTAAAATCTTCTCAGATCCCTTTTATCCTTTTTAGATCGCCCTCTTTTGGCCTTGGTATGCTTTAGCTTTGAAAACCTAACACCTGACATTCTTCTTTGGAGGCTTGCCCTTGGGCTACTGGAGGCTCTGCCTGTATGGGAGCTGGGAGTGCTTGCATGTACGTGTTAGCCCATGGCTGCCCTCAATCAATGACTAATGAATATGGGAGTATAAAAGCTCAGCTCACTTACTTTTGGCAGCAATGACTCTGAGGCATAACTCAGACTATAGAGTTTCCTTGCAGGATAAGGCAGAAGCTACCCTCTATAGGATTTTGCTTGTAATTGTACCCTTGCTTGGTTTCTTCGCCTTTCCTGACCTATTTCTTCCACTCCCTTAGTGTTTTTTCCTGGGAAAAATATCCTTAATAAATTGCTTGCATATGACTCCTGATTTTATGGTCCACTTTTAAGGATCTTGACCTAATATACCAACAGTTGAGAAAGTCCAAGATCTAGAGGTAGAGAGAGGTAGATTCTCTCACCAATGATGCACCCAGGTGTCTTCACCCCAGCGCGTTTACTCTTGTATGTATCTATGGTTTTTCTTCTTTGTTCTTTATCTGTCTTTCTTACCTGGCAATTGCTCTGCCCTCTTTTGAGTGGAGGGTCTATTTGTCTTTTCCTCCCTTTAATTTAAAATTTCCTTCCTCTTCTCACTTTGCCTGAGGCTAATGATTACTCCTAGTCCCCAGGAACATATGTCTCAACTATTCCCCTTGTTCATGTTAGTTGGAAGCCTCATATACTAACAAACTTGTGATGCAATTTTGAGCTGAAAGATAGAAGAAACCATGGGGTCCCCTTTTAATATAGGGGTTCTGGGTGTCCCTGGATTACTGGGCATTTTAGGACTATGTGTTGTAATATATTTTTGGTGTGTTTTCCCCATGTGCTGGACTTGAAGGACACAGATTAACTTCTTTATTTTTGCATCTAAAGCTCCTAAAAAAAGTGCCTAGGGAAGTGGTTTTCAAATCCTCTGCAGATGGGGAAATGGGGAATTTAGTGTGCTGGGCCCCACCCCAGATACACTGAAGCAGAATCTCTAAGAGATAAGACCTATAATTCTACTTTTAAAATAAAATCACCAGGGAATTCTTATATGGTTTGAAAATTCCTGGCCTAAAACTTAGATCTCTCAATCAACATTTATTGAATTAAATGGGCCTGCTTACTTAAATGACAAATATAAGAAATAAAGCATATTACACACATTAGAGTACTGCAGATTTGATAACACTTTTTAAATTATAAAAGAATTCTGGAAGCATTCTATCCCCCTGACTGATGGAAATTCAAATAGGTAACTTCTAAAACACAAATCAACTTGAAACAAAATTATAGGCAATTACCTATAGATAGACGCTGCAGCTAAAAGTTTGGGTCAGCAATCATTAGATAATACTCTTCCTCAGATAACTAGTCCTTGGTTTTGGTTGTGACAAAACACCTCTCATTGCGGAAATTAGTTGGACTTTCATACATGTTGGTGTTAGAGAAATTGAGTCGCAGCAGATACCAGCTTGAGCTCACCAAAATTGATAAGCTATCTCTGACGTTTTTACTGCAGGGTGCAGTGACAGCCTGTTTCCATGGAAACAGACACCAGCTTGCTGAAAACAGAGGAAAGAACTTTAGCATTAATTACTGTTTCAATTTGAATTCAATTGATTTCAGAGTAAATCTAGAGACAACTTGGCAGTATTATTGTGAGAGTGCTGTAGGCATACCCCACACTATATTAAAATAGTTTAACAAATATAACAAGGTGTTGTGGCTTATAAGAGAATTAGAGCTCAACTGTTGAAGTAAGCACAAGAAAAGTATACACCAAAGTCTCAAAAGTCAGTTGTTTTTTATTCCTTTTTTTTTTTTTTTTTTTTAAGATACAGAGGGTACATGTGCAGGTTTTTTACATGGGTGTACTGTGTGATGCTGAGGTTTGGGCTTCTAATGATCCCGCTGCCAAAGTAGTGAAGAGAGTACCCAATAGTTAGTTTTCCAACCATTGTTACCCTCCCTTCCTCCTCGCGTTTGGAATCCCCAGTGTTTATTGGAACCCCCAGTGTTTATTATTTTCATCTTTGTGTCCACGTGTACCCAATATTTAGCTCCTACTTGTAAGTGAGAATACGTGGTATTTGCTTTTCTGTTTCTGTGTTAATGTGCTTAGGATAATGACCTCCAGCTGTATCCATGTAACGACCTCCAGCTGTATCCATGTCGCTGAAAAGGACATGCTTTCATTCTCTTTTATGACTATGTAGTATTTCATGGTATATATACACCACACTTTATGCAATTCACCATTGATGGGCACCTGGGTTGATTCCATGTCTTTGTTACTGTGAATAGTGTTTTGGTAAACATACAAGGGCGTGTCTTTTTGGTAGATTAATGGGATGGGATTGCTGAATCCAATGGTAATTCTATTTTTAGTTCTTTGAGGAATCTTCAAACTGCTTTCCACAGTGGATGAACTAATTTGCATTGCTACCAACAGTGTATAAGTGTTTCCTTTTCTCTGCAACTTCCCCAGCATCTGTTATTCTGTGACTTTTTAGTAATCACCCATTCTGACTGGTATGAAGTATCTCATTGTGGTTTTGATTTGCACCTCTCTGACGATTAGTGATGTTGAACGTTTTTCCTAGTTTATTGGCCAAAAAACTCACTTTTTGAACGGTATAGATGAATGACTGACTTGCTTTTAATGAATCTAAATTCCCTTCAAAAAAGCCACATCATTATAGGATTGCTCTTGATGTCCCTTCCACCAACACCGAGGAAGAAAATGCAAAAAGAAGTAAATTTTTTAGAAGTCTAATTCTGGATTACTCTATGCTTGGCTCTATGTGGTTTGAGGATGAGAATGCTGGGTTCCTTAAATTATTTATCCTATTAGCCATTGGATTGCTTAGCCTCATTTCCTGGCTTCCTTGGGGTATATGTGTGTGTGTGTGTGTGTGTATGTGTGTATACACTAAAATCTTAGGAAGCTTTTATCATCAATTTTGGTGCACTCAAGCTTGGACTGGCTAGGACTGAATATCTCTCCAACACCAACAGATATGAAAGTCTGACTAATTTTTAGAATAGTTTCAGTATATATTTATATGTATATATACACACACATGTATACACATGCAGTATATATACATACACATACACACACATATATATACATGCACACACACATATATATACACATACATATATATATATACACACACACACACATTCAAGAGTTTCCATTTTGAAAGTCCTTGGAAGGAGTTAGACAGTAGAACATTATTTGCCCTGGAAAGTAATAGGTTGGGTTTAGTAGTTAGAAGTTTGCACAGAGCTAGAAGTGAATACAATAAATAATTGGTGAGAAGTCAGGATGAGGAGTCCAAAAGACAGAAAAACACCAACAAATCTTGACAAAAGTGAATTTTGTCTACTGAACTATTTCATTGAGACTGAAAAATTATATATAATGTATATGTAATATTTATATGTAAATATATAATTAATATACAATATATTATTAATATATAAATATTTATTAAGGTATAATAAATGTATGTTAAATATTAAATATATACTATATATTTATATATAAATATGTAATATATAATAATATATAATATATATTTAAATATATTATTTAAAACCCTAGATAAGCAAGATGGAGAGTATAATGTCTATCAAAAAGGGCTTCAAGAAAGTCACATTTCTCTTTAGAGAAGTGTGTACAAGGTGTGTATTTCTTGGTCACAGTTTTAAAGCAGAAGATCTTGACAAAGTCAAAAGCCAAATGTTGCAAGATAGTATTTAAGAGTGGGAATTCTAGAGTAGGATATAACACAGAGTAGAAGGAAGTTGTTAGGGCCTCACCTAGATTTCCTCTGTTCCATTTACCAAATCTCTGAGTCCAGCTCCCAGCTTCTGTGTGCTTTCAGTAGCTATTAATAACATCTGTGACCTTTCTGGTACCATCTTTTCAGTTATTGGAGCTGTTTCCTTTGCACAGGCAGCCAGAAATGCCTGGAAGTTCACAGGCCATGCCTATATCTGTTGTAGAACCATAAAAGCCTGGATCTTTTTTTCTTGGAGGGGGACAAACTTTGAGATGCAACTGACACTTCAGAGTTCACTGTAGGGTCAGGGTGAGGCAGGGACTTTGCCTGAAATCTTACTCTTGCTTGGCTTTTACCCCTTCTTGGCATATGTGGTAGCTAGCCTCCAAAATGACCTCTGATGACCCTTGTTTTCTGGTTTTCATGCCCTTGTAGAGTCCCCTTCCACAATGAATAGGGCTTACCTGGGTGGCCAATAGGATACTGTGAAAATGATATGTGTGACTTCCGAGGCTAGATCATAAAATTCATTGTGACTTCTACCTTGCTCTGTCTTGGTCTGTCCTCCCTGGGGAAGCCATTTGCCTTGTGAAGCAGACACTCAAGTAGTCCTACGAAGAGGTCCATGTGGCAAGGAACTGAGCCCTCTCACCAATAGCCAGCACAAGTTTGCCATTTACATGAGGGAGCCAGCTTGGAAGTGGATCCCACAGCCTCAGTCAATCCTTCAGATGACTGCAGCCCCAGCTGACAATGTGACTGCAACCTTGTAAGAGACCCTAAGCCAGAATCACCCAACTAAGCTACTCCAGATTTCTGACCCACAGAAAAATATAAGATGCTAAATATTTGGTGTTATTTTAAGTCACTAGGTTTTGAGGTACTTTTTAATGTAGCAATGAGAAAAGTAATAAATATTCCTTCCCCTACTTCCCTTGTTGGTTTCTTCTGGTACCATATGCTTAATGAATAACTTGCACCTGAATTTTATCTCAGACTCTGCTACTGGTGAATTTGACTCAGGACATTTGGATTCAAATCTGAACTCTGCCATCTCTAAGCTGTGTGACCTTGGGCAAGTCACTAATCTCTCTATTGTGCCTCAGTAAAATGTGAATAATGATAGTACTGACTTAAGAAGTTGTGTGAACATTAAAGGGGCAATGCTCATAAAGTTCATAGCATTGTGGCGAGCACATTGCTGGAGCTCAATAAATGTTAGTAACCAGTATGAGGGTAGAAGTATAGGGTGGCAGTTGTTAGTCTTAACATCTAAACCAAGTGGAATTTTTCTTCTAGCCTCTGTGGCCCCTGTTATCCACCATGCTGGCTTTTGACCATAAGGAAGTATGAATGGGAGGCTGTGGATGCCTCAGCCTAATTTGGTAAAAAACAAAACAAAACAAAAAACACAAAACATAAAAATAATTCAAGGCACAAGGTATTCCTTCTCCTTGTGGTAGGTCAATAGTGTCATCTTTATAAATGAAACTCAAACCATTGCATTATTGTGATAAAATCTACCATTTTACCCTAAGTAAACAAACCTTGCTGCCTGATCCATCACTGTTCCTACCACAAAGGAGGTGTAAAGCTGAAGCAGTTATTTCAACAGCTAAGTGACAGTATTTTTCTGCTGGAAACCGCAGACCAGACAGTGCTATCCTCCCATAGCTTTTTACATTCGGGAAACAGTGTATAAGGCAATGCCCCAATTAAGAATCTTTATAAAAGGAGATTCTTTTCTTCTGGTAAGGCTGGTTTAAAAAAATCTTTATGTAATATTAACATATGCATATGAATAGATACTGGACAATTGTAATAGACTGGAGAAAAGATGATCATGTTCTGACAATGAGGATATAATGAAGAAAAATCAAAATTCTGCAAGCTGAACAGACAGTGGAAGATGAGGGGATTCTGGACATCGGACTCCAGTTAAGTAGCAACAAGAGAGAATTCTGCCTTAATGAGGAATATACGGGAAGAATCTCAACTGTAAAGCTGCCAGATGAAATGGCTTCATGCACAGAGACCCTTAGAAGCTTTCTCAGTGCCATTTCTTCCTCTACGATGGCTGAGAAAAACACCTTCAGCAGCCCCAATACTCTTGGAGAATGTTTTCTCCTGAATTTTGTTTTAACATCTTTAGTCTAATTATCAGCTACAAAGACTTGTTGATTTTTTTTTCTTTTTTTTTTTTTTTTTTTTTAGACACAGTCTCGCTGTGTCGCCCAGGCTGGAGTGCAGTGTTGGGATCTTGGCTTACTGCAACTTTCGCCTACCAGGTTCAAGTGATTCTCCTACTTCAGCCTCCCAAGTAGCTGGGATTGCAGGCGTGCACCACCATGCCTGGCTAACTTTTTGTATTTTTTAGTAGAGACAGGGTTTCCCCATGTTACCCAGGCTGGTCTCAAACTCCTGAGCTCAGGTGATCTGCCCACCTTGGCCTTCCAAAGTGCTAGGATTACAGGCGTGAGTCACTGCACCCAGCCCTCAGAAACAGTTTTGACACTCAACAGTTTGTGAGTCCATTACAGTTTGTCCTATTTCCAGGATTCTCTGAGGAATACTCCCTAAAACAGGCATGGCTAGTTATGTTGCTTATTCAGAGCCTTTCTTGAGATTCCTGTGGAATTTGTGATTAAGCCAACCCATGAAACTGGCATCTGATACCAAGAGAAATGTTCCTTTTGGCTCAGTAATAGTTCTGCTTCAATGCATGTGAGGTGAGCCTGCCAATAGTCATGGAAATGGTGCACCGAGGTTTAAAAAAGGGATGCTTTATTGAGAGCAAAAGTCACAGAGAACTTTTCTGAAGGTCTTCGGTCAGCTCAAGAATTATTCTTTAATGGCACAGGGAGAGGGGAATCTTAAGCAGCTCTGACCTTTTATCCATCATGATGAGTTGACCATCATTGTGTACATCATTGAATTTCAAAGCATTTAAGCTCTTGCTTATCCGGTACTCCTTCTAGCAGTCTGAACAAAGTGGGTTAACTGGGCACTCACACACTGTTGGTAGGAGGACAAATGGCTACAGCCTTTTAGTAGACAATTTAGGAATATGCATCAAAATTCAAAATGCATGGTATCAGTCAAGGTCCTGGCATGAAACAGATGGCACTTTCAAACTGGGTAATTGAGGGCATGCAGTAAAGGGATTAGGGAAGCCAGCAAGGGATGGTTGGCCAGAGCAGGAAACCATTACCACCCTAGGTCTGAGGGGGCGAGAGTAGGGAGTGGTTAGCAGAACTTGGAACTGTATGGAAGGGGCAGCTTGCCAGGCGCTGTGGACTTTGACAAAAGGATACAGCCAATCTACTCTGATAGCAGGGAGGGTATTGAGAGAAACAAATAACCCAGAGTCACTCTCTTCCTTTCTTCCAATCTTTTCCCTGTGCCTCCCACTAGCAAAATCCAAACAGAAGCCAGAGGCAAGGGAGCCTAGAGTTATAGTCCATATGGGTCAGCCTTCTTGGGCGAGAAAGGGGGTGCTAAAGGGTACGAGTGGGTCTGCAGTGACAGGCAGAAACTATCTGGCATATGCATATACCTTCTAACTCTGCATTCCTGTTTTTACAATCTATTCTGTAGACATGTTCCTTCAGGCTTTCAAAGATCATCAGTATAGCATGTCTTTGTAATAGAGAAAAACTGGAAAGAACCTAAATTTCCAGTAATAGAAAAAAATAGGTTAGGCTGAGGGTAGTGGTTCATGCCTGTAATCCCAGTGCTTTGGGAGGCCCAGAGGGGAGGATGCCTTGAGCCCAGGAGTCTGAGACCAGTCTGAAAAACATAGTGAGACCCTGTCTCTAAGAAAAATAATTTTTAAAAATTAGCCAGGCATGGTGACATTTGGCTGTAGTCCTAGCTACTCGGGAGGCAGGAGGACTGCTTGAGCCTAGAAATTCAAGGCTGCAGTGAGCTATGATCCTGCATTCCGGCTTGGGTGACAGAGTGAGACCCAGTCTCCAAAAAATAAAATAAATAAATAAATAGGAAAAAAGGAAAAACATTAAATAAAGACACATCCATATTGTAGAATACCATGCAGCTATTAGGAAGAATAAGATAGACTGTCTATGTGCTAATATGGAAACGTGTCCAAGATATAGAGTCATATCAGAAGATGCAAAAACAGTAAACAAAAAAGAAACACAAAACACAAGTGGCAGATCAGTATCCAGAGCATGATCCTATTTTTGTTAGTGAAACAACAACAAAAAAATCATATACAATGACATGTGCATTTAAATACTTACACTCAAACCTGATTGGGGGTGAGCAGGTAAAAAGGAACTTTTAGTATTTTTCCTAGATGCATTTTTATTGTTTGAAGTGCTTATAAGAACATATTTGTATATTACTTGTGTAATTAGATAAATCTAAGAAATAAGAAAGTGCGACTGTAAAGCTTGGGATAGGTAAAATGGTTAACTCCTGATGGGCAGAAATGAATCCCCTCCTTGATTCCTTTCCTTCCTTGTCTCTCTGCCTCTACTCTGTTTTGTGGGCATTGATGGTCTTTGATGTTCAGTCTCAGTCCTGCCACTTGACAAGACAATGCTTGGCAAACCTAGGGAATAAGGCTTCATTTAATTCTCCTTCAACCTGCTGGGCATAGGATGTGCTTCCTGAGCTGTTTTCTTTCACTTTTCGATCTTGCTGTGTTAGTTCCTAAACTCAACCATGTTGTAAAATATGGTTGCATGGTTCCTGCAAAACATGGTTCCTGCAAAAGCAGGAAATGCACAGTGACCCATGCCTGTCGATCATATGTAGCTGGAATCTTTGAACTTCCTATCTGAGTTTCACACCTTCTCTATTGCCCATTGTCTTGTTGCTTCATTTCTTTCCTACTTTCTGATTGCTCAAGTCCTCCCATTTGGCATCTACAATGTTTGAGTACACTAGCTTACCATCGTAACTTATTATTGTTTCATTCTGGTTTGTTTGTTTTTTTTTTTTTTCTTTTTTTTTTTTTTTGGTTTCACTTCTACTAACCTTCCCCTTTGGCTAGATGAAGGAGCCACTGTGCCCTGCCTTATCTGACAGTCCTGCCTGGCATGGCCCCATTTCTTCCCTGCTCTCTGACCCTGACCTAAAAAGACCATGTCTAGAAAAGCTCCTGCCTTGGTTTCCTAATGCACTAAGGTTTCTTCAGTTGTGCAGTCTTGCCCTACACCCAACTTGCATGGTTGGGACCTGCCCATCTTGTCTAGCTCTTACTAATGTTTTCTCACCAAAGGGATATTCTCCTTGCTTCCTGTACATCCAAGTTCTTTCTCTCTTGCTCTAAATCAAGGAGACCACACGGAACCACTTGCTGTGAACTCTTGAGTCTTTTTGTTATTGAGTGATTCTCAAAGTGTAGTCCCTAGCCCAGCAGTATTATTATCACTTGGAAACTTGTAAGACATGCAAATCCTCATTCTCACTCAGATTTATTGAATCCGAATCTCTGGAGCTGGGGCCCAGCAATCTGTTTTTAACCTCCAGGAGGTTCTGACGCATGTTGATGTTAGAGGACCACTGGCCTAGATACTCTGGCTATCCCACAATGGCTCTTAAATGTGAAGTTCTCAGATTTTAGTGTGTATAGGAATCAGCCGAGGAATTTGTTTATAAATGTAGATTATAGCGTTCTACCCACTGACAGACTGATTTATAGAGTGAGATTCAAAGATTTTTATTAAAAAATATCCTACTTTAGAAGTCTGGGAAAGGTATTTTGCGGAATATTGTGTTTTTGGATGAGCTCCAAGTTCTCCAGGGAGTTGGGCCACTTATAAGTGACCCGGGCCCTCCTTTAGAGTAGAGTTAGATGTCTATACTCCAGTCTATTCCTACCCATTAATCACTTTCACCATTTATAAACTTCTTATAGCCGAGATCTTAGAATACATCACAGCTGGGCTCAACACAGGAATTGCAATGATATAGAATTACTATCTGGTAAAAGATTATCAATTCAAATGGACAGCTATTTCTTCTCCATGACAGGAGTGGAGGTGTATTGTGAGATGGATTTTTTTAGATCTTCTATCTTTTTCTGTTTCAGTCAGGAAAGTTTTCTGGTGCCCAGGAAAACTGCTTGCCATATGTTTGCATTGACTCAAGTAATGCATTCATCTAAGAGGTCCATAGAGGCTGACACAGTGATTATAATACTACCTGGTAAATCTTATCATTTCAGTTAAGCACATGTTTTGGAGCATAGTTTATATGGGGCATAGTTATTAACATATGGTTGTATCTATTGGCGTACTTAATAAACTATGCCAAGCAAATATGTGTCTCTTAACTGGTTTCCCTTTCCTATTGTGAAAATTGATCTATCATATCTCCACTGTTGGAAGTAGCCTTCTGATTTTCAGAGCAAATATCCTGCCAAATTTGCCCCTAATTGCAACCTTCAAGACCAAATTTGTTCCTGTCTGGAGGTTGTAACCCAAGTCTGAACTGCTTGTCTTAAACACTTTCAGCTGATTCAGTTCATTCAACTCAGGGTTCAAATCTTGTTTGGTCTTGACTGAACAATTCAGCCTGAAGGTCTAGGATCCTTCCTGGTGTTACCTCAAGTCTGAGTCATCATCCAAGTCTAGGGTCCAATGATACCTGCTTTGTCAAGCCTACCTTAACAGTTCCCCTCTCTATCAGTGTTCCCCTTAAACCTATGTATTTATACCAATCATCATTTTTGTTCACAAGCAACTGAAAAAGGCCATTTGAAATTAAGTACCAGTGTGACTATCTCTCTATACTGCATGGTTCTTAAAAGTAAGAATTACATTTTCATACACCCTTGTATATCTTGTAGCATATCATGCAGTGCTCTGCATATGTGTGTTCAGAATGTCACCTGGATTGGACAGAAGAATGAAAGACTACTTTATTGTCCAAAGGGTACCTGGGAATCAAGTAATCTGTAGCACAGTCCACAGGGATTAGCCATCTTGGTCCATGTTGATGAAGTGGACATGACTATTCTCCATGCCAAGAAATAAGAAACAGTAATACATAGTAAAGCATTTAAGGTAGCCCTGGGTGTGCTAATGTGGGGTATAGATGGTAGAACTATTTACAGTACTTTTCTTGTTCATTTACACATCTCTTCAACTTGTATCTATCGAGCATCAAATGCACTGTGCTGAGTACTAAGGGGGATAAATAAGAGAATAGTATGAGGTACGCAGCCCTGACTCTTTCGACTTCAAGGAGCTCCTGAACTCAGGAATAACTTTTTGAGAGATGAGAAATGTACATAAAAACAGATGGCAATACAAGATAGTATTTAAGTACAATATGAGGATTGTTGAAGCTCAGAGAAAGAAGTGATCATAGTGGACTGGAATGGTCTGGAGAAAGCGTGCTCCACTTTCTCCAATGGAAGGCTGGAAAGATTTAGTTTACAAGCTGCTAGATATTCTAGCCAGGAGACCTGTTGATGGAATATGCATGTATGTCTATGGAACAATAGATAAACTACACTTTTTAAAGCATGGAACCTAGCAACCTTGAGCTCTCAGATCTCAGTCAGTGGGGTCATGGACGTTGCTAGTGCTATTTTCATTGCTCAATCATAATCTGGTTCCTATAGCACTCAAATCTCTTGGTTACTAGATATCCACACACTAACATGAGCCACCTGGTTATTTACCTCATGGGTCATGTCTGCTGAAAAGATGCTTACCTTTCAAATAGTATTTTTCTCTCTTTTTCTCATAAAGTTGCCCCTTTGGGGTTTAGTTATATATGTCTTCAGAGACGGCACTAAGGGAGACTCAAGCTCAGTTCACTTTACTACCTATCTGTTGCACAATTTGAAGCAGGTGGCATGCATTGGTTGTCCACTCCTAGGATTGAAGTGTGTGAGGTTAAACCATAAGCTTCAAAACTCTATACAAAGTCCCTCCTATGGGGCCTAGGAATTTCTCTACTTATTGAGCCCCAAGGCTTGCCTGACTACCCCAGGACTTCCTAAGGAGTGCATGCAAATTAGACCCAAACAGTGACACTGGATGACACTTAATTTTTTTTATTATTATTATACTTTAAGTTCTAGGGTACATGTGCACAATGTGCAGGTTTGTTACATATGTATACATGTGCCATGTTGGTGTGCTGTACCCATTAAATCGTCATTTACATTAGGTGTATCTCCTAATGCTATCCCTCCCGGTTAACCCCTCCCCACAATAGGCCCCGGTGTGTGATGTTCCCCTTCCTGTGTCCAAGTGATCTCATTGTTCAATTCCCACCTATGAGTGAGAACATGCGGTGTTTGGTTTTCTGTTCTTGCAATAGTTTGCTGAGAATGATGGTTTCCAGCTGCATCCATGTCCCTACAAAGGACACGAACTCATCCTTTTTTTATGGCTGCACAGTATTCCGTGGTGTATATGTGCCACATTTTCTTAATCCAGTCTGTCACTGATGGATATTTGGGTTGATTCCAAGTCTTTGCTATTGTGAATAATGCCGCAATAAACATACGTGTGCATGTGTCTTTATAGCAGCATGATTTATAATCCTTTGTGTATATCCCCAGTAATGGGATGACTGGGTCAAATGGTATTTCTAGTTGAAGATCCTTGAGGAATTGCCACACTGTTTTCCACAATGATTGAACTAGTTTACAGTCCCACTAACAGTGTAAAAGTGTTCCTATTTCTCCACATCCTCTCCAGCACCTGTTGTTACCTGACTTTTTAATGATTGCCATTCTAACTGGTGTGAGATGGTATGTCATTGTGGTTTTATTTGCATTTCTCTGATGGCAAGTGATGATGAGCATTTTTTCGTGTCTCTTGGCTGTATAAATGTCTTCTTTTGAGAAGTGTCTGTTCATATCCTTTGCCCACTTTTTGATGGGGTTGTTTTTTTTCTTGTAAATTTGTTTGAGTTCTTTGTAGATTCCGGATATTAGCCCTTTGTCAGATGAGTAGCTTGCAAAAATGTTCTCCCATTCTGTAGGTTGCCTGTTCACTCTGATGGTAGTTTCTTTTGCTGTGCAGAAGCTCTTTAGTTTAGTTAGATCCCATTTGTCAATGTTGGCTTTTGTTGCTGTTGCTTTTGGTGTTTTAGACATGAAGTCCTTACCCATGCCTATGTCCTGAATTGTGCTTGAATACCTCTTTAAAAATGCACATAACATCTAGAACCACCCTCAAGGAACTTATTTTGACTATCTCTTCATGGAAATAACAAATATGGGTTCAAGCTGAATATATTACGGAACTATTTCAAGGAAGATTTCTTGGGTTTGTTTTTCCTTTCTCACGGATATCACTGTGCTCTTCATAATTGGCAAATTAGATATTGTGAAAGGGAAGGAAAAATGAGCAATGAGAGCAGTAAAATGCCAAGAGGGCAGCAGTAGAAGCAGCTAATGGCAAGGGTTGTTTCACAGGCTTGCACTGTGCAGGTGCAGCTCCCTAAGGAGAAGAGTCAATGTATGATGCCGTAGAAAGACCAAAGAAGCAAGTGAGAGCATTTGGGTGTTGGTGACTGCTTTGCAAATATTTTAAGAGCTGCGTCTTTGACTTATTTTCCTTTCTAGAGATATTACCTTGGTACTACCATTTATATGACATTGCCAGGAAGCTCTCTTGACCAGTGATGCCTTGTTACTTGGGCCTCCATGCCAAGAACAGACATTCAGGCTTCCGTGAGAATTTTCAACCAGGGGTAATTGAGATAATTTGGAGGCTAAAGTCAGAATGAGACCCACTGTGTGTTCAGCCAGTACTGTACAGCTTCCTAAAGCTGCCATGGCAGGATTTGTGTTTCTAATGGCACAGCTTCTACTCAACCAATGTGGCTCCTTTCAAGAAAATCGTAAACACTTTTTTTGTTAAGGAAAAGAGGCAAAAGAGGCTGGGAGGGGTTGGGGCAAGATGGCAGAATAGAAGGCCCCATTGATTCCCCCCAACAGGGACACCACATTCAACAACCAGCTACACGAAAAAGCACATTTATAAGAACTAAAAATCAGGTAAGCACTCACATTACCAGTTTTTAACTTCATATCACTGAAAGAGGCACTGAAGAGGATGGGAATGACAGTCATATTACCAACACTACCCCTCTGCCATTGCTCCACAACAGCTACAACAGCTGCATGGCTTGGAGAAATCTGTGCAGGTGGGAGAGGGAGAGTGCAGTGATTGAGACTTCATACTGAATTCAGGGCCGCCCTGTCACAGAAGAAAGCAAAACTGAGCTGAACTCAGCTGATGCCCGATTATGAAAGAAGCATTTGGGTGAGCCCTAGCCAGAGGGGAATAGCCCATCTCAGTGGTAGGAACCGGAGTTCTAGCAAACCTTGCCACTTTGTGCGGAAGTGCTCTGACAGGCAATCTAAGCCACAAGGACCACAAGTCCTAGGGCTGAGCTGAGCTCAGAGCCAGTGGACTGGGTGGGGGACAGATACATGACTTACTGAAACACCAGCAAGACAGCTGAGAGAGTGCTTGTGCTACACCTTTCCAAACCCTAGGGCAGCACAGCTCACAGCTTCAGAAGAGACTCCTTCCTTCTACTTGAGGAAAGAAGAGGAAAGAGTAAAGAGGACTTTTGTCTTGCATCTTGGATAACAGCTCAGCCATAGCAGGATAGGGTACTGATCAGAGTTGTGAGGTCCCCATTTCAGGCCCTAGTTCCTGGATGACATTACTAGACACATTCTGGGCCATAAAGGAGCCTGCTGCCTTGAAGGGAAGAAACAAATCCTGGCAGGATTCATCACCTGCTGATAAAGAACCTTTGGGCCCTGGATAACCAGCAGTGATACCCAGGTAGTATGCCATGGGCCTTGGGTGAGACTCTGCGACATGCTGGCTTCAAGTGAGACCCAGCAATTCCTGGCTGTGATAGCTTTGGAGAGAGACTCCTGTTTGAGAAAAACAGGGGGAAAACAAAGGGAACTATGTTTAGCACCTTAGGTACCAGCTTGGCCATAGTGGGGTAGAGCACCAAGCAGGCTCTTGGGGTCCCCAACTTCAGGCTTTGGCTCTTGAACAGCATTTCTGGAGCTGTCCTGGGCCAGAGGAGAGCCTAGTGCCTTGAAGGGTGGAGTCCCAGGCCTGGCACAACTCACCACAGGCTGACTGAGGAGCCCTTGAGCATTCAGTGAACACAAGTAGTAGCCTAGAAATACTGCCTGTGGGCCTGTAGTGGTGATGACCACAGAGAGAGGCTCCTCTGCCTGTGGAAAGGGGAGGGAGGGAAGAGTTAGAAGGACTATGCCTTGTGATTTGAGGGCCAGCTAAGCCACGGTAGAATAGTATACCAGGTAGACTTCTAAGATTTTTGATTCCAGTCCCTAGCTCCCAGGTAGCCTCTCTGGACCTGCTTAGGGCCTGGGGGAGTTTGCCACCCTGAATAGAAGAATGCAAACCTGGATAGCTTTGCCACCTCTTGATTGTGGAGCCCTAGGGTCTTGAGCAAACATAGACAATAGCCAGGTAGTGGTTACAGTGGTCCCCGGGTGAGACCCAGTGCTATGTTGGCTACAGGTCTGACCCAGACAGTCCCAGTGGTGGTGGCCACAGGGGTGCTTGTGTCACTCCACCCCTAAGTCAGGTAGCACAGCATAGGGAGAGAGACTCTGCTTGGGAGAAAATTAGGGAAGAGATCAAGAGTCTCTGCCTGGTAATCTAGAGAATTCTTCTGGATCTTATTCAAGACCACTAAGGGAATACCTCTATGCATCTGTAAGAACCACAGTATTACTCGGCTTGAGTTACCCCCTAATGCAGATACAGCTTAGATCACAACACTCAAGTCCTTTTGAATACCTGGGTAACCTTCCCAAGAAGGACGGGTACAAAGAAGACCAGACTGCAAGGACTACAATAAATGCCTAACAATGAATACATAAAATAAATGCCCAGGCACTGATGAACATCAACAAGCATCCAGACCATCCAGGAAAATATAACCTCACCAAATGAGCTAAATAAATCTCCAGGAAAAAATCCTGGAGAAACGTATATGTAACTTTTCAGACAGATAATTCAAAATAGCAGTTTTGAGGAAGCTCAAAGAAATTCAAGATAATAAAGAGAAAGAATTCAGAATTTTATTAGATAAATTTAACGTATAGATTGAAATAGTTAAAAATAACTAAGCAGACATTCTGGAGTTGAAAACTGAAACTGACACACCAAAGAATGCATCAGTCTCTTAATAACAGAATTGATCAAGCAGAAGAAAGAATTAGTGAACCTGAAGACAGACTATTTGAAAATACAGAGGATAACAAAGAAAAAAAGAATAAAAAACAGTGAAGCATGCCTACAGGATCTAGAAAGTAGTCTCAAAAGGGCAAATCCAAGATGTATTGGCCTTAAAGAAGAGGCAGAGAAAGAGATAGGGATAGAAAATTTATTCAAAGAGATAACAGAGAACTTCCTAAACCAAGATAAAGATATTAATATCCAAGTACAAGAAGGTTATATAGTCCACCAAGCAGGTATAAACCAAATATGACTACCTCAAGGCATGTCATAAACTCCCAAAGGTCAAAGATAAAGAAGGGATCCAAAAAGCAGCAAGAGAAAAGAAACTAGTTTCAAAGCTAATTCATGTGAATCAATTAAATATTTCAAAAGATAGAAGCATATTTTTTGTTGGTCAACAAGTGTTCTTATATAACACTGGGTAAAATCTCTCCAAGGCTCTATTGTTACTAGGAACATACCAACAATAATAATCATTATAATCATAGTGTAATATTCTATGAACATCTCTCATGCTAAACCTTATTGACTCCAATTTTCTTGAAGAATTTTATTTCATTTTATAAGAATCAACTTTGAATTAATGGCAAACATATCTGTTCTGAGGTGCATCTCTTTTTTGTTAAATTGGGTTTATCTTCAGATTTGCCGGTAGCATTGTAAAGAGCCATAATGTCTATTTGTTGTCATAGCCACTGGTTTGGTGCTTTGTGTAGATTATCATATTGTATTTCATTGAATCTATGATGCAGTTGATTGTAAGATATGCCATAATTTTATGTAATGGTAAAATGCTGCCATTTAAACTATGGCATAAATCTTTCTTATCACCTGGAATTTCTATTGGTACTATTTGAAATAGCTTATTTAGACTTATATAAATACAAATTTTAATCATATATCGCACATGTGCATACATATAAAGGGGAGCATGAATGAAATAAGTTGATTAATGTATTCCTAAAACTTCACATTTAGAGTCCTTTAAAAAAATCTGTATTTTTAAATGACAGATAACATTATATGTATTTATCCTGTATAACATGATGTTTTGAAGTATATATACATTGTGGAATGGTGAAATCTAGCTAATTACCATAATTACCTTACATACTAAATTTTTTTTGGTGATAATACTTAACATTCACTCACTATTTTTCAAGAATACAATATATCATCATTAACTATAGTCACCTCAATCGTGCCTCCATGTCTTCCAGATTTTTCATCTTTGTTGTTCAGTGAGGGGCAGAAAGCAATTTACTGTAATGAAGGGTTGGAGTTGAGGAACGTGGCAGGCTTTTAGTTTAAGTCGTTCAAGCAAAATGAATCACACAGAAACTACTGTCTTTTGGCTTTAGCACATCCACCTGATCTTAGAATCAGACATGAGGGATTTATGCCAAATATAGCAAACTAGGAACAAAAATTCTTGGGTTGGTTTTTAGAGGCCTCTGTTCTGTGAAACCTTTGAATTATTATTTCCTTCTCCTTCCCTCCTCCTCCTATTTTTCTTATTCTTCTCATACTTCATTGTTTTTATTCCTATGTCTTTCAGTGCCCAATATTATTGTCTAGTAAAATATACATGATTGGAAATCTACCCTATAAAAGAAGAAACCCATATTTGTCAAGGTGAAATCATATTCAGGCCCCATCACATTCAGTTTTTGTACTACCCTAAATGAATTATGTCGATGCTCTGATCACCATTTATGGCACAGGGGAGGCAAAACACATCATAATATTGCTAGAGCAACCCAGATGACAGCAATTTCATAAGTTTACATAAGAAAATTAAAAGGGATTCTGGGTTCAACCATTGAGTAGTCATCATTTAACAAATACTTACCAAGCACCTTGTGTCATGTACAGTATTCTAAAGATTCTAATTGTGAGAAAAAGTAGACATAGACCCTCCTGTCATAAAATTTATAATCTGGTGATTTCAAGTCCCATCACTAATCTGATAACATACAAATTTCTCTAGTCAAGTCCTCTTCTTTGAGTCTCATAGTTGTATGTCTAACTATCTACTCAATATTTCCACTTCAATATCACCTCAAGGTCAACATGTCCAAGATAGAATTTATAAAATTAAACTTATGGTCACTTCTCACTGTCTTCCAATAAAAGAAAAATAAATGCCACTTATCCCTCTTTTAGACTTCCATATTCTAGTGAATGTCACCTTTATCAAGAGTATCTCAAGAAAGAAACAGAGGTATAGATGATGCCTCCCTTTTTACATGCCAGTTTCTTATCTATCACTAAGTCCTGTTGATTTTACTTCTTAACATTTCACAACCCTGTCCACTTCTTTTCATTTCCCCAGCACCACCATTGTTGTAGGCCAAACCATCAGTATGTTTTGAGTGAACTGCTGCAAAAGCTCACAAACTAGTCTCCAGAGATCAGTGCTGACCCTCCTCCAATCCATCTTTCAGTCAGAATGGACACAAGTGATACCATGTGTATTTTTATTCATTTCTCTATCCCTAGCTCCTAGAATAGCACCTAGCAATAGCAAGCATGCTAAGTATATGCTGATTATTTACATAAATGACTTTCCTAAAGACATTAAAGAGCAATATCTTTGACATGGCCAATAGGATGCTGTATTATTTGTCCCTATCTAGCACTTCACTATCATCTCTCATCAGTGTCCTTCCCAATATCTTACTTTCTGTGCCTCAACAAAACTGGGATTCTTTAAGCTTCTAGAACAAATCCTGCTTCTTATATCAACAGGGCCTTTGCACATACTGTCCCTTTGGTCTATACTGTAGTCTTCCTTCAACTGATGAGCTCCTACCCTTCATTCAACTGTTAGGCCACATGTTGCCTCCCCAAGAAAGCCCACCCTCCCTGTTCTCCCAGACCTCACAGATTTCTTAGTTATTTACCAAAGAGGCCCAAAATCCTTTCTTTTACAACACTTTTCTCCATTTGTAATGATGTATTCATTATTGTGGTCAATTGACTAGTTTCTGTTGCCTTATTTAAACTGGAAGTTCCACAAGAGCTGGGGAAATGTCTTCTTTTGCTAACTAGTACCTTGCACCTTGCCTGGCCTATAACTGGTACGCTATGAAGGTTTACTAAGTGAAGGTAAATACTTTATTGAGAAATTAATTATAACTAAACATATGATTATGTTGTGACATTTCTATACGTCACTGCAAGTAAAGTAACAATTTGAGCACATTTATGGTATTGTCTGTCTTTTCTATTACTTTCCCTTCAGTAGAGTATAGTCTACTATAGGTGTGTGGTTTTTAAAAATCGGGTTGTTCATCACCTTAGGGAAGACAGTAATGAAAGTATTCATTTAGAATACAAGCTGTGACAGAAAACCAAACACTGCATGTTCTCACTCATAAGAACATTGAAAACACATGGACACAGAGAGAAGAACAACACACACATGGGCCTGTTGAGGGGTGGGAGGTGAGGGGAGGGAACTTAGAGGATGGGTCAATAGGTGCAGCAAACCACCATGGCGCATGTATACCTATGTAACAAACCTGCACGTTCTGCACATGTATCCCATTTTTGTTTTAGAAGAAGTAAAGAAAAAAAAGAATACAAGCCATAAACAGACAGAATCCTAACTTCTATGTTTATGAAGTTAAAAGTTTAGAAGTTTATCATTTGTTACTGTCATCAGGTAGCAAGACACTTTTAATTGGTGTTTCAGGACCTAAGAGAAAATGAACTGGGTAAAAACAAATGGAGTCAGCCATAAAATTAAATGGCTTGATTCTTTACTCTGCCAAGTGTCTGAGGGGAAATTATTTAATTCAGCCAGTGAGTCAACAAGTCAGTCTAATTCTCTAAATCTGGTTATTTTCCTTAGCAAAATGTATGTGCTCTCTTCACCACAAAAGCATATTTGCAGAAGGCGTTGACTATGAAATTCTCTTTGCCACAGTTATTGAAAAAGAATATAAAGAGTCACATAATAATTAGACAATTGATGTTCTCAAAACAAGATTAAGATTCTCATTCCCACTCAAAGTAATTCTTTGTCAACTGAACTATGAAAACTCTCTCCACCCAAAAGGGAACCAAATTTAAGCACTTAAATGTCTCTAATATAAATCCTGAAAACTTATGACCCTTTTAGTCATTCAGTGGTAGCGTCTTTCTTAAAATATTTAGAAATATTAAATATTATTTTACCTATTTCAGAATTGTAAGCCCCAACTGTTTTTCCGAGTCTACATATTTATCAAATTAAAAATATTTTTTAAAAGTTAATGAAAACGACTATGTATTTTTCTTGGTGGATATTCCAAGTAAATCACTATGCTCTGTAACAATATCCTCTTGTAGTTTACAACATGCATTGCTTAATTTGATCCACAGAATAATCCTATGAAAAAAGTATTTTTATCTTCCCCTGCTATTCCCAAATGGCAAAACTGAGTGTTCCCCTCATTATCAAATTGTAAGTAGTGAAGCTTGTAATTCATTAATATCTTTAGATTCCAAGTCCCATAATGGTTTGCTCTACACCACACTGAAGAGAAGGGCTATCAATATTTTTAAATCATTGGGAGAATAAGCCAGAACAAATTGTCAAAGTTTCCAGTATCCCCAAACTTCAGTAAGAGAAGTCTGAGGGGGGTGATAGTGATTATTGAATTTCTGCAGGGTTACTAAGATCTGTTCTCGTCCCTCCTAACTCCATAATAAAAAGAAATGGACTCACATAAAGACAAGATCTGTTCATTTATTGAGCTCCCAATATATACCAAGCACTGTCCAAGGTGCCGGAAATACAAAGATTGCTAAAACTTGATCCCTGTACCCTAGGGCTTCATGGTCCTTTGGAGAAGATGAACACATAAACAGGTAGTCATGAGTCAATGTGGCAAATGCAGTGAAAGATGTGCAGAAGGGCTTTTGGAACACAGAGAAAGCAATCTACATTGACCTACAGTATGTCAGAGAAGTATCCTTACTGAAGATAGCCCCAAAGGCCAACTGGACATCATGATGCTTTTGGGTTACAGGTTCTGTGAGAATAAGAAGACTAGTTTTACTTATTTTTGTATTCCCCAGCACCTAATACATGGCTAATGCTCAACACATTAGTCTGTTTAACCAAACTGAACTGCCAGATCAGAGATCTTGAGGAGGCTCATGAAATGCTTGTCCTCTTTCTTAGAAACAAATATGGCCCTCAGGCCATGTGTGAGGCCATTCTTGCATTGTTGTAAACAAATACCTGAGACTGGTTAATTTATAAATAAAGAGGTTTAATTGGCTCCTGGTTCTGCAGGCTGTACTGGAAGCATAGCAGCACCTGCTTCTGGTGGGACTTTAAGAAGCTTACAATCATGGCAGAACACAAAGAGGGAGCAGGTATATAACATGGCAAGAATGGAGCAAGAGAGAAGAAGGATGTGCCACATACATTTAAGCAGCCAGATCTCATAAGGAACTCACTCACTGTCTCAAGGACAGCACCAAAGGGATGACACTAAACTCTTCATGAGAAATCTCCCAGGCCCCACTTCTACTACTGGGGATTGCAATTCAACATGAGATTTGGGTGGGGACAAATATACAAACTTTATTATTCTGCCCATGGTCTTTTCCAAATCTCATGTCCTTCTTACATTTCAAAATACAATCATGCCTTCTCAATAGTCCCCCAAAGTCTTAAATCATTCCAGCATTAACTCAAAACTCCAAAGTATCATCTGAGACAAGGCAAGTACCATTCACCTACAAGCCTGTAAAATAAAAAATAAATTATTTACTTCCAAGATACAATGGGGGGTATAGGTATTAGATAAACATTCTCATTCCTAAAGGGATAAATTGTCTAAAAAAGGGGCTATAGGCCCCATGCAAGTTTGAAACCCAGTAGAGCAGTCATTAAATCTTAAAGCTCCAAAATAATCTCTTTTAACTACATGTCCCACTTCCAGGGCACACTGATGAAAGTGATAGGCTCCCAAGGCTTTGGGCAGCTCTATTCCTGTGGCTTTGCAGGGTGCAGTCCCTGAGGCTGCTCTCACAGGTTATTGAGTGCCTACAGCTTTTCCAGGCACAGGGTGCAAGATGCCGGTGGATCTACCATTCTGGGGTCTGAAGGATGTTGGTCCCCTTCCCACAGCTCCACTAGGCAGTGTCCCAATGGAGACTCTGTGTGGGGCCTCCAACCCCACATTTCCTCTTGGCACTGTTCTAGTAGAGGTTCTCTGTGAAGGCTCCGCCCCTGCAGCAGCCTTCTGCCTGGGCACCCAGGCTTTTTTTATAATTCCTCTAAAATCTAGGCAGAGGGTGACAAGCCTCATTTACTCTTGCACTCTGTACACCCACAGGCTTAACACTACATGGAAGCTGCCAAGGCTTACAGTGGCTTGCACTCTCCAAAGTGATGGCCCAAGCAGTACATGGGGCTCTTTGAGCCAATGTTGGAGACAGAGTGGTCAGGATGTGGAGAGCAGTGTCCTGAGGCTGCATAGGGCAGCAGGGCCCTGGGCCTGGCCCATGAAACCATTCAATCCTCCTAGGCCTCAGGGCTTGTGATGGGAGGGTCTGTCTCTTAGATATCTGGAATGCCTTTGAGACCTTTTTCCCAGTGTCTCAGTTGTTAGCACTTGACTCCATTTTATTTATGCCAATATTTCTAGCAAGTGGTTTCTTGACAGCCTGATTGAATTCCTCTCCTGAAAAAGCCTTTTCTTTGTCTGCCACATGGCCAGGCTGCAATTTTCCAAACTTTTATGTTCTGATTCCTGTTTAAATATAAATTCCAAGTTTAGATCATTTCTTTGCTCCTGCATTGAGCATAGTCTGTTAAAAGCAGCCGGGCACCGTATTGAACGCTTTGCTGCTTAGAAATTTCTTCCACCAGATACCCTAAATCATCACTCTCAAATTCAAACTTCCACAAATCCCTAGATCATGAACAGAATGCAGCCAAGCTCTTTGCTAAGGCATAACATGTGTGACCTTTGCCCCAGTTTCCAATAAGTTCCTCATTTTCATCTGAGACTTCATCATCAGCCTGGACTTCACTGTCCATGTCTATAAGCATTTTGGTCACAACCATTCTTATCTGTAAGAAGTTGCAAACATTCCCTCATCTTCCTGCCTTCTTCTGAGTCCTTCAAACTTTTCCAACCTCTGCTTGCTACCCAGTTCCAAAGTTGCTTCCATATTTTTAGGTATCTTTATAGCAGTGCCCCATTCCCCAGTACCAACTTTCTGTGTTAGGCTGTTATTGCATTGCTATAAAGACACTCTTGAGACTAGGTAACTTATAAGCAAAGAGGTTTAATTGTCTCATGATTCTGTAGGCTGTACAGGAAGCATAGTGCTGGTATCTGCTTCTGGGGAGGCCTCAGGAAGCTTACAATCATGGAGGAAGGCAAAGGGGAGCCGGCAGCACATCACATGATGAGAATGGAGCAAGGTGGTGGGAGTGGAATGTGCCCCACACGTTTAAACAATCAGATCTCATGAGAACTCACTCACTATTGCAAGAACAGCACCAAGAAGATGGCACTAAACTATTCATGAGAAATCCATCCCCATGATCTACTAACCTCCCTCAAGGCTCATCTCCAATATACTAGGGATTGTAGTTCAATGAGATTTGGAAAGGGACAAATATACAAACTATGGCAGGCCACATGATGAATGTCTTTTCATTTCCTCAGTTAACCTGATTTTTCCTATCATGAAATATTTTCAAATCTGTGAAATTTCCTTCTATTAGAACTCTGGGCAACAAATTTAATCTTTTTTTTTTTTAACAGTAGTTCTGAGAGAGAAACACTCAAGGTTTCCTCCAGCCCAGTGATCTTTGACTCTTGCCCTGGATTTTTCTTACTTAAAAGAAAAAATGGTTTTGTATGCTAATTAGTGTCTATTGCATTAAATGGCCTCATATATTATAATTCCATTTGATAAAGCTATAAATTGAATAGTCTCTCATTTATTCAGTTATCAAGTTCTATTCTACTTCAAAACTGACTCTTGAATATCTCCTTTTTTCTTATTTTTTAAAAATTGTATACTGCCTTGTCATCCTCTCTTGCCTAGACTTTTGCATTAACATTCTAATCCCATGTTTACAAAGCTTCCAAAGTTATCTGGAGACTATTTTTCAAAAACTTTTGATGGCTCTCCATCACTAATGGGATAAATTCAACACCCTTTAGCATGGTTTACCAGGCCTTTATGTCCTGAAAAGTGAATTGGGTTGAAGTGAATTACTTTGTGTTATTTGTAAACAGAATGGTCACAGCCCATGATTAGTGAGTTATTTTAATAAGTTGAAGTCAATCTTTAAAACACTGGCTTGTGATATACTAATTTATTATCCTACCAAATATATTTACAAAACAAGGCTACAAAGCAGAGTCACAAAATTGCTATGCCTAGATGCTGAAAAGACTGCCTCTATGACAAAAATATTGCTCTCTTGGAGCATGTGGAAGTTAAGAAAATAACTTTTTCCACTGATGGAAGGCCCCTGCTGTACTCTCTGATGATGACTGGGAAATATTTATTTTACCAGAATTGGGATTATAATCATTTTAATGCATCGACTGAGGTTCAGGAGTCAGCCCCTCAAATTCTGTTGTCAATTCTTCTGTCAATTCAGCTCTGCGTTTAGACTCTCTCCAGGGTCTGCTGGAACTTTGCTGAAAACTGTAAAGAGTTTGCCTCCTTCAAAAATATTATAGAGAGCTTGCTGTGTTGACTTAACTTGTGTGTGTGTGTGTGTGTGTGTATATGTGTGTGTGTGTGAATCTTGTTCTTCATACTCTACTAACACACCACTACCTCCAACAATAGGGGAGACGTTTTTGAATTGAGGTCTTAGCAATTGTGGCACATCATACTGAATCATTCACCTTCTCCTGCCCAGTCTGCTTTACCTTCAGATACTAAAGAGAATATTTTAATGAGAAGGAGAAAATTACGTGCAGTCAGAAAAAATAAACTGATTGAATTCAAGCATCTCATTTTTGAAGTTGAAGTGTGTCTGGCACAACAGCTGGAGCTTAATTCAGAGGGAATACCATAGTAGCTTTTGGTCTTGAAAAGTGAGTTACCAATGTTTTCTTCTAAAAAATATCTGCCACTTCCTTTTATTTCTATGCCTTGACTCCTGTTTCTTTACTGTGCCAAGGTAATAGAAAAAAAACTAGTGAAAGGTACAATCTGTTAATACAGCTCTGGTAAGTGTAAAAATGAGTGGGATCTCTGTCTGCTATGCTTGGAATGTCTGAGAAGCACCCCTGGCTGGATGATTGATATTTGGGTTTAAATCCTGATTTCTTCAAGACTTACTGTGAAGTTGATTCACATATGGGAAAAAGGGGTTGTCCTGGTTGATTTAAGAATATGTATGTGTGAGGGGGTGGGGAGAAGTGTCTTTTTGTCTCTAACATTCCCTGACTCTATGATCCATATCCATAATTCTAATAAAGATCTCTCTGTGTGTAATTAAGGGGTTTCCTGGCCTCTTGCAGAAGTATGTAGAACAGAGAGGACAAAAGAAAGAGGAGGAAATATAGAAATGCAACTTGGGCCAATAATACTACCCCCCAAGCCTCTCATCTGTTTCTCTATGGGTGGTTCCAATTATGCTTCCTCCATGACTCAGTACAATTTCAGGCCTAGGTCTGACTCTGTACTTCTAAAAGAAGCAGCCTACAGCTTTAGTTTAGAGGTAGGGGAAGAGTGAGCATAATGGTGGTAAGAGGAGGTAGATGCTTGTGTCAGATGATAGATAGCTCAAACTAGAGCACATGATTGTCATGTAAGGTAAAGCAGAGCTTGAGGTGGTCATGGATGGAAACGATGCCTGTGCTGACAATAATAAATACCATGTACTGAATACTTACTATGTGCTAGGGACTACTCTAGATGCTTCATATGTGTTCTCTGACTGACTCTTTCAATAACTCTGTGAGTTAAGTATTACCAACCACATAGTACATATGATGAAACTGAGACTAACAGAGATTAAATATCTTGCCTAAGGCCTCATAACTAGTAAGCAATAAAAACAGGATTCGAACTATGATCTGGCTATGTTCTTAACCATTCTACTTCAGTGGTCTTACATAGCCATAATCTGATTTTTCTCTTTATTCAAACTTTTGAGAGTAACAGATGTTGCTTGAAACAAATGGCGTTTGAAAATAATCCATTTGAGGCTGGGTGTGGTGGCTCACACCTGTAATCCCAGCACTTTGAGAGGCTGAGACGTATGGATCACCTGAGGTCAGAGTTCAAAAATAATCCGTTAGCACCTTTTTAAAAAAAATCTTTTAAGACCTTTTTTTAAAATTACACTTAAATTCTGGGATACACGTGCAGAATGTATAGGTTTGTTACATAAGTATGCATGTGCCATGGTGATTTGCTGCACCCATCAACCCGTCATCTACATTAGCTATTTCTCCTAAAGCTATCCCTCCCCCTCTCCCCCATCCCCTGACAGGCCCTGGTGTGTGATATTCCCCTCCCTGTGTCCATGTGTTCTCATTGTTAAACTCCCACTTATGAGTGAGAACATGCGGTGTTTGGTTTTTTGTTCCTGCATTAATTTGCTGAGAATGATGGTTTCCAGCTTCATCCATGTCCCTGCAAAGGATATTAACTCATTCTTTTTGATGGCTGCATAGTATTCCATGGGGTATATGTGCCACATTTTCTTTATCCACTCTAACATTGATGGGCATTTGGGTTGGTTCCAAGACTTTACTATTGTGAATTTTACTGCAATAAGTATATGTGTGCATGTGTCTTTGTAGTAGAATGATTTATAATCCTTTGGGTATATACCCAGTAATGGGATTGCTGGGTCAAATGGTATTTCTGGTTCTAGATCCTTGAGGAATCGTCACACTGTTTTCCACAATGGTTGAACTAATTTACAGTCCCACCAACAGTGTAAAAGCATTCCTATTTCTCCACATCCTCTCCAGCATCCAGCATCTGTTGTTTCCTGCCTTTTTTTTTTTTTTTTTTTTTTTTTTTTTGAACAGAGTCTCACTCTGTCGCCCTGGCTGGAGTGCAGTGGTGTGATCTCAGCTCACTGCAACCTCCGCCTCCTGGGTTCAAGCAATTCTCTGCCTCAGCCTCCCAAGTAGCCGGGATTACAAGCACCGGCCACCATGTCTGGCTAATTTTTGTATTTTTAGTAGAGACGGGGTTTCACTATCTTGGCCAGGCTGGTTCTCTTGAACTCCTGACCTCATGATCCACCTACCTCGACCTCCCAAAGTGGTTTCCTGACTTTTTAATGATCGCCATTCTAACTGGCGTGTGATGGTATCTCATTGTGGCTTTGATTTGCATTTCTCTAATGACCAGTGAGGATGAGCTTTTTTCATATGTTTGTTGGCTGCATAAATGATTCTTTTGAAAAGCATCTGTTCATATCCTTCTCCCACTTTTTGATGGGGTTGTTTGTTTTTTTCTGGTAAATTTGTTGAAGTCCCTTGCAGATTCTGGATATTAGCCGTTTGTCAGATGGATAGATTGCAAAAATTTTCTCCCATTCTGTAGGTTGCCTGCTCACTCTGATGATAGTTTCTCTTGCTGTGGAGAAGCTCTTTAGTTTAATTAGATCCCATTAGTCAATTTTGACTTTTGTTGCCATTGCTTTTGGTGTTTTAGTCATGAAGTCTTTGCCCATGCCTATGTCCTGAATGGTATTGCCTATGTTTTCTTCTAGAGTTTTTACGGTTTTAGGTCTTACATTTAAATATTTAATCAATCTTGAGTTGATTTTTGTATAAGGTGTAAGGAAGGGGTCCAGTTTCAGTTTTCTGCATGTGGCTAGCCAGTTTTCCCAACACCATTTATTAAATAGGGAATCCTTTCCCTGTTTCTTGTTTTTGTCAGGTTTGTCAAAGATCAGATGGTTGCAGATGTGTGGTGTTATTTCTGAGGTATCTGTTCTGTTCCATTGGTCTATATATCTGTTTTGGTACCAGTACCATGCTGTTTGGTTATTGTAGCCTTTTAGTATAGTTTGAAGTCAAGTAGCATGATGCCTCCAGCTTTGTTCTTTTTGTTTAGGATTGTCTTGGCTATACGGGCTCTTTTTTGGTTCCATATGAAATTTAAAGTAGTTTTTTTTCTAATTCTGTGAAGAAAGTCAATGGTAGCTTGATGAGAGTAGCATTGAATCTATAAATTACTTGGGGCAGTATGGCCATTTTGACAGTATCGATTCTTCCTATCCATGAGCATGTAATGTTTTTCTATTTGTTTATGTCCTCTCTTATTTCCTTGAGCAGTAGTTTGTAGTTCTTCTTGAAGAGGTCCTTCACATCACTTGTAAGTTGTATTCTTAGGTATTTCATTCTCTTTGTAGCAATTGTGAATGGGAGTTTGTTCATGATTTGGCTCTGTGTCTATTATTTGTGTATAGGAATGCCTGTGATTTTTGCACATTGATTTTGTATCTTGAGACTTTGCTGAAGTTGCTTATCAGTTTAAGGAGAATTTGGGCTGAGATGATAGGGTTTTCTAAATATACAATCATGTCATCTGCAAGCAGAGATAATTTGACTTCCTCTCTTCCTATTTGACTATGCTTTATTTCTTTTTCTTGCCTGATTGCCTTGGCCAGAACTTCCAACACTATGTTGAATAGAGTAGTGAGAGAGGGTATCCTTGTCTTGTGCCAGTTTTCAAAGGGCATGTTTCCAGCTTTTGTTCATTCAGTATGATATTGGCTGTGGGTTTGTCATAAATGACTCTTATTATTTTGAGATATGTTCCATCAATACCTAGTTCATTAATTGTTTTTAGCATGAAGGGGTGTTGAATTTTATCAAAGGCCTTTTCTACATCTATTGAGATAATCATATAGGTTTGGCATTGGTTCTGTTTATGTGATGGATTACATTTATTGATTTGCATATGTTGCACTAGCCTTACATCCTGGGGATGAAGCTGACTTGACTGTGGTGGATAAGCTTTTTGATGTGCTGCTGGATTTGGTTTACCAGTATTTTATTGAGAATTTTCACATCGATTTTCATCAGGGATATTGGCCTGAAATGTTCTTTTTTTGTTGTGTCTCTGCCAGGTTTTGGTATCAGGATGATGTTGGCCTTATAAAATGAGTTAGGGAGGAGTCCCTCTTTTTCTATTGTTTGGCATAGTTTCAGAAGGAATGGTACCAACTCCTCTCTGTACCTCTGGTAGCATTCGGCTGTGAATTCAAATGGTCTTGGGGGTTTTTTGGTTGATAGACTCTTAATTACTGCCTCAGTTTCAGAACTTGTTATTGTTCTATTCAGGGATTTTACTTCTTACTGATTTAGTCTTGGTAGGGTGTATGTGTCCAGGAATTTATCTATTTCTTCTAGATTTCCTGTTTTATTTGCATAGAGGTGTTTATAGTGTTCTCTCTTGGTAGTTTGTACTTCTATGGGATTGGTGGTGATTTCCCCTTTATCAGTTTTATTTTGTCTATTTGATTCTTCTCTCTTTTCTTCATTAGTCTGGTTAGTGGTCTATCTATTTTGTTAATCTTTTCAAAAAAATCAGCTCCTGGATTCATTGATTTTTTTGAAGGGTTTTTCATGTCTATCTCCTTCAGTTCTGCTCTGATCTTAGCTACTTCTTGTCTTCTGCTAGCTTTGAATGTGTTTGCTCTTGCATCTTTAGTTCTTTTAGTTGTGATGTTAGGGTGTCGATTTTAGATCTTTACTGCTTTCTCCTGTGGGCATTTAGTGCTATAAATTTCCCTCTAAACACTGCTTTAGCTGTGCCCCAGAGTTTCTAGTACATTGTGTCTTTATTCTCATTGGTTTAAAAGAACTTATTTATTTCTGCCTTAATTTTATTATTTACCCAGTAGTCATTCAGGAGCAGGTTGTTCAGTTTCCATGTAGTTGTGCATTTTTCAGTGAATTTCTTAATCCTGAGTTCTAATTTGATTGCACTGTGGTCTGAGAGACTGTTGTGATTTCCATTCTTTTGCATTTGCCAAGGAGTGCTTTACTTCCAATTATGTGGTTAATTTAAAAATAAGTGCTATGTTTTGCTGAGAAGAATGTATATTCTGTTGATTTGGGGCAGAGAGTTCTGTAGATGTCTATTAGGTCTGCTTGGTCCAGAGCTGAGTTCAAGTTCTGAATATCCTTATTAATTTTCTGTCTCATTGATCTGTCTAATATTGACAGTGGGGTGTTAAAATCTCCCATTATTTTTGTGTGGGAGTCTAAGTCTCTTTGTAGGTCTCTAAGAACTTGCTTTATGAATCTGGGTGCTCCTGTAATGGGTGCATATATATTTAGGATAGTTAGCTCTTCTTGTTGCATTGATCCCTTTACCATTATGTAATGCCCTTCTTTGTCTTTTTTTTTTTTTTTTTTTTTTTTTATCTTTGTTGGTTTAAAATCTGCTTTATCAGAGACTAGGATTGCAACCTCTACCTTTTTATGCTTTCCATTTTCTTGGTAAATATTCCTCCATCCCTTTATTTTGAGCCTATGTGTGTCTTTGCATATGAGATGGGTCTCCTGAATACACCACACCGATGGGTCTTGACTCTTTATCCAATTTGCCAGTCTGTGCCTTTTAATTGGGCATTTAGCACATTTACATTTAAGTTTAATATTGTTATGTGTGAATTATATCCTGTCATTGTGATGCTAGTTGGTTACTTTGCCCATTAATTGATGCAGTTTCTTCATAGGGTCGATGGTTTTTACATTTTGGTTTGGTTTTGCAATGGTTGGCACCGGTTTTTCCTTTCCATATTTAGTGCTTCCTTCAGGAGCTCTTGTAAGGCAGGCCTGGTGGTGACAAAATCCCTCAGGATTTGTTTGTCTGTAAAGGATTTTATTTCTTCTTTGCTTATGAAGCTTAGTTTGGCTGGATATTAAATTCTGGGTTGAAAATTCTTTTCTTTAAGAATGTTGAATATTGGCCCCCATTCTCTTCTGGCTTGTAGGGTTTCTGCAGAGAGATCTGCTGTTAGTCTGATGGGCTTCCCTTTGTGGGTAACCTGACCTTTCTCTCTGGCTGCCCTTAACATTTTTTCCTTCATTTCAACCTTGGTGAATCTGATGATTTTGTGTCTTCAGGTTGCTTTTCTCGAGGAGTATCTTTGTAGTAGAACCTTTTGTTTTTTCTCACTGGAGATATAGATATGCAGTTATTGCTGATAACTAAGAAACAATCTACAGAGTATGCTTGTAAGCATGGTTATGAGCAGATACTGTGAAAGCTCCTAGGAGTGATTTGTCAAGGTCTACCACTCTCTCAGACCACAATGCAATAAAAATAGAAATCAAAACTAAGAAAATTGTTCAAAACCATACAATTACATGGAAATTGAACAACCTGGTCCTGAATGACTTTTGGGTAAATAATGAAATTAAGGCAGAAATCAAGAATTTCTTTGAAACTAATGAGAGCAAAGATTATAATATACCAGAATCTCTGGGACACAGCTAAGGCAGTGTTAAAAGGGAAATTTATAGCATTAACACCCACATCCAAAAGTTAGAAAGATCTCAAATTAACAACTTAACATCACAACTAAAAGAACTAGAGAACCAAGAGGAAACTAATGCCAAAGGTAGCAGAAGACAACAAATAACCAAAATTGCAGCTGAGCTGAAAGAGATTGAGACCGCAAAAAGCATTCAAAAGATCAACACATCCAGGAGCCTTTTTGTTTTTTAAAATAGTATTACAAAGTAGATAGACTGCTAGCTAGGCTAATAAAGAGGAAAAGAGAGAAGATCCAAATGAACATAAATTTTAAATGGCATATGGGGTATTACCCCTGACCCCATAGAAATAAAAATAAATATCAGAAATTACTATGAACACCTCTATGCAAACAAACTAGAAAATCTAGAAGAAATAGATCAATTTCTGGACATTTACCCCCTCCCAAGATTGAAACAGGAAGAAACTGAATCCCTGAACAGACCAATAATGAGCTCCAACATTGAATCAGTAATAAATAGCCTATCGACCAAAAAAAAAAAAAAAAAAATGTCCAGGACCAGATAGATGGATTCACCGCCGAATTCTACCAGATGTACAAAGAAGAGCTGGCATCATTTCTACTGAAACTATTCCAAAAGCTAAGAAGGAGGGACTCCTCTCCAACTCATCCTAGAGGCCGGCATCATCCTGATACCAAAACCTGGCAGAGACACAAAGTAAAAAGAGAAAAATTCAGGTCAATATCCTTGATCAACATTGATGCAAAAATCCTCAGCAATACTAGCAAACTGAATCCAGCAGCATATCAAAAAACATATCCACCACCATCAAGTAGACTTTTCTCTTAGATTAAAGGTTGGTTCAACATATACAAATCAATAAATGTGATTCATCACATAAACAGAACTAAAGACAAAAACCACACGATTACCTCAGTAATGCAGAAAAGGCTTTCAACAAAATTCATTATCTCCTCAAGTTAAAAACTCTCAACAAACTAGGTATTGAAGGAACATACCTCAAAATAATAAGAGCCATCTGTGACAAACCCACAGCCAAAATCATATTGAATGAGCAAAAGCTGGAAGCATTCTCTTTGAAAACCAGCACAAGAGAAGGATGGCCTCTCTCACCACTCCTGTTCAACTTAGTGTTGGAAGTCCTGACTAGGGAAATTAGGCAAGAGAAATAAAGCGCATCCAAATAGGAAGAGAGGAAGTGAAACTATCCCTATTTGTAGATGACATGATCCTATATCTAGAAAACCCCATCATCTCAGCCCAAAACCTTCTTAAGCTGATAAACAACTTCGGCAAAGTCTCAGGATACAAAATCAATGTGCAAAAATCACTAATCACTAGTATTCCTATACACCAATAATAGTCAAGCCAAGAGCCAAATCAGGAACAAATTCCCATTTAAAATTGCCACAAAAAGAATACGATACCTAGGTGTACAGCTAGCTAGGGAGGTGAAAGATCTCTCCAAGGAGAACTAAACTGCTCAAATAAATCAGAGATGACATAAACTTCCCATGCTCATGGATGGCAAGAATCAATATCATAAAATGGCCATACTACCCAAAATAATTTATCAATTCAATGATATTCCTATTAAACTACTAATAAGATTCTTCATAGAACTAGAAAAAAAAGCTATTTTAAAATTGATATGGAACCAAGAAAGAGCCCCCAAATTTCAAGGCAATCCTAAGCAAAATGAGCAAAGCTGGAGACATTACACTACCCAGCTTGGTAATGCGTTTTCTTACATTTACTCTCCCTCCTTTCCTGTCTCACTTCTCCTTTTCCTTACAAGTGAGTTCCTGGAATTTCACACCCCTAGAAGTGTTAGCATGTACCTCAGGCTCTGTTTTCTAGGCGACCCAAGCTAAAATGATAAAATATTGGTGCAATTAGTAACGTGATGAGTTGGTAGTTGAAGGACTTTGAATATTGTGCTTAGGAATTTGGATTTGGGCTTTACCCACAGGTTGTGAATAAGGAGGAGGGTATTTAGATAGAGTTCCTGGCATAATACATGGGTGAAGAAATAATCTGTACAACAAACCCCCATGACACTTATTTACCTATTTAACAACCTGCACATACTGCACATGTACCACTGAACTTAAAAGTCAAAAAAAAAAGTTGCTTGGAAGCTTGTTACTTATGATTTTGAGATTAGAGATAAAAAATATCCACAGTGTCCTCAAAAAAGAAATATAATGAATGATGTCTTTAACATTTGTATAGTAAATACAATAACATATTTAATAACATAATTTCTGATAGCTTCTTTCTTATAAGTAGGCCAAGGGCAAGATAGCATAGAAGCAATGTACTCTATATTTGTATAATATATTTAGAAATTGGCCCACTCAAGTGGCTTCTTAAAACAGCCTACACACTGTTGAAAACATACCTAGTAGAATGACCATGCCAAAGGAAACTCATTGCACCTGGGTGGTTCAGATCAATGTCTGATGGCCACTCTGTAAAAAAGACATAAAAGATCTGACTCACTCTACTGGCCCTTCTTCAAAAGAGAACAGGAGTCATGAGAGAACTTTAAGCTCAGGACTATTCTCAGCTTGTAAAGGGCTCTCTCCAGTCCTTGCACATAGTACCCTACATCTCAGAACCAGCAATAGGGTGTTGAATGTTTCTCACGATGCCATGTCTCCAACCTTTCTTCGTCACATCTTTTTCTGACCAAGCTGGGAAAGATTCTCTGTTTTTCAGGATTCATGTGATTAGACTTAGTCAACCCAGTTTATACAGTCAATTGCCCCATCTCAAGGTCAGCACCCTTAATCATATCTGCAAAATCCCTTCTGCCATGTAAGGTAAAATATTCATAGGTTCCAGGCATTAGGGTGTGGATATAATGGGAATGGGGGGCATTATTTTATGTACCCCAGTGCCTGTTTTGATCAAGGTGTAGTAGTGGAGATAGTGAAAAGCAGGAGATTCCAGATATGTTTTTTAAGGTAGAAACAGTAGGATTTGTCTATTTTGCTGAGATTACAAATGAAACAGAAAATTCAAGGATGACTCTAAGTTGTTTGGCCTGAGTAATAGGAATTATTGAATTGCCGTTAATTGAGATGAGGAAGACTATATGAATAGGCTTGCAGGGTCTATATGTCAGGATAGGTTAGGTCATGCTGTAGTAGCTAACAATTATAAAAGCTCAGTGGTTTTACAAAGGACACAACAGCCATTTTTTTAGATTTTTATAGATTTAGGGGGTACAAGTGCCATTGTCTCACATGGGTATATTGCATAGTGGTAAACTCTAGGCTTGACAGCCACCTATTTTATTTGGTCCTTGCCTCAAGGTTTAGTTTTAAAGGCCTTGTGATTCAAAGAATTTCTCAGTTTTATATTTGATAGTTGGTGGTAAAAACCACTTGCATCTTCCAATCCTGCAAGTCCCTGGAGTTTTGAATTCTATTTCCTCTCACTCCTGTTTCAAATTGGCAGAGCTCATCTCTTTCTTCAGGTACAGTGTCAAATATAGTCAATAGTAGCAGACATAATACTAACATTCTGTTTTGCAACATTTTAAGCCACAAAGCAACAAACTTATTAAGAACATTATTTATCTTTCAACTTATTGCAGGCAAACTTTTCCGAACTGCATACTGTAGATCACCATACCTTTCATACTCTGGTAACATTTTTTTTTTTCTTCTCACTAACTGTCCCTGAAACCAATGCTATGTGTTTTTCTATTATAGCAGAACCAACTTCTGGCACCAATTTCACTATCAGCTAGGATAGACTAGGTCATATAGCAGTATCACACACCATAAAATTCTAATGGCTTATAACCACAAACACTTATTTCTTGCTCACACAACTCATTCATGTCATCTTCATTCTGGAACCCACAATGATAAAATACCTACTATCTGGATTATTGTCAGTCTTGTGAGAGGGGGAAAAAGAGAGAACATGAAAATCATGTATTGACTTTTAAAGCTATGCCTAGAAATGACACATATCACTTCTGTTTATATTTCTTTTGCCCAGAATAAGGCACATAGCCAACTCTATGTCATCAGGATGAAGAGTATCATCCTCTGCCCGATTGGATTAGTAAATACTTACAAACAATAAAATAGTCTAATACAGGAGACCAGCTCAAGTGTTTGGATTTGGGTATATTATGTTTGAACTATCTCTTAGAAGTCCAAATGGAGATATAAAGTAAGAATTTGCATTTGAAAGTTTGGAGCTCAGAAGAGGTAGAAACTTTAGGAATCGAGATCATGTATAAAGTAGTTAAAATCAGGAGAGCGGAGTGATTATGATCATTAAAGAAATGAGTACATCTAGAGAAGAGAAGAGATCTGCCATCATTTAGAAGTGAAGCAAAAAGAAAGTAAAAATTTAAAAATAAATAGGGGAGAAATTGTCAGTAAGTTAGAGGAAAAACTGGGGATGTATGATGTCCTGAAAGCCAAGCAAAGACATTATTTCAGTGATGAGGCAGTGATCATCTTTGTCATGTTGCCAATAGGTCAAGTAAGAGAAAGACTGAAAATTGACCATTGGCTTCATTTGTGTGGATACCACTGGTGATCTTGAGACAGTTTTTGTGGGGCAGTGGGTACAGAAATCTGATTAGACTATACTTAAAGACAGAGTGAGAGAAAAAGAATTAATGATAGTTAAAAATTGGATAATAGAGGGGTAAATAGGGCCAAGAGAGGGTTAAAAAAAAAAAAAAAAGAAAAGAAATGTGAATGGTATCAGCATGTTTGTATGTTGTAAAAGATCTACTCTAAAAAGATCTTACTCTAAAAAGAGTTAGAGATGTTAGTCATGATACAGCACAGATAGAGGAGAATCGCTGGAATAAGGTCTTTGAGCAAGTGAGAGAATATGGGACCCAGTTACAAGTTGAAGCTTTGGTCTTAGCTAGAATCATAGACAGTCCATTCTTAGTAGCAGTAGAAAATATTGAGCATATGATACAAATGCTAGTACACAGTTAATGTGTTGGTGAGAACTTATTGAAGTTCTCTATTGATTTCTTCTATGTAATCAATGAAACAAGTATCAAAGTCATCTGAGACCAAGAGGAAGAAAGTGTTGGAAGGCTGGAAATACTGGAAAATGTATGAAATTGTCCTATGAGAGGATAGTAGAGAGAAGAAACTAGGGGAAATATAATTTAGTAACCAGATAGCATTAAGAACCCTTCTGAGGCCAATAACCATAAATTTAAAGACCAGTCAGTATGGATGTATGTTTTGCTCCAGCCACATTCAGATATAGAAGTAAAGCCATGGAATAGGTGAAAAACTGAATTAACTATGGTTGGAGTTTTGCCATGTGAGCCAAGTTGCAATGAGCTATGCTCACCCCACTCTACTCTATCTAGTCCAGGTGACAGGGTGAGGCCCTGTCTCTAAATAATAATAACAATAATAAATGTAAAATGCTTGACACATACCATTTCTGAATGCCTGTTATTATTGTTGTTATTGTTATTATCCTTATCTCAAACTGAATTGGCCTTTGGCATTTCTTACTTAGAGATTGCTTTTGATAGTTTTGGAGTGAGGGGAGAGATGAGACTTACTGAGAATCAGAAAAGCCTGTGAGGTGATGAAGAGAAATGGCAATTTCTTTTCCCAGCCTTCATGTACTAATTCTTCTCTTTACCTCACACTATATTTGACATTAAACTGGCATGGTTGAAAGTCAGAAGGTACATCAGCACCGTGTTCTATAAGAAGTGATCTCTTGATAAAGTTCATGCATAAAGTGTTGACATTGTGACAAATGTAAAAGCCTGTCTCAGCCAAAAGCCCTATCCCAGGTAGTTTGACATACTCCTTATTAGTTATTACATGTTTATCCCCAAGAGCTGATAATGCCAAGGGCTGAGAGCCTGGGACACTTGGACATAACCTGCTCCAAGCTCAATTCCAGTTATCCTTGAAAGAGGGGTGTGGTAGGGTTGTCCCAGAGTGACAGCTTCAGCTGGTTTCCTGTTCCACTCTTCTGCCCCAGAGTTTCTTTCTTGTGGTGAAGAGAAGGAGGAAGACAGCAGGATGTTCGTGGAAACCCTGCTGGCTGAAGTGGACAGAATGGTGTTCAGACACTGTTCACCTCCAAACCTTCTGCTTTATTTTTACGGTAATATTCCCATGAGTAAGGTAATCAGGCCATCTGGCACACTGATCCCCCATCTCCTGCACCCCAGACTGCTTCAGGCCCTTTGTTTTGAGTTCTTGGACTGCTCGGTGAACAGGAACAAGAGGGGACATAAATTTTGCGTTGTTAATACCAGCTAACTATGTGACCATGTCATTTCCTCTAGTTGGGCTTCAGTTTGGGAGAAAGGGTAGGCAAGATACCAAGGGAATTCTATGATCTCATGGGAACCCAAGAACCCAGTGGTGCAAATAATGTAATCATTTGAATAAAAAGTTTGAAAATAAGTATTGAGAAACTACCATGTTGATCAATTTCAATTTAAATGGCTGCCTCGGAATAATGTGGATAAAATACACAGCATTGACTTTACCTGGGTTCCCTGAGCCCTAACATTCTTAATTTAGACAGCACATTGCTATTGTTCTTGAGAAATACTAGATTATGAAAAAATTCGAATTCAATGAGAAAAATAAATAATTTAAAACGTATATTTTATATTGTTCCCAGGAACTTCTTCATTTTCTGATTAAAAACTATTACCCTTGAGTGATTATATTTATCCTCACTAATGATTTGAAGGAGTTATTTGATTTATTTTTTGGTCAGAGTTGCTGTAATGTTGAACTTTTTTGTGGGGCAATAGTGCATATAAAAACTTCCAAAAGTGTTTGTTTATTAGGCATTTTTGTTTGATCAAAATATTGGGAAATCATGATGATGGATGATAAAAGTCTTAGTTTAAAAGCAATGGGCCACCTGCACACATCAACTGTGGTCAATGTCAAATGACTGCCCCATGTGAGAATAAGCATAAGGGGCCTAACCGGAGGTCTGAAACCTGTAGCATCTGTGTTAAGTTTCCCTCCTGGACTTAGCCCCTACATGGTATAACAGACAACCCTTATGTAGATCCTTTCAGCTTCATCTATCTCCAGGGCCACCTATTCCGCCCTAGTCACTCTGTGTTGATGGACATCATGGGAGACCCTTACCAGCGGGAATCTCTGGCTTCTTCCACCACTTTTAGACTTAAATATGCCTTCACATAGTCATGCATAGGATCTACCTTCCCCAACTGTGGCTGAAGGGGCTATGTGATACAACTCAGAACAGGGAGGCTGTTAATTCCCTATGAAATTAGGGTGTGAACTTTAACAAGTTGGGTTAGAAGATAAGAGAAAACTGGTTGATGAATTCCCAGTCTGGCACCCCATCACACTATTTAGAGAGAGTAGATTTATAATCTCTCTAAACATATCCAACATGAGCGAGCAATTGACTGTATCTTTACAAAGCTTTGGCCAGCTTGTTAATGCATGCTCTTACATTTGCTCTCCCTCCTTTCCTGTCTTACTCCTTCTTTTCCTTACAAGTGATTACCTTGAATTTCATACCGCTAAAAGTGTTAGCATGTACCTCAGGCTCTGTTTTCTAGGTAACACAAGCTAAAACAGATAAAATATCAGTGCAATTAGTAACATGATGTGTTGGTAGTTGAAGGGCTTTGAATATTGTGCTTGGGAATTTTGATTTGGGCTTTATCCACATGTTGTGGATACTGAAGAGGGTTGTTAGATAGGGTTCTTGGCTGCAAGCAGCAGAAACCAGCTCTGACTTAAGCAAAAAAGGAGATTTATTTGAGAAATATTATAGAAGTCCTCAGGATGGAAGGTAGGACTTGAGAGGGATAGGTGTGAAGACAGTACTGGAAAACTAGGTGGTGGAACTCCTGGACCCTCTCTTTAAAAACTATCATCAAATCAACTTCCTGCAAATTAGAAGTGGACCAGGTATGAATCAATCATTGTCAAGATTCGAGAGTGAAATAAAGGGGAAATAAAGTGTAAAAAGAAGATTGAAGATGTTGGAGAAAAGAGGAATTGGTGAAGGAGTTCTTCCTTAGGCAGTTGGGAGAGGTGGTAACTGAGACTGTGAAGCCTTTAGAAAGAAGTAGGATATATTGTCTTCCTAAATGGGAGAGAAAGAAGATTATGATTTTAAACACAAAAATTATCTGAGATGGTGAGAAGTAGTAGGTGAGGGAATGTGTTCATGTGCTCCCTCTGCTGTGTGATTATATTATTTACTTCACTTCTGTTATTCAGTTTCTTCATATTTTAAAAGAGGGTTTCAGACCCAAAAGTCTTTTTCTACCTAAATAAGCTATAATTCTGTCTCCTTTGGTGGTAGAAAGGGTGAAGAGTGGGTTGTGGGGACTCTTTGGTCTATCTTGGGTAGATGGAGCTCTTTAGGTTTCTCCATTTGCACCAACATTTCTCAGACATTTTCCTCCAAAGTTATGCCATCTTAGACAATATTTGTGTAAATTGATGGATTAGGCTGTGATTTTTCCATATCACCAAGGAGGGACATTTTCACTATCGAAATCACTTGTCTTCTCTTCAATTTACCTCTCCCTACAGGAAGATGCTCTCCTGGTACCTGACCATCTTACCAAGAATGAAATACACTGAAGCCTGGTATAGAAAACTGGGAGATGTAGTAACAGAATACCTCCCCATTGTATTGTCAGGATTAGTCACATGACTTGCCTTAACAACGAATTGTTAGCAGAAATGATGTAAATCACCGTTGGCAGAAACTTGATAATAAAAAAGAAAAAGCCCAGTGCACATTCTATTCCTGTAGGAACAGACAACCAGTGATTTATTTTATCATAATAAAAAGTATTTATGCCATGATTCATATCTTTAATGCAGTGTCATTATTCTGTGGCTGTGCTAACTGTAGAGGAAGAGTTGTTTATAGTCACAGACAGAGCGTCAGACTGAGACCCAAGAGTTATTCCAAGAATGGTGACAAGAACAGAGTGTGTTAGAAGGAGCTGCCCAGCTGGGAGGAGGATTGTGTGAAGTAGAAGTAACCTAAATATTCTATTATCTTCTGTGCTTTTCTTCTCTCCAGGGAGAATTTCTTTGTTCTGGTCTCTATTGAAGTTCCTAGTTCCTTCACATTCCACTCTTTAATGATAATTTTTTTGAACATCCAAGTTTGTAATGGAATCTCTCCCCACAAATTTCACTGGGATTTCCACAGAAGAAGGTGTACACACAGCTAGCTTAAGAATATATGCGCCAGTATGGGGTGGTCCAGACCAATCACAGAACACTAGTGCACAGTATATAGTCTGGCCATTTGACTAATACTAATAAAGCCTTATTTTTCTCTTTTCCTAAGGCAGAACAATTATAACTCTGGGATAATGCTAGGGAACTTGATTTTCTTTTAGAAAGTTATACTTTTTCAAATGATAACATAAGCAAACACCTATATATTCATGTCCCAGATTTAAAAACTCTTAATAATTTTTATATTTCCTTGTAGCCTTTGTGTGTATGCTTTTTTTAAAAAAAGAGCAGAAGTTATATAGATGTATTCTTTTTTCAGGTTTAAGGTTTAAAGGTTTTTTAACTTTTATTTTGGGTTCAGGGATACATGCATAAGTTTGTTATATAGGTAAACTGCATGTTGTGGAGGTTTGGTGTATTGATTATTTCATCACCCAGCTAATAAGCATAGTACTCAATAGGTAGTTTTTTGATCCTCACCCTCCTGCCACCCTCCATCCTCCACCCTCCACCCTCAAGTTGGCCCCATGTCTGTTGCTCCCTTCTTTGTGTCCTTATGTACTCAATGTTTGGCTCCCACTTGTAAGTGAGAATATACAGTATTTGGTTTTCTGTTCCTGTGTTAGTCCACTTAGGATAAAGGCCTCCAGCTCCTTCCATGCTCCTGCAAAGGACATGATCTCATTTTTTTCTATGGCTGCATAGTATTCCATAGTATGTATGTACCACATTTTCTTTATCCAGTCTACCATAGATGGGCATTTAGGTTGATTCCATGTCTTTGGTTATTGTGAGTAGTGCCATAATGAACATACATATGCCTGTGTCTTTATGATGGAGTGATTTATAGTCCTTTGGGCATATACCCATTAATGGGATTGCTGAGTCTAATGGTAGTTCCGTTTTAAGTTCTTTGAGAAATCTCCAGACTGCTTTCCACAATGGTTGAACTAATTTACACTCTCTCCAACAGTGTATAAGTGTTTCCTTTTTTCCATAGCCTCACTGCCATCTGTTGTTTTCTGACCTTTTAAGAGTAGACATGCCAATGGGTGTGAGATCATATCTTATTGTGATTTTGATTTGCGTTTCTCTAATGATCATTGATACTGAGCTTTTTTTTTTATATGCTTGTTGGCTACATGTATTTCTTCTTTTAAAAAGTGTCTGTTCATGTCCTCTGCCCACTTTTTAATGGCGCTGTTTGTTTTTCTCTGGTAAATTTAAGTTCCTTATAGACTTTTGTCAGATGCATAGTTTGCAAAAATTTTCTCCCATTCTGCATGTTTACTCTTTTGATAGTTTCTTTTGCTGTGCATAAGGTCTTTAGTTTAATTAGGTCCTATTTCTCAATTTTAGTTTTTATTGCAATGGCTTTTGGTGTTTCCATTGTGAAGTCTTTGCCAGGTTTTTTCTTTTTAATATATAAGATATAAAAACTCCCCTTTGACTGTATTTCCAGACCATTGCTCTCTCCCTGTTCCTCAGAGACAACCACTATGATGAGTTTGATATTCATCCTTTTAATACTTTTACATATAGCAATAGAAATTTAGAAACAAGATGTAATATTTCTGAGTTTTGAAAAACTATATATATATAGAATTGTTCTATACATTTCATTCTGCAATTTGTTTTTTAAATTTAATATTAAGTGTTTTAGAGCTATTCTTACTGATTCATACAGCTCTGATCTCTTTCTTTTAGCTGGATAGCAATCCATTTCATGAAAATTTCATATTTTATCTGTTCCTTTAATGATGGATGTTTGGATTATTCTTAATTTTTTTTCTTTTTTTGCTATTCCTGACAATGCTTTTAATAAACATCCATTTATGTGTCTTCTTGCATACATAGTCAAATGTTTCTCTGGGGTGTACACCCAGAAGGGGAAATGTTAGTTTGTAGGATTGACACCTTTCTCATTTTACTAGATACTTTTACATTCCTCTCCCAAGTGGCTGTTTCAATTTATATACCCAAAAGCATGGTATGAGATTATCTGTTTAGTCATCCTCCTTCTCTATTGGTGATTGTCACACTTTTTAATTATGGTTAGTCTGATGAGTAAAAGACTCTCTCTCATTGTAGTTTTAATTTACATTTCCCTGATTACTGGTGAGATTGAATGTCTTTTCATATGTTTATTGACCATTTATGTTTCCTCTGGATATGCTAACATTATCTCTGCTGATTTTTTCCTATATACAGAAAAAGTACATTCAAAAGCATTTATGCGTAAAAAGAAGCTGGAGGAAGAGGGAAAACCATTTCCAGCATTGTTTACTAGAGCAGTTTTCTTTAATCTACCTGAATAAGATGACTTCATTGTGCAACTTCATTTTAGGAAGAAGAGACTATGGTATCACATTCATTTACTGCATAGATGTTATCTAATCACAAAGCACCTTCAAAACCAATACAAATTCTATGCAACTTCCTTCAAAATTAACACATTAGCATGCTTTAAGTAAACATCGGTGTGTAATAGCTAAAACATGGGTTTTGGAGTCAGAAGGAATTGGCTTCCTATTTCAGTTCTGCCAGTTTCTACCTAGAAGGAACTTGGGGAGACCATTTAGTGTCTCAAAGTCATTAGTATATTTTCTCGGACTTTTTATAATTACAGTGAAGCGTTGACAGTGGTAGAAGTGAGTGAATTATCCATCCGCTTCCTTGTTATAATTCCTGGCATTGTCATGACAATTATACAGCCTGGCTTCACAGTCTTGAATTTTTCTTTCAGACACTGTCTCCTTGCTACTTCCTTGACCTATTAGTATGGTCTCACATAGAACCAGGTTCTTACTTATGATCCACCTCCAGGAACCCCAACTACAAACTTTTTCTTTCTGGCCATGCTGCTCTTTCATTTCTGATCCTTCACTTTCCTTGTTACATTATCTTCCATCACACTAGCCCTACCCTATCTTCACAGGTCCTTAGCCCCTTTTCTCTTTACCAGCTTGTCTAGCAGTCTAAAACCTTGTTCGACAATGTCTTCTCTCTCCGGGGCTCCTCTGGTCCTTCCATTGCATCCACCTGGTAAGTCCTCAGTCCCAAACACACCTGCTGTGAGTTTTCTCTGCTCTTCCCATCATGAGCTATTCAGCACCAGGATAATTAGATTAAATACAGCAGTGGTTCTCCAAACATGGGTCCTGGACCAGCAGCATCTGTTTGGACGAACGGAGGCAAGATGGTGCACATCCGGGTTCTTCATCCCCCTCCCAACTTTTCCCGCGCGCGCGAAAATGCAGCCGGCACCCAGGGAGGGTGCAGACCAACTGGGCATGCGCCAGGTGACGTCAATCCGAAGAGACCAGGATTTACCTGGTCGCACCTGCGGAACGCCCCTGACACTCCCATGCCCCACCTATTGCCCTCCCACTCCTAGAAAAGCTGCTCTCCGCCATTGAGCCGCGCGGCCTTCTCACAGCCCGGCGGACTTCCCAGCTTCCCAGTCCTGTCGGGATGTGGGAACTCCGTCCCAGAGCTTGGGGGAGGGGCACTCTGCCGGCCTTCTTTGCCGGAGGCCGACAGACTTCTTCTCCACACCTTAGGTTACTAAAATAAACTAGCAGTTTTGCGCCTGACCTTTGCCTACTTGCTGGTTCTTTCGTGCTCGCTCTGGTGGTCTTAGAAAAACAAGACAGCATCCACATCACCTAAGAACTTATTAAAAGTATACATTCTTGAACCCCACCCAAGATCTACTGATTTAGAAATTGTGGGCTGGGACCCAGTAATCTGTGTTCAACATGCCCTCCAAGTGACGTACTACACCTTCTTGACCTCAGCTGAGGTTTCTTGACAAATCTTCTATTAACCCTTCAGTTGAATGCCTGCCAAAATTTTCAAACTGAAGTGCAGATTCCCCAATGTTAACAATTCTAATTTAGGATATCTTAGTGCAACTCAGGAATCTGCATTTCTAATATGCATTCCATGAGTTCTGATTCAGGAGGGTCTGTGGACCACACCGTGGCAAACGCTGGGGAAAAAAGAACCCTCATGGTAGTCTTCTATTAGCACTAACCTCAACCCATCTCTCTTCCATTTGAAAAGGACATGGCCTCGCTATTGAGCTCAGGGAGTTGAAAGCTCAATCCGATTCTTTCCTCCTTCCTCTGATAACTCATTCAATTACTTCCCATTTATGTTCCCCCACATACGGAATTCTGTTTTATGCTTAAAAACGTTTCCATGACATTGTTACACGTTTGGAGTCTAATTTTATTCTATTCCTTTCCTTCATTAAGTATTTGAAAGAGTGAAGTAACCACACGACTGACATATCTTCATGCTCACACTCACTCACTTCTACCACCGTCAACACTTCACTGAAATTATTCTCTTGACATTTCCTAAGGACTTCAAAATTGTCCAATCAAATGACGTTGTCAGTTTACCTCCTCCTCTCCCATTCTAAAATTTTATTCTGATGACCACCCTCTCTTATTAAAACTCTCCCTTCGACTGGCTTCCCATGACAACAACTTCTCTCGGTTTCCCTTCTATGGCTGATTTCCCCTTCTCTTTCTCTGTTTTGTGCCTTCCATCCCTCCAATTCTCTCAATGAAGAGTGTGTTTTCCTTGCTCTTCTCTTTTCTTTTTTACATGTGCTAATCATTTTTTTCACTTTCAATTGAGCTGTAATTTACATACGATAAAATTCAGCATTTAAAAAATGCAATTCAATAGATTTTGTTATATTCACAGAGTTGTGCAACCACCATCACAGTGTACTTTCAGAATATTTTTATCACCTCCTTCCTGCCCCCTCAAAGAACCCACCCTGTACCCATTAGCAGCCACTTCCTATTCCTCCCTCCCTGCAGCCTCTGGCAACCACTAATCTTTTGTCTCTACGGATTTGCTTATTTGAGAAATTTCATATAAATGGAATCATACAATATGTGGCCTTTTGTGTCTGGCTTCCTTCACTTAGCATGATGCTCTCAAGAGAGATCCATGTTGTGTCATGCATCAGAATTTCATTCTTTTTATGTCCAAACAATATTTCATTGTATAGTTATATCATATTTTATCCTTTCATTAGTTGATGGAAATTTGATTTGTTTCCACCTTTTCACTATCATAAATATTGCTACCATGAAATTTTGTGTACAACTTTCTGTGTAGACAGATGTTTTCAATTCTTTTGTATATATACCTAGGAGTTCAGTTGCTAGGTTATATTCTAGCTCAATGTTTAAGTTTTTAAGGAACTGCCTAACCATTTTCCAAAGCAGTTGCATCATTTTGCATTCCTACCAGCAGTGTATGAAGATTCTGGTTTCTCCACATCCTTACCAACACTTGTTATTGTTTTTATTTTTTAATTATAGCCACCCTAATGGGTGTGAAGTGGTATAATTTTGTGATTGTGGTTTGCATTTCCTTAATGACTAATGATGTGGATAATCTTTTCATGTGCTTTTTGGCTATTTGTATATCTTCTTTGAAA
>NC_045445.1:105521084-105653827 GCF_002776525.5 Piliocolobus tephrosceles | reverse complement strand
TTTTTCTTTCTTGTTGTCAGAGCTCTGTATATTCTGGATACTACTCTAGTATCAGATTTATGTGATTTGCAAATATATTTTCTCTTCTTCTATGGGTTGTCTTTTACTTTCTTAGTAGTATCCGTTGTGTATAAATGTTTTTTATTTTGATGAAGTCTAAGTTATCTATTTTTTCTTTCCGTGTTTATGCTTTTGATGTCATATCTAAGATTCAACTGGCAAATTGAGGTCATTCTTTAGAAGGCTGTGTATGCTCTGAATCAGCATCCAATATATGGTAGTGTTTCTCCCCTATCCAGGATTCATGGGTCCAGGAATCAAGGGGTAGAAGGGGAAGTGGCACCACTCACCATCAACCCTAGTGACCCACTAGGAAAATTTTTGCTTCCTGTTCCTGCGACATTATGTTCTGCTGGCCTAGAGGTCTTAGTTCCAGAGGGAGGCCACCAAGAGACACAACAATGATTCCATTAAACTGGAAGTTAAGATTGCTACCTGGCCACTTTGGGCTCCTCCTGCCTCTAAGTCAACAGGCTAAGAAGGGAGTTACAGTGCTGGTTGGGGTGATTGACCTGGACTATCAAGATGAAATCAGATGACTACTACACAATGGAGGTAAGGAAGAGTATGTGTGGAATATAGGAGATCCATTTGGGTGTCTCTTAGTATTACCATACCCTGTGATTAAGATCAATGGGAAACTACAACAACCCAATCCAGGCAGGACTACAAGTGGTACAGACCCTTCAGGAATGAAGGTTTGGGTCACTCCACCAGGTAAAAAACCATGACCAGCTGAGGTGCTTGCTGAAAGCAAGGAAATACAGAATGGGTAGTAGAAGAAGGTAGTTATCAACACCAGCTACGACCACGAGACCAATTGCAAAAACAAAGACTGTAATTGTCATGAGTATGTATACACCTATACTAAGAAAATTCCTTGTTTTATCTCCTTTCTTTTTCCTTTATCATGTGACATAAGATTTATTGACTTCATATTGGCATTTAAATGTTAACTTTATGTAATAGCATTTAGGTTAAGTATTAATGTGCTTCCAGTTGAACGAAGGGTAGCTGTACTATGTTAGGTGTAATTATGACCTTATTATTGTCTTTATTTGGAGATTAAGTATGATTTCAGGAGATGCATATGGGTTCAAGTTGACAAGGGGCAGACTTGTGATGGTTAATATTAGGTGTCAACTTGATTGGATTGTAGGGTGCCTAGATAGTTGGTAAAGTACTGTTTCTGGGTGTTCTGTGAGGGTGTTGCCAGAGGAGATTGACATTTGAGTCAGTGGACTGGGAAAGGAAGACCCACCCTCAATGTGGGTGGGCACCATCGAATAGGCTGCCAGCACTGGTAGAACAAAGCAAGTGGGAGAAGGTGGGCTAAGCTGGCTTGCTGAGTCTTCTGTCTTTCATCTTTTTCCCGTGCTGGATGCTTCCTTCCATTTCTCCTGCCCTTGAACATCAGACCCCAGGTTCTTCAGCTTTCGGATTCTTGGACTTACACCAGTAGTTTGCCGGGGGCTCTCAGGCCTTTGGCCACAGACTGAAGGCTGCACTATTGGCTTCCCTGCTTTTGAGGCTTTTTGGAGTCAAACTGAGCAACTACTGACTTCTTTCTTCCCCAGCTTGTAGAAGGCCTATCGTGGGACTTGGACTTGTGGTAGTGTGAGCCAATTCTCCCTAATAAATTCCCCAATAGGAGATATATATATATAGAGAGAGAGAGAGAGGAGATATAGGAGATATATATATATATATATATATATAGGAGAGAGAGACATATATATATCTCCTATTAGTTCTGTCCCTCTAGAGAACCCTGACTAATACAGTTTTACCCCTATGTTTTCTTCTAAGATTATTAAAGCTGTAGCTTACAGCTAGGTCTTTTATCCATTTTGAATTAATTTTTGTCTATGCTGTGAAGGACCCAATTTCATTTTTTTTTTTTTTTCATCTAGATATCCAATTGTACCAGCACTATTTGTTGAAAAGACTATTCTTTCCTCATTAAACTGTTCTGGAACCTTTGTTGAAAATCAATTGATCATAAATGTAAGAGTTTATTTATTGACTTTTAATTCTATTTCATTGATCTCTATCTCTATTCTTATGCTAGTACCATGCTGTCTTCATTACTAGTAGCTTTCTAATTGATTTTGAAATAGAAATGTGTGAGTTCTCAAACTTCATCTTTTTCAAAATTGTTTTGGCTATTCTGGATCCCTTGTAATTCCATAATAACATTAGGATTAACTTCTCGATCTCTGTAAAATATCCAAGTGGAATTTTGTTAGGGATTGCATTGAATCTGTGGATCAATTTGGGGAGTAGTGCCATTTTAACAATATTATGTTTTCTAATCAAGGAGCATGAAGTGTCTTTCCATTTATTTACATCTTTAATTTCTTTTAATAATGCTTTGTACTTTTCAGTATAAAGTCTTGTACTTCTACGGTTAAAGCTATTTCTAAGTGTTTTGTTCTTTTTGATGCTCTTTTTATAAATGGAATTGTCTTAATTTTGTTTCCCAGTTGTTCATTGCTAGTGCATAGAAATATAGTTGACTTTTTTAGACTTTGCTATAACTGCTTTTTGGATATTGATCTTGTATTCTGCAACATAGCTGAATTCATTTATTAGTTCTAATAGGTTTTGTTGTGAATTTCTTAGGATCTTCTGTGTACAAGATCATGTCGTATGTAAATACATATAGTTTTACTTCTTTTTTTTCAATCTGGATTGCTTTTATTTTTTTTCTGTCTAATTGACCTGTCTAAAGTCTCCAGTACAATATTAAATATAAGTGGCAAGATCAGACATCCTTGTCTTGTTCTTGATCTTAGGAGGGGAACTTTCCATTTTTTGCCTTTAAGTATGTGTTAGCTGTGTGTTTTTCCTAGGTTCACTTTATCAGGTTGAGTAAACTGCCTTCTATTTCTAGTTTGCTCAGTGACTTTATCTTGAAGTTGTGTTTAATTTTGTCAAATGCGTTTTCTGTATCTATTGAGACAATCGTGTAGGTTTTAAAAAATCCTTTATTATATTAATACAGTGTATCACATTGATTTCTTTTTGTATGTCAAATTAACCTTACATTTATAGAATGAATCCCACTTGGCCATGGTGTATAATCCCTTTTATATGTTGTTGGATTCCATTTGCTAGGATTTTGTTGAGACTTTTGCATCTATAAGCATAAAGGATGTTAATCTGTAGTTTTCTTGTCATGACTGCCTGGTTTGGGTATCTGGGTAATACTGGCAATATAGAATAAATTGGAAAATATTCCCTCCTCTTCTATTGCTTCAAAAGTTTGTGAAGTTTGGTGTTAATTTTTCTTTAAGTGTTTGGTGCAATTCACCAGTAAAGCCATCTAGGAAAGGGCTTTTCTTTGTGGGAAGTTTATTTTTATTAATAGTTCAATTTCTTGATTATAGATATATTCAAATTTTATATTTCTTTTTGAGTCAATTTTGTAGTTTGTTTCTTTCTCAGAATTTGTCCGTTTCATTTATGTGATTTATTGACATACTATTTTTTATAGTATTCCCATATAGTTCTTTTTATTTTGGCCATGTAAGTTCCTCCTTTCCTTCCTGATTTTAAGGATTTGAGTCTCCTCTCTTTTATCTTTGGTCAGTATAGCTAATGGTTTGTTAATTTGGTTAATTGTTTCAAAGAACCAATTTTGATTTGATTGATTTTGCTCGTTGTTTTTCTATTATGTATTTCATTAAGTTTTGCTCTAATCATTATTATTTCCTTCCTTTTCATTGTTCTGGGTTTAAGTTGCTTTTCCTTTTCTAGTGTCTTAAGGTGGACATTTAGGCAACGGATTTGCTATCTTTTTTCATTTTTAATATAAATATTTGCAGCAGTAAATTTTCCTATAAGCACTGTTTTCACTGCATTTCATATGTTTTGGTGTGTGTATTTTTGTTTTCATTCATCTCAAAGTATCTTTGAATTTCCCTGGGATTTCTTCTTTGACCCATTTGTTATTTAAGAGGATGTCTTTTGGTCTCCATATATTTGTAATTTTCCCAAATTTCCTGTTGCTTTCTAATTTCATTCCACTATGCTTGAAACACATACTTTATATAAATTTCATTCACTTAAATTTACTAAGATTTGTTTTATGGCCTAATGTATGGTCTATCCTGGATAATGTTTCATGTGTACCTGAGGAGAATGTGTACTCTGCTGCTGTTGGATGAAGTGTACTAGAGATGTCTTTTAGGTCTAGCTGATTTATAGTGTTGCTCAAGTCTTCTATTTCCTTGTGGATTTTCTGATACCTGTTCTGTTTTTGAAAGTGGGTATTGAAGTCTCCAAATTTAATTTTTATATTATCTATTTCTCTCTTCAATGCTGTGAAGTTTTCCTTCATACATTTTAGGACTCTGTTGCTACATGCATACCTGCTTAGAATTATTTTGTCTTCTTGATGAATTAATCCTTTTATCCTCATATAATGTCCTTTCTTGTCTTTAGTAACAAATTTGTTATCTTAACTCTGTTTTATCTATTAGTATAGCTATTTCATCTCTCATCTAGTTACTGTTTGCATGGTATGTTTTTTTTTCTATCTATTTACTTTCAACTTTTTTATATCTTTAAATCTAAAGTGTGGTTGTAAAGCATGGACGTAATCAGCCATCTCAACAGAAGCCATGAATAGAGATTGGACCATTCAGCAGAAATACTGCCATATGAGACTAAAGAAAACAAAGAAAATGTCATAAAGTAAAGGAAGACTGTTGGACTTCTTAGACCTTATAGAACTGGACCATAGAGCTATTTCTATCTCTTTTGATATTCTCCGTTTGGTCAGACATCATTCTCATATTTCCTCTAGTTCTTTAGAAGTGGTTTCCTTTGGTTCTTTGAACATGTTTAAAATAGTTTATTTAAAATTTTGTCTAACAAGTCTAATGTCTGGTTTCCTCAAGTATAGCTTCTATTCACTGCTTCTTTTCTTGCATATGGGCTATATTTTCATAGTTCTTCTTATGTCACATAATTTTTGTTGAAAACTGGACACTTTAAGTAATAAATTGTGGCAACTCTCAAAATAAGATTGTGCCCTCTCCCTAGGGTTTCTTGTTGCTGCTACTTGTTGTAGCTGTTATTATATGTTTCCTTAGTGACTTTTATGAATTGATTCTGGAAAGTTTGTATTCTTATGTTTGGCCATAAAAGTTTCTGTTCTGTTAGCTTAGTGGTCAGTTAATTATTGGACTGAGATTTCCTTAAATATCTGAAACCAGTAATTCTCCCATTCTTTGCAGAAAGGCCCTGTATGTGTTTTGGCCCATGCCAGCAACACTCAGGAAATTTACAACCCTATCATAGCCTTTACTTCCTGCTTATGCAAAACCTCAATGTCAGCTAAATGTGAGTGCTTAGAGCCTTCTCAGGCTATTTCCTGTATATAAACATAGCCTTGGGAATGCACACAGCCCTGTGTATATGCATGACCTTCTTGGATTCCTGGGAATGTAGTGGATCTTTACAAAGTCCTCTGTGAACATCTCATTCTCTAACAATTTCCTTTGTTTTTGTTGGCCTGGTTCTTGTGTGCTCCAATTGCTATCACTACTTCAGGCAGCTGCCTTGTGAACAATTGCTGATGATTGTTTTTACAAACACCTCCAGGAATTTTTCTATACTGTCTGCACTGAGTGAAGTCTGGGTCAGGTCAAATAAAGGCAAGTCTTGCGAATGAGGGTTTACAGATAACTGCTAGATACATCAACTAATGACAGTTCTTTAAGAATGGTGTATTTAGGAGACTCCAAAAACGTTCTGTCCCTTCAATGTCTACTAGGCTATTGGGATGGGAATAGGGAAAGTTGAAATGTTTCAGAGCTTACTGCTCTTAATGAGATTTCGTTATTTTTCTTTAGTATATGCTTTTCAGATTGTTGCAACATTTTGGTTAATTTCCAGACTTCTGAAAATGTTGATTCTGACAGTTTTTGTCAGTGTTCTCATTGCTTTTATGGGGGAACTGGCATTATGGAGATCCTTACTCTGCTTTTCCTGTTGATGTCATTACTGTTAATTTAATATTGGCTGCTACATCTGTGTTCCCATTTCACTTGACCTCCACCTGAATTTCCCTTGATACATACCTCAAATTTAATAAGTTGTAAATAGAACTAATAGTCTCTTTTCTCAAATTTGCTCCTGCTTCCAATGTTCCTGTTAAAGGCTTCACTGCAAGGCCAGAGAAAATTAAGCTGGCAAAGCAGATGGAGGAGTCATCAAAATGGCAGTAGGATTTAATTATAATTATCTGTGTTAATCTGGTGCTGCTGGGTGTGAAAGGAATGAAAAGATTATGAATTGGAAATTTAGGAATTTGATTCACAGGATTGACACCAAAATTCCCACTGCCTCTATAATCTCAGACTCAACTGAATAATTCTTTGTGCTGTGCAATTAATTGCTTGCTCCACAGACCAGCTGAATTAGAACCCACTTCACTGAATTTCCTACACATAGTAGGTGCTCAATAAATGACTAATAACATAAAACTTAATTAAGTAAATAACGTAAAAAGGTTCCTTTTATTCTCTCACTCACTCTCTTTCTCTGTCTCATAAACCAGGGATCTTGTCTCCTTCCCAGCTGGAAATTTCTCTAAAAAGTCATTAATATACTTACTTTTTAAAGTATTTCATTGACATGTCAACCTGAATTATATATCAAAGAGAGTCCAAATGAGAGTTTGATATGAGATATAAGACCTAATATGATTTCGTGCCTCCTTGTGGGCATTTAATAAATATTAATTGTGCTGGGAGTCAATCTAGCAAATGATGGCTGAATCTGTTATTGCCCATCTTTTACATTTCATACCTGTATACTCAACACAGAACACTGGAAATCAAGGACTGACATTCACCACAATGAAATAAACAAAAAAATTATTAGCAGGGAACATGGCCCATGGAGCTGACCTAAAATAGTAAAGTCCTTCATTTAGGCCTTTAAGAAAAAAATGGCACTGAAAGTCTCAGGACAGGCCCACATGACATAAGCATATCTAAACTATTTTTATGGTGGAAGATTTTTACTGTTTCCATGTGTATGAATGTGTGCATGCATATGAGAGAGAGAAAAAAAGAGACAAGAGGGAATTGTGTAGATGTATCTGAATATGTTATATTCTCTGTTCCTCAAGCTGAAAGCTTTATACAGTAAGACCACAACGGAATGTAAAAATGAAATAAAAATTCATTGATAGATGCCTACAAGAAATATTTCAAAGATTTAAACATTATGCATAATTATTTTCCTTACAATTAAATAAAAAATAAATATATGTATTTATCTGAGTAAATACATTCTTGGACAATAGTGAGTGCTCATCATTTGTTACATGAATGAATGAATGAACAATGAATGAAAACAGTTTCTCTTAAAAATTGAATGGAAATACAATGTTGCATGTAGGTATTTAAGTAAATAACGTTTGTGTCTTTTGCAAAAATATAATCAAGTCCACTGTCTAGTGTGCTACTTAATGTCCCTTATTACAGGAAAGATATTTTTTATCAGTCTCTTATAAAAACTGAGGCTACTGTATTATGTTAACTGTCTAAAGATACAATATTGTTAGCTGTCTAAAGATGTCTGGCCAAGGTTCAAGTAGATTTTGAAAAAAATTTTTTAGTAAGGGATAGTTTACATATAGTTAGGTGCACATATCTAAAGGGTATACAGCTTGATGAATTTTTACCCACTTTGAGAAATGAAACATTTATATCTCAGTAGACTCCCTCATGCCCCCTCTCAGTCAATACCCTTGTCCAAAGGCAACTACTTTCCTGACTTTTTATAACACAAATGAATATTATCTGATTTTGAACTTCACATCAACGGAATTATGTAGTATTTATTCCTTTGTGTATGAATCCTATCACACCACATAATCTACATTCTTGCGTGTTGCACTAGTTTATTCTTTTTCATTGTTGTGTAGTATTCCATTATATCAACGTAACATATTATTTATTCAGTCTACTGCTAATGGACATTTGACTTGGTCTCCAGTTTTTGGCTATTTTGAATGCTACTCTATGAACATTCTTTGTTCTATGAACATAATGTTCTATGAACAGTCTATGAACATAAACACATTTCTTTGTTGGAAATAAAACTCTGTGTCATATGATATATGTATATTTAGCTTTAGTAGATACTACTAAAGAGTTTTTCAATGTAAATCTACCAATTTTCATTACTACCAGCAATGTATGAGAGTTCCAGTTGCTTTACATCATGCACATTACTTTTTTTTTTTTTTTTTTTGAGGCGGAGTCTCGCTCTGTCGCCCGGACTGGAGTGCAGTGACCGGATCTCAGCTCACTGCAAGCTCCGCCTCCTGGGTTTACGCCATTCTCCTGCCTCAGCCTCCCGAGTAGCTGGGACTACAGGCGCCCGCCACCTCGCCCGGCTAGTTTTTGTATTTTTAGTAGAGACGGGGTTTCACCGTGTTAGCCAGGATGGTCTCGATCTCCTGACCTCGTGATCCGCCCGTCTCGGCCTCCCAAAGTGCTGGGATTACAGGCTTGAGCCACCGCGCCCGGCCATGCACATTACTTTTTAACACATCATTCAGGATCATAGGTCCTCTTTGTTCATTTGCATTTTATTATAAGTTATTTTTTTTAATCCCATTTCTTCTAATTCTTAAATGACTTCAGTTGGTGGTGGAGGGTTCTCCCAAGTATACAGTTTTTTTTTTTCCAACTGAGAAGCAGTTTCCTTTTTCCATGGAAATGAAGGTACAGACGTCTACAGAATATTTCTTTGCTCTGCAGGTCTACCAATGAGAAGAAAGTGCCAACTGAAAACTTTTAGAAAATACCGAGTTTACTCAAGGAAACTAGCATGCTATTCAATAACAAATAATTGAAGGCGATTGCTTAATAGAGAGAAATTGAAACAGCAGACTAATTGCCTGTTTGTGACACCTATGTAATCGACTTGGTAAGTAAAAACTCAAGAATAATGTTCAATGTTCTCTAGAATGGGCCAAAAGCCCTTCAGTGCAGATTCAGGCTCTCTCTCTCTCTCTCTCTCTCTTTTCTCGCTCTCTTTTGCTTCTATCTTATGGCAGATCTCTCTTAGGGTCAGTAGAGCACATGCAGATTTTGCACTATGCACTCTCTCTAGCTGATAACTGATAGCGAGTTTCATAGGAGTGATTGGAGAAGAAAACCAAGCACAGACGCTATCATGCTGAGTCTTCATTTATAGTTGTGGTAATTTCTATTATATTTTATAATGCTAAACACTACTTTTAATCTGGAACTTTAGGTCATTATTTCCAATGTGGCTCCTTACAGTCTAGTTCCAACGATGAATAAGTACTAGTTGTTACTGTTAGCACAATCATTATTTTTGCTTTCTTTAAACAGCATATACTATACTCAGGAGTAGATTCAGTTAATGGTTTGAAGTGCATCAGAAAAATTAGATGACATTAAAATACAGTTACTTCTGAAGAAAGCTTTTGGCACTGTATAATAGTGGAGAGGTAAAACTGTTTAACAGATTAAATGTTTTTTCATGGTTCATGGAAAACTTGAAAAACAATTCTAAATTTAGAGCTATTTCTTAGACTTTTATGTTGCTCCCTTAATCCGTTTATTCTAATTGTAAATTAGACACTTATATTCTCCTTTATAAATTATATCTTGACGTATAGGATGATCAGTCCATGCACACGTGGACAGTAAAACTGGCATGGAATTGTATTTTGTGTTTTCTTTCACTCAGTCATTTAACATTTGTTCATCTATCAAATGCCACTCAGTCATGTCCCTTAGCATTGGCCCTATCAATATAATGTGGAAAATCTAGGAAGAGATCCTTTATTTTTCCTCAGGAGCCTGGTTTTTAAACAGAAGTTATATCTTCCCAGTGACCACCAGAGTCACATACTATCCAGTGGTACTCAAGTAAGAATGCTTTAAGCGGTATATTATCTTTAATACCTGTAAGTAATAAATTATGACTTAGGAAATAGTAACATTTTTTAAAGATACATACAATTTGGGCTTCAACATGCCCAGCTTGCCTATGTCCCATAAAGATCCCATTAACAGTTTATCTCATTAACAGCCATTTGTACTCATCAGCTCAGGCTGTGTTTTCCCACTGGGACATCATTTACAGTTCTCTAAACATATTTTCACAACATTCACCTGACAACATCAGCTGAGAGAAAAATCTTCAGACTGCAGCGAAACATCAGGAGGCCATGAATTCTTAATCAACGCACAAAATTGTGAAAATAGTGTGTATATCTCTTTGAAAATATCCTTGGCAATAATTAATCAGGAAAAGAAACAGTAGATAGTCCGAAGACTTTGGCTCAGTATTCCATTCCCCAGTTAAGAGGAGATTTCAAGGCATTCGTGTGGTGGCCAAAGTTCACGAATTCTGTCCCCCTTGGGGACTGTCACTAGAGAAATTGTGGAAAGAAAAATGGTTTTAGTTTTCTGAAGTTCACAAAGAAGCAGAAACAGTCTAACCAAGAATCACCTGGTGAAAGATCTCCTTTAATGAGCAAATAAAAATGATTTTTAATTAGCACATGTACATAATTTTAAAATGAGACCACACCAAAAAAGAAATCTATTCCCTTAACTGGTAAATAAATAAATCTTCTTTTAATATCCTTTAGCACATTTATTTGTGCAATAATTTACTTTTACATTTCCTTATACAGTGACCCTTTAAACTTAAACCAGAGTTTCTGTATCGTACTTCACTCAGATTGCATTTCACTGCACTGGGAACCTGGAGATGACTGATATGATAACTTAGGCTGTGAATTAAATCTACAGCCACATCCCTTGGTGATGTGGTTGGTACCTATACTGGACTTCCTTGGATAGCCTTTCATTGTGTTCTAGGTCCTTGCTACTCAAGCCTACTCAGAGTATGGTCTTCAAACCATCAGCATTAGTATCACTTGGGAACTTTGTTAGAAATTCTGGATCTCCTAACCAAATTTTATAAATCACAATGTTGGGGTGCAGTGGAGAACCAGTAATTGCTGTTTTAACAAACATTCCTGGAGATTCTTCTACATGCAAAATGTGAGAAGCACTTGTCTAGCATATAGTGTTCATAAAATCAAAACTATTTATTTTGCCACGTTGCCTTGCATCTCATTGCCTTTAGATGGGCTGTAGCCTCTATCATAAAGTTGCTTTACTTCTTTTTTTTTTTCACTGTAGCACTCCACGAGCCTTTTTGCAGCTGGTTCTTATTTGTTGCTTATGACTTTCTTTAAGGAATTATCTCCAGACCCCAAGATGCACTTATTCTTAAACTAGACGCTTTTCTGCTCCCTCCCTTGGCATACCACGTGCATCAGAGCAACCATATAAGCCCATTGACAATTATAACACAGTATAAGGTCTTTCCTTCTACTGCGGTCAACTCCTGGAAGGCAGAGCTGCAACTTTAAAAACTCCCTGATAATAAAAATAGAGCTTGATTTTTAATAGAATATTTTGTTGATAAAAGTGGAAGGACCCTCATTGCCTCCAGAATCGTCCTCAGAATATTTCATTTTTGTTACTGACTGAATCGCTTTGCTTTTTATGTTCCCTCTCCATCTCCTCATGGGACAGCTCTCTCTCCTACTCCAACTCCACCATGTATTTGTTTCTCCCGTCTGCCTAGTGAAACTGATCAAATTACTGTGCATCCTTTGGTTTGTCCAGCCCCTTCCCTGAGGCCTGCTCCAAGCCTCCATTGTCTTTTGTCAATATGTGCAGAGTGGTGGGTTAGAAAGAGGTTGGTAAAGGAGACTGCAGGTGACCATTTATCCTGCTGATTAAGAGATCTTGACTAGTTTGATGAAGAAGCACCATTAAAAACAATAGGCTCAACTTCCATTTCAGGAAAGAGTAAGTAGATGTGCTTTTCTTTTTAACTTTTACTATATACAGCTAGAAATTCTGAACATTATATTCAAAACAAATATAAGAATACTCTGGGCCTGGCACGGTGGCTCACGGCTGTAATCCCAGCACTTTGGGAGGCTGAGGCGGGTGGATCACCTGAGGTCAGGAGTTCGAGACCAGCTTTGCCAACATGGTGAAACCCCATTTTTACTAAAAATACAAAAAATTAGCCAGGTGTGGTGGTGGGCACCTGTAATCCCAGCCACTCAGGAGGCTGAGCCAGGAGAATCGCTTGAACCTGGGAGGCAGAGGTTGCAGTGAGCCGAGATCATGCCACTGCACTCCAGCCTGGGCAACAAGAGCGAAACTCCATCTTAAAAAAAAAAAAAAGAAAGAAAGAAAACAGAAAAAAAGAATGCTCTGCAATGTGGAGAGAAGAAGACAGTCCGGCAATGCAGAAATGCCAATGAGTACAGAAAAATAAAATCCATAGTAAAATTTTGCCTTCTCTCTCTAGCCAAAGTATTAGAGAAAAGGCAGCACATGAAGAGAGAAAAGTTTTGATAATATTTCACTCCAGACAAACATCCCATATAAAACTAAGGCCCTGCCCTCACCAGCCACAGCAAAGAGTGACTGGAGAGCCAGGACTTTCATCACCACTGAGAAGTAATGAGGTCTTCCCCACATTGTCAGTGGTGGCCATGTGAGAAACACTAATGAACTACCCCCTGCCTCTTCCAGCCAGGGTGGTATCAGCAGAGCCCTTCTGGGCAGCCAGAAGTCCCACCTCCACCCAGCAGTAATGAGGAATCCCTTCCTTCTGGGTGCCAGTGGAAGCTGGGTGGGGAATGTAGACATAAAACCCATCTGGAAGTAGCAAGGTGGTAACTGTACTTCCCTTTTTGAGCAGTGTGAGAGGAAGCTTGCTAAAACATAAGACTTAAACAAGATCCAGAGACTCAAGACAATATCTAAATGTCTAGGTTTCAATCAAAAACAATTCCTCATACAATAAACCAAGAGAATCTCACTGAAATGAGGAAAGAAAATCAAAAGATACCAATGCTGAGATGTTAGAATTATCTGATGAAAACTTTTAAATAGCCATCATAAAAATGCTTCCATGGGCAACTACAAACATGGTTGAAGTAAGTGAAAAAATAAAAAGTTGGCCGGGCACGGTGGCTCAAGCCTGTAATTCCAGCACTTTGGGAGGCCGAGACGGGCGGATCACGAGGTCAGGAGATCGAGACCATCCTGGCTAACCCGGTGAAACCCCGTCTCTACTAAAAAATACAAAAAAACTAGCCGGGCGAGGTGGCGGGCGCCTGTAGTCCCAGCTACTCCGGAGGCTGAGGCAGGAGAATGGCATAAACCCGGGAGGCGGAGCTTGCAGTGAGCTGAGATCCGGCCACCGCACTCCAGCCTGGGCGACGGAGCGAAACTCCGTCTCAAAAAATAAAAAAAAAGAAAAAAAAGAAAAAATAAAAAGTTATAAGGAAGAACCAAACGAAAATTTTAGAACTGAAAAATAATTTTTAAAAAACTCAATGGATGGACTCAACATCATAATGGAAGGAATAGAGAAAATAATCAGTAAACTTGAAAACAGGGCAATAGAAATTACCGAATCAGAACAACAGAGAGAAAACATACTGCAAAAATTACTAGAACTCCAGGAATATGTGGGATTATAACAAAAGATCTTGTGTCATCAGAATCCTAGGAGAGGAGAAAGAGGGTGAGGTTGAAAAGTACTGGAAGAAATAGTGGCAAAAACTCCTCAAATTTGCCAAGAAACATAAATCTGTAGAATCAGAAGCTGAACAAATCCCAAACAGGATAAACACAAAGAAATCCATGCCAAGACACATCATAAATAAACTTCTGAAAACTAAAGACAAGGAAAAAAAGTCTTAAAAATAGAGAAAAACCATATCTTGCTTATGGAGGAAAACAATTAGAACAATGGCAAATTTGTCATCAATGCTGTGGACACCAGAAGGAAATGACACAATATTTTTTCAGGTGTTGAAAAAGAACTATGAGTCTGTGAATATTTATAGCAGTTTTATTTGTAACAGCTAAAAACTGGAAACACCCAAAATATCCTATAATAGGTGAATAGATAAACAAAAGATGGTACATTCCATAATTTGAAATATTACTCAACAATAAAATGGAATGAACTACTGATATACCCAACAACTGGATGGCTCTCAAGGGCATTACGTTGTGTTTTTAAAAACCAGTTTCAAGAGGATACATGCTGCATGATCTTATTTAAGTAACATACTTTATGTGACAAAATGATAGAGATAAAGAACAGATTAGTGGTTGCCAGAGGTTAGGTATAGTGGGGAGGAGGGCTTGGTATGACTAAAAAGGTAGCGCTAGGGAGATCATTGTGGTGGGATAATAGTTCTGTATCCTGATTGCTGTGGTGGTTACACAAATCTGCACATCTGATGAAATGGCATAGAAGAATGCACGTACATTGTATCAATGTCAATTTCTTGCTTTTGATCTTATACTATAATTTCATTAGCTGTAACCACTGTGGGAAACTAGGTCAGTGTATGTGGAATTTCTCTGTACTATTCTTCGTAATGTTCTGTGAATCTTTAATTATTTTAAAATAAAAAAATTTAAAAAACAACAATAGGCTTACTATTTGGCATTAGACAAAGAGATAGGAAATGGTGTTGGAGGCGACAGTAAGACTTCAGGCACTTCAGTGCCAGAGCCAGAGAGAACTCAAAAAAGAATATATGCAGGTTGAAAGGAATCCTGGAGAGAGTTGGAAACTTTTTCTTTTGTAAGCACTAGGATGCAGAGAAGCCCCACGTTGGACTGTGAAATCCCTAACAGCCATGATCTTGATGTGATGTATGTGACAATTGCACAGAACAAGTAAAAATATTTGTGGACTGAACAAATGAATAAATAAGAGTGTCAGGTCCTATGGAGTGGCTTGTTGGTGGCAGGCAGAAAGAAGAGCTAGAAACAGGCTTTGAGAGGACCAAGAATTACATCCAGTCTCATACAGGTGCCTGTCCGAAGCTATCCTAGGTTAACCTAGTTTTCTGAATGTATGGATTCTAGTGTTTCAAAGTAGGAGGGAGAAAAGGAAAAGGCTTAAAACCTCAGTTAATGTCAAAGCAGTCAATCTCTGGCCAGACTTGTGGTGTCAGGATCAGGATTCTGTGTGCTTAGGCATTTATTCTACTTTTGTAAGTTCTTCATTTCCTTTTAGATTCTTGGTGAAGTTCCTTATAAATTTTTAATTCATCATGACTATCATAAGTCAGAATGACCTGCTTATGCCCAGAAGAACTCAGAAGACAAGCATTGAGGCCAGGCCATAGCAGCAGGAGTTTTTCAAGCTAGACATCAGGAAAAAAACTAAGGGAGATGATGCTGTTAATGAGGTGGACCCTCTTAGAGAGAGATGCCAGAGAAAGGTATGACCTCTGCTTTCATTCCAAGAGGACTGGTCATTTATATGGACCCTGGATATTACTCAGTGTGTAGATGTATTAGTCCAATCTGATTTTCTTGGGCCTGTCTGCAATATAAAAGTACATAACAATAGAGTAAATTACACTTACAGTATTGCTGCTCTCCTCCGGTAGGGATCAGCATGCAATTCAGAGAGAATAACAGATAACAAGAATGTCTCATAAAACAGTCAACAACCTGTACAATCACTTCATGGAGAGTAACAAATACTTGATTTCAAAACCACAGAGCTGAAGTGGCCACTTGGATTTTAAAACTAATGCAAAATACATTAAGAATCCATCCTAAAACATTTTTGAAGTGAAGATCAAATCTACATATTTTCAGTCAATGCTTTTGTAACTGTCATGTGAACTTTAGGACATCAAACAGTCAGATATTTTTTGAATACCTACTGAAGCAAAGAATTTTAGGTATTGAGCATAGAAAGAAGTAATTTTGCTGGAGGTTTTAAAAAGTGTGTGTGTGTGTGTGTGTGTGTGTGTGTGTGTGTGTGAGAGAGAGAGAGAGAGAGAGAGAGAGAAAGGGAGAGAGAGATAGAGATGTTCTTTCCTTCACCTTAGACATCTACTCCCACAGCCTTAAAAGTTGCATATGACCTCAGTCCATTTATTTATTCATTCATTCTACAAAATTGTCTCCAGAACTAACTACATATCAGGTATTGTGAGAGGATAAATATTTCCTAAATGACATGAAAGAAAGATTCAAGAAGAAAAAACGTGTGAGCAGGTGGAGGAAAATTCAAGCCGGGGAACAGGAGGCTAGAGAATGGAAGGATGAAAGGGGAACAACAGAAAACTGTAACCATTTCTGGAGATACTCAACAGAAAGGGGTTCTGACATCTTGAAAGAAGTTGCACAGGCACCAGGAAACATGAATAATCCAGTGACCATCCAAAAGGACACTGAGCTCCTTAGGTTGGGGGTTAAGTCCTCCTTATTTCCTTTTGATTAATCTACGCACAGTATAGAATCTTCTCCGTAGTAAGCATTGAATAAATATTAGTTCAATGAAAGAATGAATAAGGAAAGTTGATACTTCTTTTCTGAGAAACACAGAAATGCTATATACAAATCTGACACGATACATTTAGGGATACACTGCCTTCCTACAGAATCTTTCAAGACTTACCAAAACCACTGGCTGATGCCCAAGCAAGAAAGTCAAAGAAGTGATGGAAACATCCCAGAGCCCCAAGGTCCTTCACTTTTTCTTTACAGGATTTGACTTCAAAGTCTTTAGAGAAATTCTTCTATTTTCTTCCAGGTTAAGTAAAGACTATAATTTTCAAAAAGAAAACTACTATAGCCCATTGTTTTCTGTCTTTAAGTATTTGGGAAACTACTGTGAATACTGGAATTGTATAGTAGGTGTTAATATACACGGGATTGGGGCTTTGGAGAAGCTGATCCCACCAAAATACAAAAGATCCTCAAAAAGTATTGTAAACACCTGTATGCACATAAACTAGAAAAATCTAGAGGAAATGAATACATTTTTGGAAACACACAATCTCCTAAGTTTGAGTCAAGAAGAAATTGAAACCCTGACCAGGCCAATATCAAATTCCAAAATTGAATATGTAATAAAAACCTTTCACCAAAAAATTCCCTAGACCAGATGGATTCGCTGCTGAATCAGATGTACAAAAATATCCAGTAGTACCAATTCTACTGAAAACTATTCCAAAATATCAAAGAGGAAGGATTCCTCCCTAACTCATTCTATGAAACCAGCATTACTCTGATACCAAAACCTAGCAAAGATGCAATGAGAGAAGAAAACTACAGGCCTACATTTCTGATGGGCATATTCATAAATCTCCAACAAAATACCTGCAAACCAAATCCAAGAGCATATTAAAAAGTTAATTCACCATAATAAAATAGACTTCATTCCAGGGATGCAAAGTTGGTTCAACATACAGAAATCAATAAGTGTGATTCACCATATAAACAGAATTAAAAGCAAAGACTATCTGATAATCTCAATAGATGCAGAAAAATCTTTTGATAAAATCCAACATCCCTTCATGATTAAAAAAAAAACCTGAAGAAATTAAGCATCAAAGGAACCTACCTCAAAATAATAAGAGTCAACTATGACAAACCTACAGCCTACATCATACTGAATGGACAAAAACTGGAAGCATTCCCCTTGAAAAATGGAACAAGGCAAGGGTGCTCACTCTCACCACTCCTGCTTAATGTAGTAGTGGCGGTGCTAATCAGAGCAGTTGGGCAAGAGAAAGAAATAAAAATCATCCAAGTAGGAAAACAAGGTAAACTATCTCTCTTCATGAATGATGTGACTATATACCTAGAAATAGCTAAAGATTATGCCAAAAAGTCTCCTGAAAATGATAAACAACTCCAGTAAAGTTTCAGGATACAAAATCAATTGCAAAAATCAGTAGCATTTTTATACACCAATAACATTCAAACTGAGAGTCAAATCAAGAACGCAATCTCATTTGCAATAGCTAGAAAGAAGTAAAATACTTAGGAATACATTTAACCAAGAGGTGAAAAATCTCTATGAAAAGAACTACAAAACCCTGCTGAAAGAAATCATAGATGACTCAAACATGTGGAAAAGCATTCCGTGCTCATGGATTGGAAGAAACAGTATTAAAATGTCCATACTGCCCAGAGCAATCTACAGATTCAACACTATTCCTATCATGCTACCAATGTTATTTTTCACAAAACTAGAAAAAAAATTTTCAAATTCATATGGAACCAAGAAAGAGCCTGAATAGCTAAAGTGATCCTAAGCAAAAAGAACAAAGTCAGAAGTATCACATTACCTGACTTCGAACTATACTCAAAGGCTATGGTAACCAAAACAGCAATGCACTGGTACAAAAACAGGCACATACACCAATGGAACAATATGTAGAACTCCGAAATAAAGCCACACACCTACAGCCATCTGATTTTGGACAAAGTCAACAAAAATAAGCAATGGGGGAGATGACTCCCTATTCGGTTAATTGTGCTGGAGTGGCTGGCTAGCCGTATGCAAAAGAATGAAACCGGACTCCTACCTTTCGCTATATACAAAAATTAAGATTAATTAAAGATTTAAATGTAAGATGTCAAACTATAAGAATTCTAGAAGAAAACCTAGGAAACACCATTCTGGACATCAGCCTTAGAAAACAATTTATGACTAAGTCCTCAAAAGCAATTGTAACAAAAGTGAAAATTGTCAAGTGGGACCTAATTGAACTAAACAGCTTCTGCACAGCAAAAGAAACTATCAACAGAGTAAACAAACAACCTACAGAATAGGAGAAAATATTGGCAAACCATGAATCTGAGAAAGATCTGTCATCCAGAATCTATATGGAATTTAAACAATGGAACAAACAAAAAACAAATAACCCTATTTAAAAATTGGCAAAAGTCATGAACACACACTTCTCAAAAGAAAACATATAAATGGTCAACAAATGTGAAAAAGTGCTCAATATCACTAATCATCAGAGCAATGCAAATCAAAACCACAATGAGATACCAGCTCACATCAGTCAGCATGGCTGTTATTAAAAAGTAAAAAAACAATAGATGCTGGCAATGCTATGGAGAAAGGGAAACACTTATACACTTTTGGTGGGAATGTAAATTAGTTCAGCCATTGTGGAAAGCATTTTGGCAATTTCTCAAAAAACTTAAAACAGAAATACCATTCAACCCAGAAATCCTATTAACTGAGTATATATCAAAAATAAAAGAAAAAATTCTACCAAAAAGACACATGCATTCACACGCTCATTGCAGCTCTATTCACAATAGCAAAGACATGAAATCGACCTCGGTGCCCATCAGCAGTGGATTCGATAAAGAAAATGTGGCACATTTACACCATGGAATCCTACAAGACTGTAACAAAGAATGAAATCATGTCCTTTGTAGCAACATGGATGCAGCTGGAGGCTATTATCCTAAGCAGATTAACTCAGGAACAGAAAACAAAATACCACATGTTCTCGCTAAACACTGGGTATTCACGAACATAAAGATAGCAACAAGACACTGGAGACTTCTCGAGGGGGAGTCAGGGGAGCAAGGGTTGAAAAACTATTGGGTACTGTACTCAGTACCTAGGTGATAGGATCAATCGTACTCCAAACCTCAGCATCATGCAATATATCCAGGTAACAAACCTGCACATGTACCCCTGAATCTAAAGTAAAAGTTAAAATTATGAAAACAGAAAATAAAGTCTTCAGCTTAAAAAATGAAAAAAATAAATTCTAAACATTTCTTGCCTTTTCCATATCTTTTTATGTATTTTTTGGAAGATTGTGTTGACTTTATCTTCCATCTTCAACATACTTTTTGGAAATTTCAGCAATCATCTTATTCATTTATTTTATAAAGCTCTTTCTTGTTCTTTGTTCATTTTCACGTTCTCCTTTTTCTATCAATTAAATAACACTATTAATGTTTCAAAATACTTTTTTTTCTTTTTGCTCACTTATTTGGAGCTCTCTGCTTCATGATATACACTTTTTAAAAATACCTGGTGATATGTGGTAAAAAGAGGCAAAAAAGAGAAAGAAAAATAAAACCAGACTGGGAGACCTAGGTAAATTAGCTTCTAGGTAGAGGGATAATTTTTTATTCCTTATGATGATATTCCCTGAAAATAATTCCAGTCATCACTGGTCACTGCCTTGTGGCAATTGGGCCTCAGTGGGATTTTACCTGGAATGAGAGACTCCCATTTCTGTGCAAATTTTTACTTCCTTTCATTGATTCTATTAATGCCTCATTTACCAATGATCGTTAGATAATTACACTATTTTAAAAATAGTCTTGCTTGCTAAAGAGGGACTAAAAGTGTTTTGACAGTAATATTAGCTTATTTTGCAGAGATAATCCACTTTGTAGTAGTTATGGAAAATAAATATAATGTGTTAGCGGTGCCATTAGCTTTTTTCTGTATTGAGAAACTGAATCATCAATTTTGAATAATAAGACTTTAAGCTACATAAGAAACATCAAGCTTGTTCGTTCGTGTTCAAAACTCACAACCAAATACCTTTATGTTTCCTCTTCACATTTGCTCCCTAATTATATCACTGGCCTTTACTGGTGTATGTTATAGCTCCTGGTTTCTCTAAAATGAATATCTGACATTCTCTAAAACCCTCTATGAAAGGGCATTCCTGTGGGGATATATGTTTTTTGTGACGCTAGGGCCCTATGAGAAGAGATGGCATTTGGGGATCCCTAGACACTGACTCTACTCCCTCTCATGAAGATGAGATGTCACCTTGATGATGCTAAGTTTGTTTTACAAACTGGCCCTTTGGTTAGCATTCTAGCAGAATAAAAGGGCATACTCAAACTGGGCAATTTGAGGAAAGTGTAATAAAGGGAGTATTTTTAAATGCATGGGCATAGGAATAAGAAAACCAACAAAGGATAGTGTAGTTCTCCACATCTAGCAGTACTGGGGAACCATAACCATCACTAGGCCTGAATGGGCAAGAGGAGGGCACAGAGACAGGATCTATATTAAGAGGGCAGCCTGATAGAAACAGCTTTCCATAAAAAGAAGCAGCCAATCCATGGTGATCCTGTAGAGAGGCAGCCAGGGAAGTAAAATATCCCAGCCTGATTCTTCACTCATCTTTCCGTCTCAGTCAGTGTCTCTCATTGGCTGAAGCCAACCAGAAGCCAGAGGGCAATGGAGCCTGTTGACAGAGTTCATACAGGTCAGTTTCCTGGAGTGCAGAGCAGGATGGGGAAGGCCAGAGTGGATTTGAGACAGACAATGGAAAATATTCAGCACACCATGAAAAGCTCATGCTTGTAAACAATTTCTTAGATAGAGTAGTTGGTGTCACTTCTTCTGGAATGGTAACGTTAAGTCCATGAATTCAGAAGGAAGTAGTATAGTGAGATCTGGCTTACTTTTCAATTCTGGAGGACTCTACCTGCATGGAGAATGACATAGGCAGTTTCATATTCTGTAGAAAAGCCAGGCATGACAGGAAAGCCATGTGAAGATGTGTTACATCTGCTCATACTCTGCATGATTACCTCGTTCTATATCGTTAGTAAAATTATTTTAAACTTCTGTCCTAAGTGAATATATGTCTGTCTGTGTATTTAGTTTTTTCTTCCATTAATTCACAATGTACCTGAAACACTATAACTTCGTATTTCTCAAACACATAAATATTTCACGGTATACATATACTTATTCTTTAACCATAGAAATAGATACCACTTAATTCTGCTAAAGATTATACTTTATGAAACACAGGTGGAATATGATTCATTTGATTACTGTTGACACTAGTATTTAATTTCCATAATTAACATCCATATTCATTGATAATGTTAATAAAAGCATCTTAAGTATCTTTGGATGGAGAGGAACCCTGGGTAGTGGCCAAGTGAAGGCAGGAGAGACAGCTGGGAATAAAAGAAACTGATGAAGAAAGGTAAAGTATTTGAAGTAGAGTGCTGAATTTCTATTGCTGCAGAGTAAATCCTGATATGGGTACATTAACTTGGGATAGGGATTGTTAGCCAGAAACAGATCTAGGTTTTGTGGGACCTGAAGATGATACAATTTGAAGGATCCTCTTTAAGAAAAACAATTCAAACTTATAAATGTGAAGTTCTATATGAAAGTGAAATGTCTTGAGAAATTGCATCAAATAAATTTTAAGAAATTAACATCACAAACATCAAAGAATCTTGAAACATAACATAATAGTACTATAAATTAGCTGCCTTACATATCTGTATAATACTTTTCTCTTTATATTTTGGCTGTGTACTCCTTTATTTCCTCTTCGTATACAATCTTTTTATATCATTTTCTATAAAGAGAATAGAAGGTAATTCAGTCTTTCCTCTAGTGTGTTTTTGTTCCTCTATCTTTATATTTCTCATGCTGGGAACTATAGTTTGTGTTCTTATTCCATAAAAACTTTGGCCCTGCATTGGCGTAGTAGTTCTGGGTTAGTTGCACAATGGATCGCAGAAGTATTTCTGGAATCCATTCTTACCCTTGATTGGCTAACAATAGCTTAACTCTACACAGGGACTGTCTCCCATGTAAATATATCTCGCTAACTCCAAATTAAAATTAAGCCCAACTGAAGTTCCCTCTAAAATGTCTGTGGCCACTCCATTACTACCTGACAGGAGTAGAAATGTGACAGAATGGAAAATTGTCACAAAAAGAGTCAGTGGTCTTAGCAGATCATGATTAAAATATCTTATTTTGCAATTATTCCAAAATACATGATGTTAATACATTGCTTGTGCCTCTTCTATGGCCTTGGAAAGGAACTGTGTAAGTTTTACTTGCTTCGTGATAAATTCAACTTTAGGTAATTGAAATAAACTGCACAGTGCTTCACCTTCCTCCTGTGGAGGTAACAGGAAGAGGATTCAGGGTGGAGTCAGTTCTGCTGCTTCTCCCATAGAGTGAAGGTAGAATTGGGAAATTAAAGTTCTCGTTTTTGCCCATTCATCACTCAGCCTGGCATGGGCCAGGGCATGGGGTTTGGTGGGGAGGAATGTTTGTAATACTAGCTATGATAACTTATTCATGTATTCAATCATTCAACATGTATTTGATGATTATGTGTCAGGCATTATTAGAGATAATAGTGTCATTCCTATCACAATGGTGAGTAAAACAGATGAAATCTCTGTTTTCAGTGATTTTTTTTTTTTTGAGACGGAGTCTCGCGCAGTCGCCCAGGCTGGAGTGCTGTGGCGCGATATCGGCTCACTGCAAGCTCTGCGACACCCGGCTAATTTTTTTTGCATTTTTAGTAGAGACGGGGTTTCACCGTGTTGGCCAGGATGGTCTGGATCTCCTGACCTTGTGACCCGTCCGCCTCGGCCTCCCAAAGTGCTGGGATTACAGGCGTGAGCCACCGTGCCCGGCCTGTTTTCAGTGATCTTAAAGTCTAAAGGAGGACAGACAAATTACCATTCCATCTTTAAGTAAAACAAATGTGTGAAAAGTAATGGAATAATTTGTCTACCATCCTGTCCATACCTTGGCACAAAGCACTGGTAATCCCAGAAAAATAGTTCTCTAAAGTCCCATTCATGGCCTTGGTATCTGTGGTCTCTTTCTGTTCCTAAAACATGGCAGAAAGGGAAGGCAAGAACTCCAAATTGGAGTGGAGAGTGTAGAAGCTGAGAAATCAACCACATCTCCAAGTCTTTGTTCTTTGCAGCCTTGTGCTTTATTCGATTGTGGATAATATAGAAGGGGTATAATTTCCTATATTCAACCAATCAGTGACAAAAGATAAGAGAATAGGTACCACATGAAGCTTCTCTTCTTCTAGTCTCTCATGTCATTCCTATCAAAATGGCTGTAAAACATTGGTTGGCAGTGTGAAGGCTTGCATTATTGAATAGAGAGGAAGATAAAAGATTTCCTTCTATGTTCATTCTTGCCACAGACTTTCAGAAAACTGTCTAATTTCTTGGCACCTCAGCTGCATACCAGTGAAACGAGGTCAACTATACAAATTCCTTACTTATCTAATTGGGATACAAACTGCTGCAAGAATTACAGCTGTGAATGAGTGAATTCCAGAGGACTTGTCTGTGGTTACAGAAAATAGGCAGAGCTCCGTGGGCCCTCAAGAAAGAATAACCGTACAAAGTTGTACATAACGAAAGAGGAATAATTTTTTTAAAGAAAATCCTTAGGCAGAAAGGGTTTTTAATCAATATTGAATGTTGAATCAATATTAAAATCAGTACTCTCTATGGCCAAGCCATGCATACTGCTCTCATAGGTCTCTGATTGATCTTTTTGTCTTGAGATATACCTTCACAGGAATGTCAGTATTCTGGAAATGGCGATGAGAATTCTACTACCAGGTAAACACTCAATGAGGTATAAATATGCAAATGACCTATTGTATCTACCATGCACAATACACTTCTTAAAGTCTGTTAAGCTCTTACTAGGCCAAGCCATGTGATCTTTGGATGCATCAAAGCTCAGGAAAAAACAGTTTGAATCCTGGCTCTGCAACTTTCTGAGTTTCTGTGACCTTGGACAAGTTACCTAACATCTGTGAACTTCAGTTTCCTTGGCCTATGAAATAAGGATAGCAATAACTCTTGCAGGATTGCTTAATTATTTAAAAAATTTATGCTCATATAAAGCATGTGCTATAAAGCAGGTGCTCAATGAATGGTAAGTATTATTTATTATAAACTTCAACACAAGCATAAGCTTTTTAAAATTATGTTTTCTTTCCAGTATTTAAACTTTGGGCTAAGAGAGATTTTATCATAAGATTATTATGATTTGTAAACATGAACCAACTTCTCTATAGCAATTATTTTGCTGGGAAGTAAGCAAGGTCATAAATCAATAATGACTCTTGCAACCTCAGGACTTATCGATCTTTCCGTTTGTCTTCTGTAATGTTCCCGGAAAACTCAATTATTTTGGGAAGTTATCCAAACTAGTTTACCCAGTGTTCTACATTAGTGTTATTAGTAACAAGTTATGAAAGCATTTGATTGATTTTCTTGGAAAACAATCCCTTTAGAGTAAAATAGAGATATTTATTCTATAAATGTCTTAGCATATTACATTTCTTAAAAAGAACAAGTTGAGACAAGCAGCTAGAGATTCTAGAATCACGTGCTTCTGATAAATTCCACTTTTCTGGGCACCACGGTTGAGAGTGCTAATAAGCACTTTAGGAAAAATTCTAGAGATACATGAATCTGGATGTTGGTGGTAATTTAAAGTAGACATATCTTTTAATGTGTCTGGTGGTGTTCTCCACTACTCAGTATAGTGCTTGGTGTGGAGTAAGTACCCAGTAAATGTTGGTTAGATGAATAAATAAATGAGTGAATGAAAGCATAAACAAATAAATCACAAATGCATAAGTACTTACCCACTGTAAATGCTTGTGAAGGTGGCTCTACTTTCCTTCTCAGTACAAACGTTGTCTTGGATTTAAGATGCATACAACTTTTCTTTATGATGGTGAGGTAGCTTGAATTTGAGCCTAATATTTGGAAGGCCAAAGGGAGCTATTTATTAAAACAAAATGGGGTATGGAAGAGGTTAGTGATTCCCCAAATTTGTCTGATGGAAGAATCAGTTGATGTACATGTTAAAAATACAAATTCATAGGTGTCAGCCAAAAATCTCCAAAAACAATACACCAAGTGCTTCTTATGACCAGGCAGGTTGGGCAAAGACTGGGATAGGGTATGACTGTCGCCTTACTATCAGAAGACCAATGGAGCTTGCTTGACGTAACAATTTTCCTTACCTTCTGTTTTCTCAGACTTAATATAGAGATATCAGTATCTCCCCAGAACATATCAAAGGGATTCTAGGAGAATCATAAGAGGATTAACTTTCAAACCTTTATACTGTATGCAAACTTTTGAAATCTATCCTAAAGATAGTAACAAACCCATCAGGATTGCAGTGTTTCTGAGAGAAGACACCTTCATAGTCTGACAAATCCTTGTTTGGCAACCTCTCATGTGACCTTTCCAAAATCACTGTGGCCAACCCACACTAACTAGGAGCTCCCAGTCTACCTTGTTTGTCACTATTTCCGTGGAAATGAGCTACTATATTTGTGCAATTAATAAATATTTAAATGTAGAAAAATGTGTGTCTTTGCCAAAGGAAAACACGAGCCTAGTCTATTAGCAGGTTACTATTAGAAATTAATCATTTCTATTTGGCTGATTTTCTTGTCTAGACTAATATTCTGTCATTAGGAAACGCTCCTACAGGTATATTGAGAAGAAAATAAAAATAACAAAAACAGTTGTCACTACATTAATAACCATTGTAATATTAATACCTTTTTAACTCAATATGTCTGGGCATTTTTGCTAGAATTGGGAATTTGCATTTGTGGAATAAGACTTCTGCAATGTAAAATGAAGGTGATCAATGTAATGTTAACCTAGCCAAGAAAGTACACTTGGTCCCTTCATGGTTATTGCCTAATAAGATCCAGGCATGAAGAAAGATTTTCCCTTTATTTTAATGATAAAAATTATTATTAATAAAAATATTATGAGAAAAGCTTTGAGATAAGTGTTTTACATGCTGTATTTCTCTTAAACTTCATGACATCCTTCTGGAGCAAGTATTATTATTATCATCATCATTTTACAAATGAGGACATTGAGGCTACAAAAGTTATAACTTGCCAGAGGTCTTTCAGCTAAGTGACAAAGTCAGAATATGTATTCATCTCTGTAAAACTCCAGAAGCCAAATTCTTAATTACTATCATTTATTGATTCTTAACCAAAAACAAATGGAAACTTAATAGTTCATATTCCTGGTTTTTAAGATAATGTATCTTCTTTTATTTTTACTTCCTGCCTGACTTTAAGATCTCAAGAAATTGGTAATGGTACAATTACCAACTGCTTTAGGCTAAAACTATTTTTTATTTAAATAGCCATTTCTAATTCTTGTCATTAATAAACAACTATATGTTTATATATATATGTGTATGTATTAATATATGTATATGTGTGTCTGTGTGTATATATACGATACATATAAATATGTATTCATAATGATGTGAAAACCAAAAACTCAAATTGTAACATCTGTTATCTTCACTCTGAAGCCTTTCTTCTGGGTCTTTCCAGTTTAAATATCTATCCTAGGAGCTGCTAGGTACTAGTAGTTGGTGAATGATCCTAGGTTTATGCTCAGACTTGACTGAACAGCTTTCTCAAGAGATTACAAGGTGACTTACCCGGGTTTAAATTTCAATGTTGATGCATGTTGGATTCTCTGGAAGCATAGTGGAGATAGAATTTGGCATAAGAAGTATTTATTAGGGAGAGGGAGGAAGCAGGATTAGGCAGAGGGAGAAGCTGAACAGCAAAGCAGACCTGGCAAAGCCTTGGCGGACCCCACAGGGTGCTAAGGTGACCATAGGGCCCATTGGGGTTGCCTGATTTAGCAAATAAAATACAGGACACCCAGTTAAATCAAATTTTTGATAAAAAACACAAATAACTTTTAGTATGTGTATGTCCCATGCAATATTTATCCCATGCAATATTTTGTCTGACAACCCTACTCCCACTGGACCAAAATGTCTGGGTAATTATATCCCAATTTTGATCAGTCATTGGATGTAGCCAAGGCCAGGAAGGATAGAACCTTGGGAGAGGTGGCTTTCTGCAGCAGAGGCAGACCCTGAAGGAGCTGAAAGCTAGGCAACAAACCCTTCCACAAAGGCGATCTGGGAGCCATATATCTGTGTTCACCACAAATTTGTAGCCAAGGGAAGTCTCTAGGCAACTGAAAGCTCCAGAAAAAGGGTTTTAATGAAGGGATTTTAGCAGCTCTAAATTTTGCTGCTTAGTGGTGGATTTGCATTGATACTACAAAGGATTTACCTAACAAGAAAGCTCTTTTCAGTCAAGTGTATAAGCAGTGAGACTGAACACATATCCATGGAAGAAATGTGACAACTGAAAAGTTTGGAGCAGGACCAGCTTTATGGGTGTGTGACCAATGCAGTCACACAGGGTCTGGGCTCAGAGAGGCCCTGAACTTGATTTAATGCTTTGATGACTCTGTCTTGAAGTTATTGGTAATTTTATCTCTTTTATTTTGTTAGTGAAGTCTGATGGACAAAGGAACATGCATGTGAGCAGGGAAGAAGCACGCACGATATGTGTGTGTCTGCAGTTGCTGGTTTCCCTGTTTACATGTAGTTTTCATGATAGCACATAAATCCCCGATTCCTGTGGATTAGCTATCCATGGGAGTTCAGTGAGACTCAGAATGAATACAAGATAAGAAGGCTACATTTACGACCAGTAGGCCAGGACACTGACAGCCCCAGGAGGTCATGTTTTCTATTTGAATTAGAGCTTTCCTTGAATGCAGAAGGAAGGAAATTGTATTCTAAGAAATACAAATCACCAGGAAAATCTACCATATTCTTTCTTATTCACATTATATTCTGGTATTAGCCAACCACTTATGCTGAAAATGATGACAAAGAAGGAAATGATGAGCAAATCATAGTTATTTTTTCTTTTCTCTAAGACCTTTCTAACTCACTAGTAAGTTGAGGGTAGAGAGTGCTGGTAGAATGTGTGTGTGTGTATCAAGAAGTGAACTCCGCCTCCCGGGTTTACGCCATTCTCCTGCCTCAGCCTCCCGAGTAGCTGGGACTACAGGCGCCCGCCACCTCACCCGGCTAGCTTTTTGTATTTTTTTTTAGTAGAGACGGGGTTTCACCGTGTTAGCCAGGATGGTCTCGATCTCCTGACCTCGTGATCCGCCGGTCTCGGCCTCCCAAAGTGCTGGGACTACAGGCTTGAGCCACCGCGCCCGGCAAGAAGTGAAATAAAAACAGTTAAGTTCATTTTTCCAGGGTTTCTACTGTTTTGGTAAGAATAAAATACATATGCATGTATGAACTATGAAATATATATTGGGTGTTTTTAGTGATACCACATATGAATTATATGTTCTTATACTTGCAGTTAAACTAGCATTGTACAATCTAAAAGTGAACAGTAAAATTCATGCAATAGTTTAAAATTTGAATTTTTCTTTGCTTAGAATCACTTTAAATGGCTGATAAAAAAAAATCTTAGCAAATCAAGAAACTGCAGGAGAAAGGAAAGGGCTTTATCTTTTAGTATATTTATAGATACTTTTTGAACAGGAGGCCCACATTTTCATTTTGTACTGAGGCTCAAAAATTATGCAGCTTTTAGGTCAGACAAATAGGATTAGCACGTATAAATGGAGAGGAATGAGATGAGGATTCTGAAAAACAGTTTTAGGAGAGATTCTGGTCTTCCAGGATCTTGACTGTGGATGGATGGACTTGCACGACTTTTAACAATTTGTTTTTTGTATCTTGTGACCTAACATGCCAGCAATTAAGAATGTTCTTTATTCTGTGATCAATTATCAAATATTTATTGAGTCTGTATGGATGTAGCAACGTACTAGGATATATGAAAGGGAAAAACTGGTGTTGAGTTACAGGGACAATAAATATCAGCTACCCTCAAGGAGCTTACATTCGAATAATTGACTTTTCTAATTATTTCTAGATTCTAATATGTACCTACGTCATAGTACTTGTGCACATAAACACATACAAATGCACAACCCTGACATTTTCCTTTCCTCCCCTCTTAACCATATTTTGTTCCCTTTCTCTATGAGCTCTCTGGACATTGCTAGGACGGTGATGATGATGATAGTAATGGTGATGATAATGATAATAGCGAACATTATTCTAAGCACTTTACACATATTAATCCAGTTAATCCACATAATAGTCCTGTGAGATCTGTGCCATTTTAGTCTCCTTATTATAAATAAAGAAACTGAAGCCCAGAAAGGTTAGGTAATGTGTGCCCCAAATCAAACAGCTAGAAAGTAGATGAGCCAGGATTTGAACGAATATGGTTTCCACTATACTACACTATGAAATGTCCTCAAAATTTTAGGCAATAGTGACCTTGAGCTGTGGTCTTCAAATTTACATATGTTTATTGCAGCAGGAGAGAGGTACTAAAAATTCCAGCAAAGTTTTAGGAAATTATTATTTCCAGATCCTCAGCCTCATTGAGCTCCTTTTCCTGTAATGGTCTGCCAAGAACAAGACTGAAGTTGGAGATGGTTCCCTTTCCCACCTCCCCTTTCACAATACCCCTTATCCTTTCTTAGGAAAAAAAGTCCCTCATGCTAAATGTCATTATGGCGCATTGTGCTGGGGTATAACACCCTCCCCTCTAAGTACCAACTAAAGGGTAATTTAAAGTACTGGTAATAATGTTGAGAAAGTGAATGACTTTTAAGACTGTGTAACAATATCATTTATAATGCAGGAGTTTCAAATTCTTTGTAATCAATAAACTAAAGGACATAAACAGAGTACTAGCTGATAGGTTATTAAAAATAATTTTTGATGATAAAACACTATGTGAATTTTGTCATATAACTTAGAATGAGTTCTAAGAACTAGGTGATGGTTTTATGACAAATCCATTCTCATTCTTTTATTTAAGTGACAAGTTTTCTCAGAGTTTATGTTTTATAGAAACAGATCAGAGAAAGTGAGTTCATGTTGAATTACTTCATTCTAAGAATAAGTACCATTCATTCAGAGATACATAAATTAATTGTATAAATGCAATGCCATCCATTCATTAAAAAGCACATTTCTGTTAAGATTGTACTTTTGTTTACCATACAAAAAAATAAAAACTCAACATCCCTGATGATTAGAGAAATGTAAATCAAAACAACAATGAGATACCATCTCACGCCAGTCAGAATGGCTATTATTGAAAACTCAAGAAACTACAGATGGCTGGCAAGGCTGTAAGGCTGTGGAAAAATAGTAGCAATTTTACACTGTTGGTGGGAATGTAAATTAGTTGAACCATTGTGGAAGACAGTGTGGTGATTCCTCAAAGACCTAGAACCAGAAATACCATTTGACTCAGCAATCCCATTACTGGGTATATACCCAAAGGAATATAAATCAGTCTATTAAAAACATACATATGTGCGTATGTTCATTGCAGTGCTATTTACAATAGCAAAGACATGGAATCAACCTGAATGCCCATCAGTGATAGATTGGATAAAGAAAATATGGTACATATACACCATGGAATACTATGCAGCCATAAAAAGGAACGAGATCATGTCTTTTTCTTTATTTTTATTAGTATTATTATTATTTTTTGAGACAGAGTCCTGCTCTATTGCCCAGGCTGGAGTGCAGTGGCGTGATCTCGGCTCACTGCAAGCTCTGCCTCCCGGGTTCACGCCATTCTCCTCCCTCAGCCTCCCGAGTAGCTGGGACTACAGGCGCCTGCACCATGCCTGGATAATTTTTTGTATTTTTAGTAGATATGGGATTTCACCATGTTAGCCAGGATGGTCTCCATCTCCTGACCTCCTGATCCGCCCACCTCGGCCTCCGAAAGTGCTGGGATTACAGGCGTCACCCACCGTGCCCAGCCAATCATGTCCTTTATAGGGACATGGATGAGGCTGGAAGCCATTATCCTCAGCAAACTAATGCAGGAACAGAAAACCAAACATTGCGTATTCTAACTTATAAGTGGGAGCTGAACCATATGAACACATGGGCACAGGGAGGAGAACAAAACACACTGGGGCCTGTCAGGGGATGGGGGAAGGGAGAGCATCAGAATAAATAGCTAATGCATACTGGGCTTAAATTTTGTTTAATAATTGTTTATCAAAATCTGTAATGTCTTTGTTGCTTCTGATCATTATTTCTAATAATAATTGTAATGACAATTCAACCCTGAAGAAAATTTTAATATGTTATGTTGTTTGATCAAAGGAAGTTTTTAAAAAATAGATTTTAATTTAAAATATGTATATTTATTACATAGAAAAAATAGATTATTAAAAGATTTTGAAAGGTAAAATATGGAAATAGTATAAAATTTCTGACAGTTAAAAAAGAGCTTGTTCACATGATGATTTTTCAAATAAATGATGAGTAACACTACAGTAACAGAATCTATTGGATACCTTTAAGAATGATATAACAGTTTGTTTAAAAATGTCCAAGTGTAAAAGATATTCTTCACACTTGTTTAACATTATAATGAAACAATTTAAAGGTCAACTTAAAAATATATAAAGGAGTATTTAGTTTAGCAACTTTTTGTAGGTATACTAACATAAAAGTTCGAAGACCTCATGACCTGGGGGAATTATCTTGTAACCTAAGTATGTTATGTTCATCTCCATTACACACTACACACTCCTTCAGCTCTTTCTAATGCCCAAAACATCCTTTGAAGTGATGAAAGCTGTGTGCCAAGAAGAAAGAAAGTATTAGAGAAAGTATTAGAGATAGAAACCCATCAATTGTAGTGTCTTCAGAGGGGCTGTTTAAATGAGTAATCAATTTTATTCTTCTCTTCATCGTGTTCAGGAAATTTTCAGCCTTCTTACTTATTTAATTTGAAAATTGCATCTCTCATAATTGCTTTTGGAGCTACATATAGCATTGATAAGTAAAAAAGTATTTACCTTATAACTTCCCTCTGGTATAGCCCTGGGGAAAAATAAGAATAAGCTTTTATAAGCGAGGAAATGAAACAGAACAATTGTTTTCACCTTGGAAATGGAAAGCAAGATGACCAATAGAGATGTAACCAAGACAGAACGAGGAAGCAAATCTCCTTTCTGACTAGTTGCGTGTGCTTAAAGTTACTTATTTAACCTCTCTGAGACTTAGTTTCTTCAAATAGGGAAAAAAGTAATACCTTTCTTAGAAGTTTCTGTCAGGTATGAATGAGATTAAATGTGAAGAGCTTGGCAAAATGTCCAATATTTTTAAAATGTTAGAAATCTTTGGAGTTGGCTAGGGAAGGAAAGAAAGAAGTTTCTTGAAAAAAATTCAGGTCAGGAATTCATTTTAATATATCAGAGATTTCCTCTTCTAAGTAATGCCCTTTAAAGGCTATATGATTATTTCAGAGATATTGTCATTCCAAAGATATTTTTGTAACTAATCTTGGGGGATTGTCTTCCAAACAGTAGTTTAGAATATCCTCTCTTAAAGGTTTAAAAGAGGATATTCTAAACTTTTAAGAAACTTTTTTAGTTAGTTGTAGATTTGTATGCAGTCATAAGACAGAATACAGAAAGATCCTGTGTGCCTCCTCCCCTAATAACATGTTACAAAACTATAATACAATATCACAACCAGAGAGATGCAACCCATTGGTCTAATTCAGATATCCCGGGTATTATTTGTGCTCATGTGTGGGTATTTTGCTAGATGAAGCCTTTCGTAATTTTCAGTTATCAGGCCCTGCCTTCCTAAAGAGAATCTGGATCAGAATTTGAGGACTCCTAAAAAGGAAAACAGATGAAAATCCAGCAAAATCTTACTTCTTGATCAAATGACATTATTACCTTGAAGTTGAGAAAATCGTCTTCATAACATACAAAAATCACAAGTTGGAAAAGGAAAGTTTGATATAATAGAGTATATCAAAATTAAAACTTTCTGTACAAGAAAATAAACCATTAACAACGTTTAAATACAACATAGAGCCTAGGTGAAAATACTTGCTACAGATATAAAAGACAAAGCGTTAGTATTAAGAATAGACCCAGGTTGGGCGCGGTGGCTAATGCCTGTAATCCCAGCACTTTGGGAGGCCGAGACGGGTGGATCACAAGGTCAGGAGATCGAGACCATCCTGGCTAACACGGTGAAACCCTGTCTCTCCTAAAAATACAAAAAAATTAGCCGGGTGTGGTGGGGGGTGACTGTAGTTCCAGCTACTCGGGAGCCTGAGGCAGGAGAATGGCATGAACCCGGGAGGCGGAGCTTGCAGTGAGCTGAGATCACGCCACTGCCCTCCAGCCTGGGCAACAGAGCGAGACTCCGTCTCAAAAAAAAAAAAAACAAAAAAAAAAAGAAGAAGAAGAATAGACAAAAAGATTCTGTGAATAAATATGAACAAAAACACAATAGAAAAATGAGGACTATATGCTAACAGTTCACAGAAATAGGTTCTTTTCTCTCAGGGTGTTAAAGCCATTATTCTACTATCTTCTGGCCTCCATAGTTTTTGGTAAAAAAAAACAGACAAGCAAAACAAAACAAAAAAACCCGAATAAGTCTTTTTTGTTGTTTTTATTTACTTTATTTTTTTATTTCCATAGGTTTTTGGGGAATAGCTGGTGTTTGGTTACACGACTAAGTTCTTTAGTGGTGATTTATGAGATTTTGGTGCACCCATCACCCAACCAGTGTACACTATACCCAATTTGTAGTATTTTATCCCTCACCCCACTCCCACACTTTTCGCCAAGTCCCCAAAGTCCATTGTATCATTCTTATGCCTTTGTGTCCTCATATCTTAGCTCTCATTTATGAATGAGAACATATGGTGTTTGGTTTTCCATTCCTGAGTTACTTCACTTAGAATAATGATCTCCAATTTCATCCAAGTTGCTGCTAATGCCATTATTTTGTTTCTTTTTATGGCTGAATAGTATTCCATGGGATGTTTGTGTGTGTGTGTGTGTGTGTATACAGTTGGTGGTATTTTGTTAAGGACTTATGTGTCTATATTCATCAGGGATATTGGTCTGTAGTTTTCTGTTTTTGTTATGTCCTTTCCTGGTTTTGGCATTAGGGTGATGCTGGATTAATGGAATAATTTAGGGTGGATTACCTCTTTCTCCATGTTGTGGAATCATGTCAGTAGGATTGGTATCAATTCTTCTTGGAATGTCTAATAGAATTCAGGTGTGAATTGTGTGGTCCTAGACTTTCGTTTGGTGGCAATTTTTTATTACCATTTCAATCTTGCTGCTTGTTATTGGTGTGTTCAGGGTTTCTAATTCTTCCTGGTTTAAGCTAGGAGGGTTTTATCTTTCCAGGACCTTATTCATCTCCTCTAGGTTTTTTAGTTTATGTGTGTAAATATGTTCATAGTAGCCTTGAATGATCTTTTGTATTTTTGTGGTGTTGGTTGTAATACATCCCATTTAATTTCTAATTGAGCTTATTTGGATTTTCTCTCTTCTTTTCTTGGTTAATCTCACTAATGGTCTATCAATTTTATTTATCTTTTCAAAGAACCAGCTTTGTGTTTCATTTATCTTTTACATTTTTTTGTTTCAATCTCATTTAGTTCTGCTCTGATCTTGGTTATTTCTTTTCTTCTGCTCAGTTTAGGTTTGATTTGTTCTTGTTTCTCTGTTTCCTTGAGGTGTGACCTTAGATTGTCTATTTGTGCTCTTTCAGACTTTTTGATGTAGGCATTTAAGGCCATGAACTTTCCTCTTAGCACCGCCTTTGCTGTATCCCAGAAGTTTTGATAAGTTGTGTTACTATTATTGTTCCGTTCAAAGAATTTTTAAATTTCCATCTTGGTTTCATTGTTGACCCAATGATCATTCAGGAAGAGATTATTTAATTTCCTTTATTTGCATGGTTTTGAAGGTTCCTTTTAGAGTTGATTTCCAATTTTATTCCACTGTGATCAGAGAGAATACTTGATATAATTTTAATTTTCTCAAATTTACTGAGACTCGTTTTGTGGCCTATCATATAGACTATCTTGAGGAATATTCTATGTGCTGATGAATAGAATGTATATTCTGCAGATGTTGGGTAGAATGTTCCATAAATATCTGTTTGCTAAGTCCATTTGTTCTAGGGTGTAGTTTAAATCCATTGTTTCTTTGTTGACTTTCTGTCTTGATGGCCTGTCTAGTGCTGTCAATAGAGCATTGTAGTCCCCCACTGTTATTGTGCTGCTATCTATCTCATTTCTTATGTCTAGTAGTTCTTGTTTTGTAAATTTGGGGGCTCCAGTGTTAGGTGCATATTTAGGATTATGATACTTTCCTGTTGGATGAAGCCTTTATATATAATGCCCCGCTTTGTCTTTTTGTTGTTGTTGTTGTTGAGACGGAGTCTTGCTCTGTCACCCAGGCTGGAGTACAGTGGCGTGATCTCAGCTCACTGCAAGCTCTGCCTCCCTGGTTTACGCCATTCTCCTGGCTCAGCCTCCCAAGTAGCTGGGACTACAGGCGCCCCCCACCTCGCCCGGCTAGTTTTTTGTATTTTTTTAGTAGAGACGGGGTTTCACTGTGTTAGCCGGGATGGTCTCGATCTCCTGACCTCGTGATCCGCCCGTCTCGGCCTCCCAAAGTGCTGGGATTACAGGCTTGAGCCACCGCGCCCCGCTGTTGCTTTAAAGCTTGTTTTGTTCCATATACCAACAGCTACTCTTGCTGGCTTTTGGTGTCCATTTGCATGTAATGTCTTTTTCCACCTCTTTACCTTAGGTTTATGTAAGTCCTTTTGTGTTAGGTGAGTCTCCTAAAGACAGCGGAAACTTGATTGGTGAAATTCTTATCCATTCTGTCATTCTGTATCTTTTAAGTGGAGCATTTAAGCTATTTACATTCAATATTGGTATTGAGATGTGAGGTACTATTGTATTCATCATGCTATTTGTTGCCTGAATACCTTGGTGTTTTTTTTTTTTTTTTTTTTTTAATTTACTGTGTTGTTGTTTTATAGGTCCTGTGAGATTCATGCTTTAAGGGGGTTCAGTTTTGATATATTTTGAGGATTTGTTTCAAGATTTACAGCTCCTTTTAGCAGTCCTTGCAGTGCTGGCTTGGTAGTGGTGTTTTCTTTCAGCATTTGTTTGTCTGAAAAATACTATTTTTCCTTCATTTATGAAGCTTAGTTTTTCTGGATACAAAATTATTGGATGATAATAGTTTTTTTTTTTTTTAAGGAGGCTGGAGATAGGACCACGATCCCTTTTAACTTGTAGGGTTTCTGCTGAGAAATCCACTGTTAATCTGTTAAGTTTTTCTTTATAGGTTACCTGGTGCTTTTGCCTCACAGGCCTTAGTATTCCTTCCTTTGTCTTAACTTTAGATAACCTGATGACTACGTGCCTTGGCAATGATCTTTTTGTGATGAATTTCCCAGGTGCTCTTTGAGCTTCTTGAATTTGGATGTCTATATCTCTAGGAAGGCTGGGGAAGTCTTCCTCAATTATTCCCTAAAATATGTTTTCCAAACTTTTAGATTTCTCTTCTTCCTCAGGAATGCCAATTATTCATAGATTTGGTCATTTAACATAATCACAAACTTCTTGGAGCCTTTGTTCATTTTTTAAAATTCTTTTTTCTTTGTCTTTGTTGGATTGGGTTATTTCAAAAACCTTGTCTTCGAGCTGTAAGGTTTTTTTCCTTTTTGTTCGATTCTATTGCTGAGGCTTTCCAGTGCATTTTCCATTTCTGCAAGTGTGTCCTTGATTTCCAGAAGTTGTGATTGTTTTTCATTTATGCTATCTGTTTCACTGAAGATTTCACCCCTCATATCTTGTATCTTTTTTTTTTTGTATTTCATTAAATCAGACCTCACCTTTCTCTGGTGCCTCCTTGATTATCTTAATAATAATCAACCTTCTGAATTCTTTTTCTGTAAAATCAGGGATTTCTTTTTCATTTGGGTTTATTGCTGGAGAGCTACTGTTATTTTTTGAGGGTATTAAAGGAACTAGATTTGTCATATCACCAGAATTGTTTTTTTGGTTCCTTCTTATTTGTGTAGGCTATGTCAGAGGGAAGACCTGGGGCTCAAGGGCTGCTGTTCAGATTCTTTTGTCCTATGGGGTGCTCCCTTGATGTAGTACTCCCTCCTTTTTCCTAGGGATGTGGCTTCCTGCAAGCTGAACTGTAGTAATTGTTTTTTCTCTTCTGAATCTAGCCACCTAGCGGGACTACCAGGTTCCAGATTGGTAGGCATCTGCACAGACAGGTGTGTCTGCACAGAGTCCTGTGATGTGAACCATCTTCAGGTCTCTCAGCTCTGGATAGCAGCACCTGGCCTGGTAGAGGTGGCAGGGGAGTAAAATGGACTCTGTGAGGGTCTTTAGTTGTATCATTGTTGTTTATTACACTAATTTTGTGCTGGTTGACATCCAGGAGGTGGCACTTTCAAGAAAGCGTCACTGTGATAGTATAGGGAGGATCAGCTGATGAGTGGGGTCCTAGAACTCCCAAGAGAATATGTATGACCTTTGTCTTCAGCTACAAGGGTGGGTAGAGAAACAGTCAGGTGGGGGCAGGGTTAGGTGTGTCTGAGCTCAGATTCTTCTTGGGTGGGGCTTGCTCCAGCTGCTGGGGGTATGGGGGTGTGGTTCCCAAGTCAGTGAAGTTGTGTTCCCAGGAGGATTATGGCTTCCTCTGCTGTGTCATGCCAGTTGCCGGGGAAGTGGGGAAAGCCAGCAGTACAGGTCTCACCTAGCTCCCTTGCAATACAAAAGGCTGGTCTCATTCCCACAGTGCCCCCGCCACCAACAGCACAAAGTTTGTTTGCAGGCAGTGGGTGAGCAGGGCTTAGCACTTGCCCCAGGCTACCAAGCTCCTGGCTAAGAAAGCAGGCAGGGCTTCAGATTTCACACCTCCCCACCTGCCCATGTTTGCACTCTAGATTTACCCCCTTCCTCAAGTTCTGTCTAGGAAACTCTGCGTTTGGTTGGAATTCTTAACAAAGTTCAGTTGGAGGTTTCCTTCTCCCTGTGGTCTTTTCCCAGTTCCTCTGGCAGCCCTTCCCAAGGACCCCTGTGATACAAAATCAAAAATGGCTTCCCTGGGGACCAAGAGAGCCCCAGGAATCTTCCCACTGCTTCCTCTACTGCTGTATTTTGCTTGGCTCTTTAAATTATCTCAGCTCCAGGTAAGGTCAAATTTTTCTTTTGTGACCTGGACCTATAGGTTCCCCAGTGAGGGTGTGTGTTTGGAGGCAGACAATCCCCCTTGCCCACTTTCAGACTTGAGCACTCAAAGTATTTGGGCTGTCTCCCAGGTCCTGCAGGGGCAATCCACTTCCTTCAAAGGGTCTGTGGATTCTCTTGGCTTTCCTGGTATGTATGGTTTTGGAGCAAAAGTTCACAATGTGAATTTCCACACCCTGCTCTGTTCATTTGAGTGGGAGCTGCGATTTAGTCCTGCCTCCTGTCTGCCATTTTCCCCTCAATAAATCATTTAAATATTTGTTCACCTATATGTCATTTTTCTCTAGCTACTTTCGAGAATTTTTCTTTACTTTCATTTTCAAAAGTTTGATTATGGTGTATCTAGGCATATTCCTATTTGAATTTGTTTTATTTGGGGTTTGATGAGCTTCTTAAATCTATAAATGTATGTATTTTACTAAATTTGGGGAAATTCCTCTCATTATTTCTTCATATAGATGTTGTATGTCAACTGTTTTCTGTTTTTATTCTGGAACTCCCAATGACATACATGTCGTGCCATTTGTTATTATTCTACAAATCCCAGAAGCTCTGTTCAATATTCATTATTTTTTTCTCTGTTCCTTAGATTATATATTTTCTGTTGCTCTATCTTTAAGTTCATTGACTCTTCCCTGTCATATCCATTGTGCTACTGAATCCTCATCCAGTGATTTTAAAATTTCAGGTATTACAGTTTTCAATTCTAGAAGGTCTATGTAGTTATATTTTATAGCTTGTATTTCTGTTGAGAACTTTTTCTTTCTAAATACTTCAAATGTATTTACCTTTACCTCATGGAACACAGTTAAAATATCTGGTTTAAAATTAATTTTTCCACAATATTTAGGTCATCTGGTGATTGGCATCTGATGATCATCATTTTTCTTAAGAATCGATCACACTTCCTCTGGTTCTTTCTATGTTGGGTAATTTTAAATTGTATTATGTACATGTGTTCTGGTATACAGACTCTGAGCCCTATTATAATGTTCTGAAGGTTTATTTTATTTTTGTTTGTTTTGTATATTAACCCAGTTAGGTTCAAATTGCAGTTTCTGTCTTACCTGCTACATGGTTCAATCTCAGGTTCAGTCTTCTAACTAGGCCTTTGCTGTGCTGGTTTTGGTCGGGTGCACACAAGTATAGCCCAAGAATGAGTCTAAGATTGTGTGGGTTTATATACAGAATTAGGGGATCCCTTTCTTTGCTTCTCTTCTCTCCAGGGTTCTCCTTACACTCTATAATCCCATGTTCTCTTTCCTGATTTCTCTAGCCAGTAAGATGAGCTTCCTATGGGAATAGTCTACACTATTTTACAGTTTTAAAAACAGCCTACTCTCAGGGCAATTCCATAAGATAAAAGATATTTTTTAAACTCAGAAATTCAAACCCTTGTGGGTTATTTCTCTAAATTTACTCCCCTCCACAATCTGCCTGCCATTATTTATTCTTTGAAGTCCTCAGGTAGTTGGTTTTCTCTGTGTTTTGTCCAGTTTTTAGTTGTAATCAGCAGGATTTCGACATAGCAAGACAAAACGGAACCTCATTTGTCTTTTTTTAAAATCATAATCATGTTAAAGTATTTGTCAAACTGTCCCATAATATGGTATTTGCTAATTATCAATTGTGTTGGTTCTCTTTATTGCTAAAAGTTTTCCTCTGTTTTTTTGAATTTTGTTTTGTAAACTCATTATGAGAGAGTAGTTTTAATTATCTGTCTTTTTCTCTCTCTCATTTGATTGATGGAATCTATAACTTAAAGTCTATGAACTATTCAATCAACATTCACATAAGTGTAGTACTTCTATTACTATTACCAATAGTAATATTAGCTAACATTTGTATATCTTTTACTATCTACCAGGTTCTAGTTCAAATGCTTTACATCAAATTTTTGCATTTTAGAATAATGTTTTATGTATCTGCAAAATATTGTGCTGGGATTTTGACAGAAATTGCATTAATCTATAGATCATTTGGGAAAACTGGTATTTTTACTATGTTCAGTGTTTAGTGAACACGGTATGTCTCATCATTTATTTAGATCATCTTTGATTTGTTTCAACAGAATTTTATACTTGCCATTGTATAAGTTCTGCTCATTTTTTGCTAGATTTACACCTGAGTATTTCAGTTTTTCACTGATTATAAATAATGTCATGTTTGATCTTTTGGTTTCCATGTGTTAATTGCTAGTATATAAAAATACAATGAATTTTTATTTGTTTATTTGTACCTTGTGAACCTGCTGACCTCAGTTAGTTGTAGAAGTTATTTGGGGGAGCATTTTTTTTTGTTATGTTCTTTGGGATTTTCAATATAGATCATCATGTCATCTGCAAATAGGGATGGTTTTCTTTCTTTCTTTTTCTTTTAAATGTATATGCCTTTTATTTTATTTTCTTGCTTTATTCCACTGGCTAGAACTTCCAGTACTATGTTAAGTAACAGTGGTGTTACCTGGTATCCTTGTTTAGTTTCTGATCTTAGGGCAAAATAATTCAATCTTTGATTATTAGGTATTGTGTTAGCTGGAGGGTTTTTCTAGATGAACTCTATACAGTTGAAGAAGTTCTCCTTTATTTCTAGTTTGCTCAGTTTTTGTCATGAGTGGCTGCTAAATATTGTCACATCCTTTTTGCCTTGATTGATATGATCATGTGATTTTTCTACCCATTTTAAAACACAATGGTACATGAACATCCAAATTTGGTGAAGATAAATTGGAGAAAATCATTTGTTTGACGAAACAATTGAATTCTTTAGTAAAAACGTCTTCTAGGGCATTTAAAATTTAACGTTTTTATTTTATCCTTTTTGGCAGCATATCTACTATATAAATCCAGCTATACTTATTCATTATTACTGACTACATTTTCTGGAATTTTCTAGAACATGTAGAATTTTCTAGAACATGACTTACAAAAGGATTTTGGATTGCTTCTGAATGTAAAAACCCATCATAGATATATAATTTGGAGATCAAAATTTTGAACATTGAAATGGGTTATGGATTTGCCAAAATAGAATATTTGTAATGAAACCACTCCAGAAAAATCTATGACTTATAGAGACATCATTACTAGGACCCACAAGAACCAAATGACAGACACTAAGGAGTGGTTCTTATTCTCAATGCCTTTTTATCAAGATTCTGCCTACTCTTACGGTATATTAGGTTACCCACTGGAAATGGTTACTACTTGCCCTGCAGTCTGTAATGCAACCACATTTTTCTTTTTAATATCCAGGTTGGAACTAGTTCTATGAATGCAATGTTAGAACTGAGTTTTGACTTTTTCTTTTTCCTTCTGTGTCCTTTTTTTTTTCTTCTCTTTTTTTTAGGTTGAGTGAGTTTCTACTTTGCAGGTTAGGGTGATAAATAACCTATGTTCACAAAATAGGGCATAGAAAGCAATGCCATAATAGTTTTGTGTCTTATAATTCACCTGAAATTTACAACATATGAATGTTTTGTCTTTCTAGTGTAAATAGACAGCATATCTCTAGACCTGTGGTTATCAAACGAGCGTGTGTTAGAATCACATGACAGACTTATGAACAAAAAAAACGCTGGGCCCCATCTCCAGTGTTTTGACTCTATAGGTCTGGAGTGGGGCTGAAAATTTGCCTTTCTAACGAGTTCCAAGTGATGCTGAGGCTGCTTCTCCGGGGACTATACTTTGAGAATTACTGAACTACCATTCTAGGAGGGTGGGAAAATGGGTTTTCATCCTGGAGCACAAATTATTTGCATGAGTTTAAGCAAGTTGTGAATATTCTATTCTTCAGTTTCTTCATCTGGTAATTAAGATCAATAATACCAGTTCAACCTATTTTGTTGAGTTCTTGGGAGGAGCCAATGGAATAATGTATAAGAAAGTGCTTTTGAAAATTAAAAGAAACGCTTATGTGAAATTGTTAAATGTTTTCAGAGATGCAATGATGGTGTAAGAAATATTCACTCAAGAATGCCACAGCTCACACACGATATTTGCAATTTTATTTCCTTCATATTTTTCCCTCTCTTTACACAGTAGTGCTTGCCTTCTGGTTACTGACAAGCAGCAGGTAAGTGGTTGGTGAATCAATAAACCCTTTGGTCTTGAGTCTCTAGCTCTGCTTTTTTCCACCCATGGTCGCTGGGTATCCCTCTCTTTTTTTCCTAATGCTTATTGTAGAAATATTTCACAGGAAATGGGGTGACACGAAACCTCAAAATATTGTTTCTTTTTCCTAAACAAACATTTTTATCACTAGGGGACAATCCTGCTTTAGTTGACATATTAGTTGATATCCATAAAGGTGTTCCTGTTAGGCTAGCCCCTTCAGGTATTCAGGTTTCCTACCTACAAATCAATGAAAGATGCAATTTGAACTTGATTGCTTAGAAAGACACAAAGGCAGAGAGGATGAGTTGCACTTCAACACCGAATATTAAAGGACAAGCTTGCTGTCAAAGCCAGACCACTAGCTTCATTTGATCTATTGGTTTTAAGCTAAAGGGAGGCTCGAAGAAGGAGTGATTACATCATACCAACAGCTAATAAGGAAACATTTTCAGCATTTTTTTATTTGTACCAAAGGTAATAATGGAGTGGTGGGGTTCTTTTGGTACAACCATCATTTCTTTCATTTGAATGCTAATTACATTCTCCATGTATGAATTAATTATAACTTCTATTGACTATGTCGACATTGTTTAGAAAAATCATCTCTCAGATCAGATGAAAAGTTTTCCCTGTGTATAAAAGGCACAAGTGACTTGTTCTGCATATGGCATTAATATTCCTTGATGTAAGCTACATAAAACATTAAAACCCAATTAAACTCAGAAAGGGGACCAGCCCTGCTGACTTATTTATTTAAAGCCAAGGGAGTGGAGATCCCTTTTCTTTTTGTATGTGTAAATAAAGACATTATGTCTGCCCCACTCCCCATGCCTATTTGGAGCATATTTAAAGATTTCATCAAATGTACCTAAAATTATTATCTTCAAAGTTAGAGCAGGATTTATTAAACCCTGAAGTGTTTGAGCAAAGGCAGTAATTTTTGAGAGCATATTTTGACTAAAGTTGTTTTGAGCATTCCCCGTGCCACAGAGCTCCCAAAATGTAGGAAGAAAAGCTAAGAGTAAATGAGAATGGACACTTTCTGCATAGATCTTGTTCAAAAAGCTAGAGGAATTTCAGGTGCTTCGTTGCTCCTTCTTGTTTTCTCCCATTGGGGACCGAAGTGTAGTGTAAAGCAGCCTATGGTGTGGGGAACTAAAATATAAAGAAATCCATGATAAGGCCAGGGTGAGAGGATTGCTTGAGCCCAGGAGTTCGAGACCAGCCTGGGCAACACAGGAAGAACTCCATCTCTAGAAATAATTAAAAAATTAGCCAGGCATGGCGGTGCATAGCAATAGTCCCAGCTACTTGGGAGGTTGAGGTGGGAGGATCACCTGATCCCAGGAGGTCAAGGCTGCAGCAATGTTCACACCACTATACTACAGCCTGGACAACGGAGCCAAAAAAAAAAAAAAAAAAGGAAAAGAAAAAATCCATGATAATAGTTAACCATGAATCATGCTTCTAGAAGAAAGACCATAGAATTTAGTTTTCATTTGCTATCATTCCTTTATGGGCCAAAGAGATTCCTAGCCTGAGAACAAGAGTTGGGACAAAGTCTATATTCTGATTCCTAAATACATAGATCCATAAATACACACACACACACATAATATCTTATTCATTTATTTATTCATTTGACAAATATTTATTAAATGCCTACCATGTGTCAAGCAATGTTTTAGGTACAGAATGTACAGTGGTGGGTAAATAAGAAATCCCTAATCCTAAGAAGCTTACACTAGTGAAAGGAGGTAAAAAATAAACAAAAAAGTAAGTAAATTTGGAGTGTGTCACACGGTGTGATGTGCAAAGGAGAAAAAACATGCAGGGTGGGAGGGACAGGCAAAAAGGGAGAATGGGAATAGAGTTGCTGTTTTATTTACAGTGGTGGGGAAGTGCCTCACCTATGAGGAGGGAAAAGGGTGCTCCCAGAACAGTCTTCCAGATGGGAGTGTTCTTCACATGACTGCAAATAATGAAGAGGTCAGAGAGGCTGAAGAAAAGTGAATGAGGGGGAAAGTGGAAGGAAATGAGATCAGAGAAGTGTGTGTGTGTGTGTGTGTGCGTGTCTGTGTGATGTTAAAATGTCCCCACTAAATGTAATAATAATGATAGTAGGTGCGATTCTTTTAAAATACACTTAATTGGCAAAATAAAAAGTCGGTGGCTCTTTTTGGCCCCATGCATCACCTTTTGTTAATTTTGCTCTTTAAGACATGCAGGTCTGGAAAGCACCACTTGAAGCAATGCAGGCTGAATGAGGTACAGCTACTGTCGTTGAGAATCCAAAAAAGTAATGTGAAGGAATAAAATCAGGACACAAAGTTGAGGCCTGATACAAGGGACAATATTGGAGAAATACAATGTGTCATGCATGGGAGTACATAGAGGATAGGGAAGTGGTAGGTGGATGGTGAACCAAGAAAATCTTCATGAAGTCTGAATTTTGAAATAGGCATGAAAGAAGAGACGATTTTGAGAGTTAGGGAGAATATTCCAGTCAGAGGAAACACAGCAATAAATATGTAAGGAGGCTGGAAAATACCAACTGAATAAAGAATCCAGCATCTAGAAGTCTAGCTTGGTTGATTTTTTAAGGGATGCATATGGAATGTACTGAGAAAGAATGACTGAAAGGCCAATTGAGGTCCAATGGTAAAGAACTTTGCTTTGAGGATTTCAGACATAACCCCCCTCAGTTGTTATCAATAAGTCAATCAAGGAATAAGCCACTGAAAATTTTGTTGAGAAAGACAATATCATCTGAACTAAGCTTTAATAAGTGACTTCAAGACTAGGCGTAAAATGAATGATTTCATGGTTTTAAAACATGGTCACAAAATCTTTACCATTCCTTCTATCAAGAGGTGAAGTTTCTGTCTCTTTCCGCTGAATTATGTGTCAAAATACAGCAAAATCGACAAGGTCATAAAAGGTCATGTAGTTTCCTCCATGTTTGCTCTTGGATCTTTAAGTTATTATGTAAGAATATCATATAAGAGGCCGGGCGCGGTGGCTCACGCCTATAATCCCAGCACTTTGGGAGGCCGAGGCAGGCGGATCACAAGGTCAGGAGATCGAGACCATCCTGGTTAACACGGTGAAACCCCGTCTCTACTAAAAATACAAAAAACATTAGCCAGGCGTGGTGGCGGGCGCCTGTAGTCCCAGCTTCTCGGGAGGCTGAGGCAGGAGAATGGCGTAAACCTGGGAGGTAGAGCTTGCAGTGAACTGAGATCTGGCCACTGCACTCCAGCCTGGGCGACAGAGCGAGACTCCATCTCAAAAAAAAAAAAGAAACCCAACTACTCTGAGGTTACCATGCCCCGAAGAAACTCAAGCCACATGAAGAGGCTGCTTGGGGGCTTTCTGGCCAACAGTCCTAACTTAACCTGGGATTTGAATCATTCCAGCCCAGGTGCCAGGCTTGTGAGTAAACAAGCCTTCAGATGATACCAACCCCCAGCTGTTAAGTCACACCCAGCCTTCAAGTCTTATCAGCTGAGGCCAAAGATATCATAAAGCAGATATAAGCCATCTTCACTGTGCCCTCTTCAAATCCCTGATCCATGGAATCAGTGGTTGTTTTAAATCACTGAGTTTGCAGTAATGTGTTCCACAGCAGTGGATACTTGGAAAAAATGGGACTGAAGAAGATAACTGGGAAGCAGATACCACCCTGGAGGCTTTAGTGATGTCATGTGTAAGAGACATCTCCACCTCTACGGTATCTAGTTCAGGGATTGGGACACCAGGCAGAAAATGTGATCCATGGGCTCCTGTACCGTATTTTAAGTGAGCCTCACTCACTTTACTGGAGTTTGGAGTTTTGCTATTTCTTTGAAGTACATGGGCTAGACAAGGGTGATTAAAAAATTGGCTGCAAATATCTTTGTGACTTAGGAACAGGGATTGATTTCTTTAAAAAACACAAATCACATAGCAAGAACATCAAAATCGGGAACATTATGGACAAAGTTATTGTAGGTTAAAAAATAAAAGGTGTTTGTCTAAAACTAACATGAAATTAATATCTAGAACATATAAGCAATTCCAGCAAATAAACAAAAAGGATAATTCTCATAGAAAATTGGGCAAAAATATGCATAAAAATTTACAGAATAAAGTATTCTAAAAGCCAAGAAGCATATGTGCGATAAAAATGAAGAGTAATCAGAGAAACGAATATGAAAACAATTATGAGAATCCACTTTGTACCTGGCTGACAAAAATTAGGAAACGTGGTAATGTTAAGTGTTGTTGGAGATGTAAGAATATACTGTTGCTGGTGGGAGTGAGCACCAGAGCAGCCACTATGTTGGAGAGCAATTTGGTACTGCTTAGGATAAGTACCTTAGTTTAAGTACACTGTGGCCTGGCAACATTTTTTACCTGCAATTAATCTGAAAACATTCTCACGCAACTCCATAAGGGAAAATATGTGAGGCTGTTCATTACAGTATCACAGTCGTAATGAGTTGCCAACTACCTGGGTGTCAATCACTGGGAGACTGGAGGAAAAGAATGTGGCGGATACTCATTGTGGAATATTATGGAACAAGTAGAAACAAGAATTTAGAACATGTATGGATCCTAAAAACAGAGCGTAAAGTGGAAATAAAAAGCAAAAAAAGAATGAGACATATAACAGAGTATCGGTTTCAGAAATCAAAATGTCATCAATACAAAATAATAAGCATTTTACAAGAGCATTCAAAAACAATTAAGAAAATAGTTGCTGATGGGTGGGGTAATGGGAGTGAGTAAGAAATGAATAAAGAATAAATAAGTAAAGAAAATAAAAGAGGAGCCATACTCAAACCAATAGTGATGATGTGCCTTGAACTGAAAGGTATGATGAATGTCCCAAATATCATAAATACAAACCAATACACTCAGATAAAAGCCTCTGGAGTCTCTGACTATTCTGAATTGTTTTAAATACTTGCTGGAATCTGGTTCTTTTGTCCTCTCTACATTTCTCTATGAACATACACAATAAGTCAGACTACCACGTGTGGGTTACTCATGTGCTATATATTTTTATCAGGAAATTTCATTAGAGCTCATTTGGCAGTTTCTGATTCTGTACCTTGATTCAAGTGACTTAAAGTTTTTTCCTTGATTATTAAAATAATCCATATTCATTGTGGAACATTTAGAAAATACAAGAAAAAGGCCAAGAAAAAATAATTCAAAAAAAATCAAGAGGAAAATTATCTTTACTATAATCTCACCACTCAGAAATAATTACAGTTAATATTTGAATATATTTATTTTCAGCTTTTTAAAAAGTATGTATATGTGAGTATTAATATTAAATATGCATATTGATATATGCATATTATATCTTTAATTGTACTATAAGTAAATTTCACTGTTGTCAGAATTAGGTAGCATGTCTTTAAAAATCTTTGCTTTGTTTACAGATGTTAATAATAATCTCATTTCAGTTTGTGTTTATTTGATTGCCAGTGAAGTTGTATTTCTTATGTTTTTTAGCTATTTCTATTTTCATTTTTGTGAATGATCTTCTCAAAAACTGTGTTCATTATTCTATAGCACTCTTGTTAAAAATCAATCTTATATTTTTCCTATATGTGAATGTCATTAAACCTTTGCTATGCTTCTTGTTGTCATTTAATTTAATTTATGCAAAAAGTATTACCGATTTTCTTTCATAGGTAGTCAAACCTATCATTTATCCTTTTCTATGTTTTTCTACATCATTTTAAGTATTAAAATGTCTTTACTCACCTATAATTTCTTCTCTCTTATCTGTGTATCTGTGTGTGTTTATTTATGTTTTTATAGATCTTATTCTTTGATCAAACCAGGAACTTATTTTATTATACTGTATTAAGGAGATGTCTAAGTTGATCTTCTCAGTCCCTGCCATTACATACATGTCCTTTATTTTTCTATTAATTCTCAATGCTTCCCTTATGGTGAATTAATTCACACATACACTTACATTTGTTTCTGCCTCTACTGATATTAATGAATTTGTCTCTCTTTGCACCAGAAATATGATATTTTAGTTATTATTGGTTTATAATATATTTTAATAACTGAACACAGTCACAGTAATTCCTGCAATACTCTTTTTCAAAAATAATATTCTTTGCAAATGAACCCTAGAATTATTTTAAGTTTCAAAACAAACTCCGTTTGGATTTTATTGGCAATTACATCTAAACAACATAATCATCTGGTGATTATCAGAATCTTCAAAGCATTTAGAAATTATATCCAAAATAATGCATTCCTTCATCACGCTTGAGTTATTTTTAAAATCTCTTGATGAAGTTGTCATTCTTTTCAAATGTATCACTCACATTGTCTTGATTAAGGTTATTCTTGTCTTCTAGCAGTTATTGAGCACTACACAGTGTGGCCCAGCTTACCTGACTGAATGTGGAAAGAAGGGTGTCAAGGAGACTGAAAGTCAGAAGACTTTCTTCTACCTGCTTTAGGAGGAAGTTTCAGTGCAAGACTGTGGTGGCTCTCCAGGTGTATTTTTTTCCACAGACCCTGCAATTTCTGGGGGAAGACAGTATGGGTGGGTCAAAGGCCCAACTAACATTCTATCCTTCAAACCCTACTGTTATTTCAGAGGAGAGATTCTCAACATTTTTTATAAATTTAGTCCCACTCCAACCGTATTTTGTGAAAATTCCTTGCAGAATTCAGCAAATGGTTAGGTATTACTCCTATTGTCATTGTGATTATGGTTTCGTATCTTTTTTTTTTTTTTTTTTTGAGACAGAGTTTCACTCTTGTTGCCCAGGCTGGAGTGCAATTGCACTATCTCGGCTCATCGCAACCTCCACCTCCCAGGTTCAAGCGATTCTCCTGCCTCAGCCTTCTGGAGTAGCTGGGATTACAGGCATGCGCCACCACGCCCGACTAATTTGTTTGTATTTTTAGTAGAGATGGGGTTTCTCCATGTTGGTCAGGCTGGTCTTGAACTCCTGACCTCAGGTGATCCTCCCGCTTCGGCCTCCCAAAGTGCTGGGATTACAGACATAAGCCACTGCGCCCGGCCAATATCTTATTTTGCTCTTTTATGAGCATTTTAATGGAAACATGGGTGAATTCAGGATAGTCTAAGGAATGCTGCAGTAATAACCCTCAAATTTCGGCGACTTTATACCAGACAAGTTTATTTTTCATTCCTACTGTTTGTCCAGTCTGGTTGTCTGGGGGAATCTGATCATTGTAGGCTTATGGAAATTCCATGTTATCACAGGCTTACACTATCACTGCAGCAGGGAGAAGAAACATGGTAAATCACATACTGGCTCTTACAGCTTCCATACAGGAATATCACTTCAGCACTCTTTCAGTGGCCAAAGTAAGTCACATGGCCTTATCTGATTTCAAAATGGGGAGAGAATTATAGTTCTAGTATGTTCCAGAACAAGAGCAGACTATTTTTGGACAACCTAATGATTAGCAGACATTCACATTCTGAAAGTCTCACTTCAGCAACTTTTAAAAAATGGCGGTCGTTTGGCTTCTTAATCTTTTACAATACATAGACTAAGTCATTTATCAGATGAGCAGTGCTTTAGAAGCTAGAAAATAATCCTTGTAGAAAAGCAATCTATTTCTAAAGGCAAAGACAAAATGAGAAAGTAGGCGTTATGCCTTTGATACTGGAAGGTCTTAATTTCAGCATTTGGCGTTCAGATCGGGATTGAAGGGCATAAACGTCTCTGCTGTTCTATCCATGGGATGACTGTAAAGCACATGCTTTCAGAACTTTCTTTCATTGCCTGAATACATTATTATGTATATTGACTTCTTCCTCTTCCTTCCAAAGGCAAAACCTTGGAGCATGAGTGTAATCACTTGAATGCAGAGTGTCATCTTCTACTAGTTTTTATGCATTCACTGTTTCGTTTTAACAAGAGGAGAAGGAAGTCTTGTTGCTATAATATGCCACTTTAAACAATCCTGGACTGTGAGGCTGCCAACTCTGGCATCAGTTAAGTCAAGAGCAAGGTACAATGGCTAGTGAGGGGGTGGGAAGAATCCACCTAATACATATCTCATATTGATTAAAATAAATGAATGCTCTATTTCTAACTGGTGTCAAAAGACATTTACAGTTTTCCTTGCCTGTTTCCCACGTCTGCTTGGCACAGAGACTGCCAGGATCAATGGTCCAATTTTAGTTCCACTTTCTTCTTCCATCATTCCCTGTATTCAGCTCTTCGGAAGTGAGTTAATAATGCAAAATCTGGCTGAATTAAATTCATTTAACTGTGCTGCCAATTCCCTTCCCTTCATGCATTTTTAAAGAGATCTCAAACCGGTGATGGATTTCTAATGCTCTAGGAAAAGAAAGCAAGGATGACACAGTAAACCTGAATGGAGTGAATTGTTTATTATAATTACTGCAATGAATTATCTCACTTTGTACCCAGAAGGAAGGGGAAATATCAACCTATATAGGCTTTGCAAGTGGCAATATGCATAGTGGAAAAAAAAATTATAGAAACGGCCTCTTCAGTCAGTCAAACAAGTGACACAGTGCAGCTTCACATGGAAAGCTGTGAACAGTAAAATATGAGTTTTGGGGGTCTGTTTCTATAGCAACCCAGCATATTCTTGCTAGGACTATGAATGCTTTTTTAAAAAATTAAACTTACAGTTAGAAACATATTAGAAACCAGGCCTCAAACAGTACCTGTATGTGACATTGTAACTGCATGACTTAGACCTACCTGGAAGGTCTAATTTGAATCCTGTTTCTTGTTCCCAGACTTGTCTTTTGTTCTCTCCAAATCCTCTTGGCTTATTAAATTGACTGATGCAACTAGAGTGTATAATCTTAAAGTAATATTTAGAAAAAGATAGAAAGATGAAATTTTTGTCAAATATATAATGACAAATTTTAAAGATTTCAGCAAGCACAGATCTTTTAATGAGACAATGTTCCTAGAAATTAAATACCCATATGTCTATTAGTTTGGGTGAGTCTGTTAGCATTCAACTGTTAAAGTCACCTGCTTCTAAAGCAAGATGTTAGAACAAGAGATTGCTAACGGCTTTTTAAAGATTTCTTATAATTACTGAATAGATTTTTCCTATCATGGCAAACAAACCACCTGGAATTTGGACTGTGTTTTATTACCTACCTCCCTGCTTACAGTCTCTGGTCCCAAGAAGGTGTCTTGTTTATCCTAACTATAAAGTGGTTCTAATGGCATAATTGGTTAATAACACGGCCAGTTCTCTAGTTTGTATTCTCATGACAAACCAGAGAGCAAAAGACTTCACATTCTCGTTGCATGCTCCCATTTTTTTGTTCCTTAAATGGAACCAGGGACTGTCCTGCTACTAGATATGTTCTTCATCACCACAAACATCTAGAGACTTCATCTGTGCAGTATGGACAAAAGTTTCAATGGTTACAGAAACCATGCTCCTGTTAATTTCATGTTTAGCAAGATCACTCTGAAAATCCAGACCATGGCAATGATGAAAAGTTGAATGGCTCATTCAGTGTATCATCTAGCAAAGCTCAGCATCCAATAGAGCTTTAGGAGTGCAGGTGCTCCTAATAAAATGGAAAATGCCTTTCCTATTAATGATGCAGCACACTCCTCTATCTTCTTGTCTCTGTATCCTTTTGCTGACTCAAAACAACAACAACAACAAAACACTGTTGTGCTTTCACACAAACACCAAACACCTCTGGAGAGAGCACTATATTTCAGCCAGTGACAGAGGGAAGATTTGAAATTTGAGATGCAGGATTTGAGAAGAGTTTTCTATTAATCTGAGTTTTCTCCTTTTTTATTTTATTATCCACCAACCATCCCCCACCCCAACCTTGAGAGTTAAGATTCTGAAAGTGTCTCATGTAAACTCTGAATAAATTCTTGGTGTTTAGCACAGCCAGCTTCCCTTATTGCTTTCAGAGTCAAAACCCTCTGAAGTCAAATGGGACTCTTTGCTACATCAGTGCAAAGACTGATAAAAATTAAGTTTGGCACCACAGTGGCTTCTCCTGACAACCAATTCATAACTCTGACAGGGCCACACACTAATGTTTTCACCTATGATTGGGCTATTGACATCAGTTAAACTGACCAAGTCCCCCATCTTGTCATCCCAGGCCGTCATATGTATACTTGTTCTAATGCGTTCCTCTCCCAGTAAAATGATAGTTTTTCCTGTGCTCTCACTTGCTCTCTCTCACTTGGCGCCATGTACAACGTGCCTGCTTCCCCTTCCAACACAATTGTAAGTTTCCTGAAGCCTCCCCAGCCATGCTTAACTGTGAGTCAATTAAACCTATTTTCTTTATAAATTATCCAGTCTCAGGCAGTTCTTTATAGCAGTGTCAGAGCAGACTAATAATATACTTGGTCTTCCTCACAAGCAGGGTGTGTCTCAGGAGAAACAGTTTTGTTACAGAGTGGATGGCTTTTCTCAGAGTGTCTTCCAAGAGACTCAAGTGGAAGCCAGGAGGCTTCTTACAGCTCAGCCCAGAACATCACCTAGGCCATATTCTATTAGCCAAACAAATCCTTAAAGTCCACTCAGGTTCAATGGCAGGGAAATTAAACTCCACCTCTCAATGGGAAGAGTAGCAAATAAATTTTGGCCATGTATAATCTACCATATCTCATATTTCAGAGATCAGAGACGGGTTAGCCTTCTCTCACCTCTCCTTTTTCTTACTTCCAACTAACTCCTCCATCCCCTCCAGTCTGGGCTCTAATTCCATTCTTTCCTTCAAATACCCCTCCAGGTTATGGTAACATCTTATTCTGAATCACTACATCTAATAGAAGTTTTCAGTCTCAGCTTATTGATTTCAGTAACATTTGGCATGTTGCCCAATCCCTTTTTCGTTGGCTTCCATAACAACACTCCTGGTTTTCTTTTTCCTACATCTCTGGCCATATCTTATTCCCTTTGTAGGCTCAGCCTCCTCTACCTGGCCCATTACATGTTGAATTCCAAGAAGTAGGGTCACAGGGTCTCTTGTACTTTAGATGAAGAGGGATAAAAATTACACTCCACAGGCTAGCACCTGTTTTTTGTGAATAAAATTTCATTGGAACAGAATCAGGTCCATTTATGTATGCATTGTCGATGGCTGCTTTTAAGCTACAGTGGTAAAGTGGCAAGGACTGTGTGGTCTGTAAGCCTGTAATATTTACTATTTGGCCCTGTACTGCAAATGTTTGCCCACCCCTCCTCTAGAACCAGTAGTTTTCAAGGTGTGGTCCCTGGATTAGCAGCATTCATGTCCCCTGAAACACGTTAGAAATGCAAATTCTTGAGCCCCTCCCAAGACCTGCTGAATCAGAAACTCTGGCTGTGGGGCCCAGCTACCTATGTGTTTGTTTACAAAGCCTTCCAGGTGACTCCAGTGCAGGCTCATATTTGAGAATCACTGCTCCAAATAGTAAGAAAATCAAGGAGAGAGCCAGACATACCGAAGGTTGAAAGCAACCACTACATCTGTCATATTTGAGTTGAGGTGGTGGAGGCTGAGCACCCCTGTCTACTGGTAGGATCTGCATCAGCCCAGGGCTAGAAGCAGCAGCTATGGCAAAATCACTGGCCTATGGGTGTTTCCTTTTCTCTGCAGAGTGGGTGAAGGTTTAGGAGCTCTGAGGGGCACCCCAGCCCTGTGGCCTAAGAGGATTTATGTTTTTTAACTTAAGGTTACTTTTGTAACTTCAAATGTGACCTAAAAAATAATTATTATAAGTTTTTATTTTCCTGTCATGTGCTAAGCACCATGTAAAGCACTTTATATATTTTATATATACATATTTAACCATTGTAACATACTAACAGAGAGCATAAGTCCTAAACTCAAGCTTCTGGCTTCCAATTCAGGCCCTGTTGCTTTGTACTTATATCCCCCTGGCCAAGTTACTTACCCACTCTCTGTCTCTAACATGATTAACTATAAAATATGGTCAATGACTGTATCCACCTTATAGAGTTGTTATGAAAATTAATGCATCTAAAGTGCTTAGATCACTGCCTGGCAAATAGTAAGTATTTAATAAATTAACTATTTGTATTATCTTATTTAATTTTCACATCAGTACCCCAAGGTAGATATTATTGCCCCCAGTTTACAGGTAATCTCTCTGGGCCTTTGATTCCTTAAGCAAAATTTTTGAGGTCAAACATCTAGTAAGTTTCAGAACCAGGATTCCAAGACAGGTTGTTTAGAAGCCAATGATCAAGCTCTTAACCACAATAGACACACACACACACATACACACACAATTTACATCTTTCTGGAAATTAGTTTCTTTTGGTAGCCATATGTCCACACAGTTGTGTTAATATTTAAAATATTGATCAAATCTTAAAACACTAGAAATTCTTTAAAATGTCACATATAACTTAATTTCTTTTACTTCATTTCAAATAGCTTACCAAACATATTGAACACGTTTTGATAATTTGGCACTAGTTACTGTTATACTGATGCATGTATATTAGCTAATGTAGAAATTGGTGATGCATAGCATATGAGAGTCTGCCATTCAACCCTTAACAACTCTTTTCTTAACAAATTCCTTTGTAGCAGTTTTTAAAATTATTATTTGCAGTTTTCTCGTGAAGTAAAACATATACTCCTATGTGGCCCCTTTGCTTACTTTTCACAAAATCAGTTAGTAAAACAAAGACCAAGACATCTTTCTCCAAAGTGGTTTTCTTACCTTCTAGAAAATCCTTCAAGTTCTTTAATTTTGGTAACAGCATTCTAATTCTTTTCAGTACAGTTAAAAATAACATTTCATCACTATGGAAAATGGAACATGCTCAGTCACTAACAATGTTACCTCACTTGCATATTGAGAGCATGAGGTAGGGCAAGGGGCATCTCTGGCATTTTGGCCATTTTAGAAAGTCATGCTGTAAGGTTATATGGAGGACTCGGTTTGAACTTCATTTGTTTTTTATGTGGAGAGAAGGACACCTAAACTGAATGGTACATTGGCTGAACCAGCATTTAGAAGAACCAGGCAATCAGTTAAGTGCTTGCAATACACAGGTAAATAAGACACAGTTCTTGTCTACAGGAAATTTGAGTCCAGAGGGTAAGACACCACAGTGGGGTAAAGTGAAGGACTGGAGGGGACTTCAGATGCAGATGAAAGAGAATCTTCTGTAGGAGCCTCAGTGAAAGTATTTTGGAGATAAGATTTGGATGAGTGGGAATAGCCATAGGAAAACTGCGGAGTAAGAAATCAGGTAAAGGAGGCAGCACAAGCAAAGATATGGGTTTAAGAAATCCCATTATACAGGTAGAGCACCATCATTACTGGAGCCATCTATATGAGAACTTGTGTGTGGCAGGAGAGAGAGCAGGAGAGGTCGGAAGGGACATCTTTGTCATGGAGGCCCTAGTATGCAGTGGCAGGCAAATGATGTTCAGTGTGTGAGCTTGATATTTCTTATCTCACAGATGTATCTCCATTGCCAGTCTCTGTACTTATTTCTGTACTTATTTCTTCCACCATATTCACTTATCTCTGTATCTTTCCTTTTGCATTCTGGCAGGATTATAAAGTTTTCTATTTACATTATGAATTCCATTTTCTTCTGAGCCATTTTTGATAGCTATTTTCACCAATGCAGGCTTTTAATTCCATTACTGCCTTTTTGAATATTTTGTCATTTATTTCACATACAACATGTTTTCTTTGTATCTGATCCCATTGTTTTTTCCTATTGCAGGTCTGTTCTAGATTAACATTGCTATGGTTTGAATATGTCCCCTCCAAAAGTTATATTGAAACTTAATACACATTGTGGCGGTATTAAGAGGAGGGCCTTTGGGGAAGTGATTACGTCATCAGGGCTCTGCCCTCAGGAATGGATTAAAATCCTCATAAAAGAAGCTTCAGAGAAATCTTTGTCATTTTTGCCCTTTCACCCTTGGCCATGTGAGGACACAGCAAAGAAGCCCTCATCAGACACTGACTGCTGGTGCCTTGACTTTGGACTTTCCAGCTTCCAGAACTGTGAGAAATAAATTTTTGTAGTTTAAAAATTACCCAGTTTTAGGTATTTTATTACAGAAGCACAAAAGGATTAAGACAAACATTAACAAAAGTTTTATGATTTTTATGGAGATTAAAGTAGAAATTTCCTTAACTTTTTTTTCAGTTTCTGCAGTGATTTCACCAAGTGTTCTCCTTTCTTCTTCTACATTAACAGGGAATTAACTTCTCTGTAAGTAGAATAGAATGCTTCCCAGGCCCTGAATTGTCAATTGTTCTGTTTCTAATAATATCAAATGAGGAGAAATCTATGCTGTCCCCTGTTTGTAACAGGTAGAGGCTTGATCACCCTAAAGCTAAGAGAATCCCCTTCTTGGCCATAAAGGCAGGTGCTAGTTTTATCTGCAAAATCCAAAGCTTGAAATTCATTGCTCTGTGTTAAATTTTTATAGATTCATTGAGCTGGAGTGGAAACTTTTTCTCAACTATTTCATTCTTTGACTCCGTAGAATGCATGAGTGATGATGGTGTTGAAGAAGGAGAAGGAAGATGGCAGAAGTAAATAATCTTGGCTACTCCACCAGGCACTTTTCTAAGACCTTTAATTAGTTATCTCATTTAATTCTCTTAAGAACTCTTTGAAATAGCTACTATTCTTGCCCCATGTTACTTACAAGGGAACTAAGGTATGGATAGATAAAATGACTCTAAATCTTGCAACAAGTAGTAAAAAGAGGTCAGACTCTACTCCAGGTCTGTCTGATTCCAAAGTCCATGCTCTTGATCTTTATGTAATGCTCTATTCTATATAGGCTCTTTCTTGAATAGGTTGGTACATGCCAATCTACTCCTACCTCTGAATATAGCTTGCTTAGCCCCAGAGGATTTTTCAGGATTCAATGATCCATCATTCACCCTTTCTACTGCTTTTGACTGCTCATCATGTTGCATATAGAACTCTGTGTCTACTGTAGCTTTGTGCTTGGAGCTGGAGGCAGAGAAGTCAGTGGAAGATTAGAGCCCTCTTCCACTGACTTCTGAAATGTGTTATTCTGTTTAGAGTTTGGGCATACCTTAGCTAGTGCTTGTGGGGTTTTTTTTTTTTTCTGTTTTTTTAATTTTAAAAAATCGAGATGGGATCTTACTGTGTTGCCCAGGCTGGTCTTGAACTCCTGGGCTCAAGTGATGCTCTTGCCTCGTCCTCCCAAAATGTTGGGATTACAAGTGTGAGCCACCATGCCCAGCCATGATTGTGTTTCTTAATTCATACTTACGTGATATAGTTAATGAAAATTTCTTCCTGCTTCCACACTGTACTGGACTCGCCTCCTTGATTTATTTTATCTTATTGTTATTTTTAATTTATTGTGCTCCCAAGATTTTTCCCTTTTGTTATCATATATTTTTAAAGGGAATATGAGAAAAGATGGAATGCAAAACTTTTAGCTAGCTATCATTTTTGTTTTGTTTTTTGTTTTGTTTTGTTTTGTGACAGGGTCTTGCTCTGTTGCCCAGACTGGAGTGCAGTGTGCAATCACTCACTGCAGCCTCAACCTCCCAGGCTCAAGTGATCCTCCCAAGTAGTTGGGACCACAGCCATGTGCCATTATTATTTGTAGTGATGGAGTTTTGCCATGTTGTCCAGCCTGGTCTCGAATTCCTGAGCTCAAGTGATCTGCTCGCCTCTGTCTCCCAAAATGCTGGGATTACAGGCGTGAGCCAACATGCCCAGTTGCTAGCTATCATTTTTTTAATGCCAAACCTCCACTCTCTTTTCAATGTTTAATTTAAAATAATATCTTAGAAGAAACATTAAGAACTGCTGTCTTTGATGCTATAGGCATATTGATATTCATTCAAATTAACAAATGTTTATTAAGTACTAGGAATGTGCAAAGTGCAGTGATCAGCAATTTGGGGATATAGATACAGAGAACTCATAATTCTTACTTTCAGGTGCCTCGTGAGAGGGATAGGTGTATCTATGATTCACTATGTCTTTTTCAGTGTCCTGTATGACACTCTAATGTAACAAAATGTTATGGGAACCCAGGAAGAGAAGGAATGATTTGCTGCAGGGTTACTGGAAAAGGACTTCCAGGATATCTTAGGTTGAATTCCCCCAGAAGCAGGTATCAAGAGTCGTATTTGGGCACAAGGTTTATTTGGAAGTTGATTTAGGAATCCAAGCAGACAGCACTAATAAGCAGCTTACTGTTATGGGTAATGGGGGCTCATTCCTACTGGGGACCTCTGGGAGATAGTTAAGAATAAACCTCAGTGTTGTTCTCCTTGAGGTGGCAGAGGAAAATGAAATTTTTATTTACTAAATTTTATGTCTCGTTGTTTGAGGGCTTTGCCAGGGATGTTAGCTTTCCAGTACTTCTCACCTGTGCTACATGTGGGCTGAGTCTGTGTTCCAGCAGCCAGTGAAAAGCCTCAGACAAAGAGTTATAAACTTGAGTAGTGCGTGGAAACGGGATTTGGCCGAGACACACACAGCATCTGCTTCACTGGAGGAGGTGGCATTTAAATTGAACCTTGGATGATGAGAAGATTTTTCAGCAAGTCGTGATATGGGTGGGGGTAAGCATTTCAGCATGTAAGAGTAGGAAGGACTAAGGCAGCATTTGTGTGGTCCACGGCAAATAATAATAAAGCACCAAAGTTTGAAAATGATTCACATTTTTAAAATTAGAGAAAATTCAAGGTTATCCCTATAAATATTCATTCTCACTCCCTTGCTTTGAGTGGGAGAGAACGTAGCTCTCAAGAGTTTGCTCAGAGGGAATCGTGCTTCACCAGCAGCCTGTCTCCTTTAGTTAATATCTAGGTTGCTTTGACTTATTACATTGTTTTACTTCTCGGCAGAATTTTGGGGTTTTGTCAAAATGTGGGCATGACTATGTGAATTGTGTTGTTGTATATGGGGGATGTCATTATTGACACGTGTCACAATGGGGAGAAGGTTAAGAATTGCTGATACAAGGCTTGGCGATGTGGCAGGCAGGTATAAGGAAGAAAAAATAATCCAGTGGTTGGAGCATAGGTTGTAGTGTATGGGGATGCGAACTGAAGGTGGATGAGGAAGGGAAAGGACAGGTGGTATATGTTTATATATCTGTGTATATTTATCTGTATGTATAAATATATTCCTAACTTAATATTGGGGCTAATATTTGGTGAGTGTTTTAAATTCAGCATCTCTAAAATAATGAAGAGAGGCTACACATCACAGGAGTGAAAATGAGTCATGTGAATTTTCCTTTCACTTGCATGTAGAATGAGGAGAAATATCGAACCGTATTATCTGTTTCACAAGGTGCAATTGCTCCCTGCTAATAAAATCCATGTGAGTTTTCACTTCAACCTTAGAGAATATTGAAATTTTTGACAAGGTAGGTTATTAGTAGGTTGAGAGCCTCCATCAAAATTTGCACCTGTTTGAAAATGCTTCATTCTGCACAGGCAGCTGACGTCTCTGGTAATTCACACCTGTGAGCCCCTGAAGCTTTGGAAAACTGAGTAGAAGCAACACCACATCCCTGCAGTACTTATCCCAAATTTCCCATGGGGCACAAGGCTATCAACTGCGAGCAGGTGAGGCTTATTTAAAACATCTTCACTCCTGGTTTACATAACATGGAATAGAGTGTTGCATGCCGTATGAGTACATGGAATACTGAATACATAGAATACTTGTATAAGAACTAGGCTTGATTCCACAGACTATCATAGAAGCAGAAATGACATTCTTCTGAGGGCTGTTAATAAAACAGTGACAGTGCATAGAAATTCTGTTTAGAGAGAAAGACAAAAAAAAGGATAAGTTTTGTTTCAAAAATAATATCAAAGATGAAGGATAGTTCTTAAGATTTCATAGTTTGTTTTTTGTACTTTTTTTCTTTTCTTTCTTTTTTTTTTTTTTTTATTGTTTTTTTGTTTTTTTTGAGACAGGGTCTCACTCTGTTACCCAGGCTGAAGTGCAGTGATACGATCATAGCTTACTGCAGCCTCAAACTCTACTTTCAAAGTTCAGCATCTTCTGTGGTAAGAGGAAGTTTTACTGCATTTCCATTCCAGTTGTCTACCCCACGGTGCTGCTGAGTCTTATCCCACTCCTGCTTGGCAGCTCCATGGCTTCTGGTTGAACATCTCAGCCCCCTGAGCATTATTCAGCTGTTTCTCCTTTATGAAAGCCAGTGGCGAGTTTGCACTGGGACCAGCCACACTTCCCTTTGATAACCGCTCTTTCTGTTCATCACTATATTTCCACACAAGGTAAAAAGTATGGGATACATTTTACTGACGCATTGGGAAAAAAAAATGCGATGGAGAAAACTTCAAAATCAGTGTTATAGCATGATTTTTTTCTCACAATTTTTTGAGACAACCTGGTAAATTAAACCTCTCACAGGGAAATTACCAATTCTCTCTCTGTTTCTGACTTGCTTTTCCCCATTCATTCTATCAAAAAGAGAAAGATGTATTTTTCTATTTTCTCTGTAATTTTTAAGTTCTGTCACTCAAATGAATTATTAATTTTCCATTAGCATTCAAAGAGTGTTGAAGTCATCTCTTTTATCCTTCACCACTGTTCCCCACCCGCTCCATGACTGTTGGCAATAATAAATAGGCCCCTTGTTGAGTTTTTTTGCCCTTTATCAGCTATTTTCTTAGCTACCAATAGAGAAACTTGAGATTATCACCTTATCAGCCAATGACTTTAATTTTCTCCACCCATTCTCTTGTTTTTGAGGAGAGAAGAGGGAAGAGAGATTATTTGTTAATTTTTTAAAGAATAAGATAATATAAAGGTCTTTTGGAGTGATTTTGAATGATACTGTTGTTTTCTAAACTTTAAATATTCATTGAATTCCATTGTAAAAACTAGTCATAGACTCCTACACTACCCCATCCATTTTCTCACACCTCCTGCTACATATTCTACTGTGGCTCTTATTTCACTGGCTTAGACATACCTATTCATTGGTCTCCTCCTGGGTGCAATGTCAGAGTCCATAGCACATTTGTTTTGGTTCCTCTAAAGTCCTGTATTGAAAAAGGCAAATAACAGGTAATAAATAAAAGGTTGTTGAATATATTCGTATCCAAGCTGCCAACTCACCTTCTGAAACTGTTCCATTTAACAAATCCTAAAACAATGACATTCATGTTTTGAAAAACTTCCAGAAACCTGTTTCCATATTCGCTACCAAGGAGAAATGGGAAAGGAGAGAAGAGGATCAACATTTACGAAACATCAACTTTGTATCACATAGTAAGGATAACACACCTTGTCTCTTTTATTCTTTAAAGCAGTCCTATTAGGTAAGAGCTATTAAATCTCCATTTTTCCAACAAGGAAATTCGGGTACATAAAGTTAAAAATTCTGGAGGTCATGGGTTATCATGAGACAAAACATGCAAACCTGAGACAGTCTGTTTCCAAGGCCCAGATTCTTTCCACCTTACTTCTTAATCATTCCCTAGTGAAGAAAGAAAGTAGACTTGACTCTTGAACAGCATGGTTTTGAACTATGAGTGTCCACTTAGATGCAGATTTTCTTCTGTCTCTGTCATCCCTGAGACAGCAAGACTAACCCTTCCTCTTCCTCTTTCTCCTCAGCCTTCTCAACATAAAGATAATAAGGATGAAGACCTTTATGATGATCCACTTCCACTTAATAATTTTTATTTATTTTTATTTATTTTTTTACAGTCTGTAAGTTTTTTAATAGTATAAAACTAAATAGTGCATTTTATTTTTATTTATTTATTTATTTATTTATTTATTTATTTATTTTTAATTATTATACTTTAAGTTCTAGGGTAGGGTACATGTGCACAACGTGCAGGTTTGTTACATAGGTATACATGTGCCATGTTGGTGTGCTGCATCAAACCATTAACTCGTCGTTTACATTAGGTATATCTCCTAATGCTATCCCTTCCCACAATAGGACCCGGTGTGTGATGATCCCCTTCCTGTGTCCAAGTGATCTCATTGTTCAGTTCCCACCTATGAGTGAGAACATGTGGTATTTGGTTTTCTGTTCTTGCGATAGTTTGCTGAGAATGATGGTTTCCAGCTGCATCCATGTCTCTACAAAGGACACGAACTCCTCCTTTTTTATGGCTGCATAGTATTCCATGGTGTATATGTGCCACATTTTCTTAATCCAGTCTGTCACTGATGGACCTTTGGGTTGATTCCAAGTCTTTGCTATTGTGAATAGTGCTGCAATAAACATATGTGTGCATGTGTCTTTATAGCAGCATGACGTATAATCCTTTGGGTATATACCCAGTAATGGGATGGCTGGGTCAAATGGTATTTCTAGTTCCAGATCCTTGAGGAATCCCCACACTGTTTTCCACAATGGTTGAACTAGTTTACAGTCCCACCAACAGTGTAAAAGTGTTCCTATTTCTCCACATCCTCTCCAGCACCTGTTGTTTCCTGATTTTTTAATGTTTGCCATTCTAACTGGTTTGAGATGGTATCTCATTGTGGTTTTGATTTGCATTTCTCTGATGGCCAGTGATGATGAGCATTTTTTCATGTGTCTGTTGGCTGCATGAATGTCTTCTTTTGAGAAGTGTCTGTTCATATCCTTTGCCCACTTTTTGACGGGGTTGCTTGTTTTTTTCTTGTAAATTTGTTAGAGTTCTTTGTAGATTCTGGATATTAGCCCTTTGTCAGATGAGTAGATTGCAAAAAATTTCTCCCATTCTGTAGGTTGCCTGTTCACTCTGATGGTAGTTTCTTTTGCTGTGCAGAAGCTCTTTAGTTTAATTAGATCCCATTTGTCAATTTTGGGTTTTGTTGCCATTGCTTTTGGTGTTTTAGACATGAAGTCCTTGCCCATGCCTATGTACTGAATCGTATTACCTAGGTTTTATAATAACATTTTTTAATAACTTTTTTTCTCTAGATTATTTCATTGTAAGAATACAGCATATAATACATAAAACATACAAAATATGTATCAATTGACTGTTTATGTTATGGGTAAGGCTTCCAGTGAACAGTGGACTATGAATAAGTATGGTTTGGGGAGTCAAAAGTTATGTGTGGATTTTTGACTTCATGGGGGATCAGTCCCCCTAACACCTGAGCTGTTCAAGGGTCAACTGTATTCTTTTCCACACCTCATTGACAGATCAATTTACTTGATGCTTTCTTTTTGCCCAAATCCTGTTAGCCATTCCCCTTTGTCTAGCATTAGAGTTCATACTACACAGCCTGAATAGCAAGGCTGTACATCCCAGTGGTAAACAAGTTATGTGGGCTTCTGTGTCATTGATAATGGGAACTCTATAATTTCTTACTTGATCTCGTAAAACTATTCTGTTAAATGGGCATAATAATAGTATCGACCTCACAACAAAGTTTTTTGAAAATCAAGTGATATAATACGTATGAAATGCTCAGCATAGGACACAGTAAGGACTTGATAAATATAAGCTGGTACTAGTATGTGTTGTCCTTGTTGTTATTAATATAACTTTACCATACCCTTCCTTACTTTTTTTTTTTTTTTTTTTTTTGAGATGATGTTTTGATCTGCCGGCAAGACTAGGGTGCTGTGGTGTGATCATGGCTCACCGCAGCCTCAACCTCCTGGCTCAAGCAATCCTCCCACCTCAGCCTTCCGAGTAGCTAAGACCACAGGCATGCACCACCATGCCCAGCTAATTTTTTTTTATTTTTGTGGAGACAGAGTTTCACCATGTTGCCCAAGCTGGTCTCAAACTCCTGGGTTCAAGAGATCCACCCACCTAGGCCTCCTCAAGTGCTAGTATTACAGGCGTGATACACTGGGCCCGGCCCATATCCTTCCTTTCTAACCTTTGGTTTTTCCTGTAAAAGCACTCCATAGCACAAACTTGCCTCCAGCCGGACTGGGTTCGCCAAGCTGTGCCAAACTCTATGATTATCCTTGCCTTTATTCGTTGGCTTAAACTAACACCTCTTCCTCTCCATCTGCTCATGCAAATCCAATCAATTTTCTCACTCTCTCAGGCAAAGCTGGTACTCCAAATAGCCATCCTGTGGATGTTGGCTTCTTTCCCAAGCTACCTTGTGGGAGAGTGCTCAATGTGCAAAGTGGCTATGGCATCTGGAATGGGGGTTACACATGGGCTTCACAATGCTGACTTTGCCTGACTAATGCTAGCCCAGCTACCACCACTATTGAATGCTTGCTTGACAACATCAGAAATAAAGTTGAGCCCCATTAGGACATTATTTTCTGAGGATGAAGTTGTGAGGAGTCGGGTCAGGGGAGCAGGGAAGACCAGCCAGCTTCTTGGTGGCATATTGATTGATTATATTCAACCTCTTCCAACATGGAGGAAGCAGAAATTTGTCCTCACTAAAACATATATTCTAAATATGGATTGGCATCCCTGCCCATGATACTATTGCCAGGACCACCATTCATAGATTTATGGAATTCATTATTCACTATATTATTTTGCATAGCAGTGCTTCTCAACAAATATTGAATTTTTCAGGCAAAGAAATGTGGCTTGGCTTCATGGTCATGAAATTCATTGCCCTTACCATGTGCTCCATTATTCAGAAGCAGGTGACCCCACAGAATGTTAGAATAGCCTGTTGAAGATACAGCTATAGTGTCTATTGCAGTAGAAGACTATACCTTTGTGATTGGAAAACTGTCCTCAGGGATATGATATATATTTTAAACCAATGACCAATATTGTCACCATTTTCACACAACCATAATGCATAGGTCTCAGAACCAATGGGTAAAGTCAATAGTGATTTTTTTCACCATTCCACCTAATAATCCATTCACTGAATTTTGCTAAAAGTTCCCTCTGGAACTTTTATTTTGGGCCCTGCTGGTTGAGAAGTGTTGATTCCCCAGGGGACTGGGAAGACATTTCTACTAGTGGACACAATAATGGTTCTGTTGAACGGGAAGCTGAGAGTGCCATCTGATCTTGTTGGTTCTTCAGGCCACTCAACTTACTGCAAGCAAAGAAGGGGGTTATTCTACTAGATAGAGTGCCTGATTATCAGGGGGAAATTGAATTACTGTACATAATGGGAGCAGAAAGAACTATGACTAGAACTCAGCAGGTTTCATAGGACACCATTTCTTTAATTATAAAAGTTAATTAAAGACTACCCAGTTAATGCAGGATCACTGAGGACTCAGACTCTTTACAATGAAGATTTAAATCATCCAACCAGCTAAAGAAATTTGACCAGGTAAAGTGAGGGGTAATGATAAAAAAACAAACAAACAAACAAACAAACAAACAAAAAACCATGGAATAGGCAGTGAAGAAAAGAACTTCAATTTCAAATATGGATTAGTGTCCAGTTACAGAAACAAGAACTATTACATACTTTGTGCAGTGTGTATATTTTGTTTTTTGCTTGATTTATATGCATGTATGTTTTTATCATTCACTTCCCCTTTTTGCACTATTTTATATAAGCAGTGTTGGTAATACTTAATTTTTAAATTTAGTCTTAAAATAGTAAATACCTCTGTGGGCTTTTTACTGATCTAGAAAAGAAATTAGCCTTTCCAGAAAGGGATATGGTGACTAATAGGATCCTGTGTTTGGCCCTTTTGGGGAGAGAATAAGTATATCATCTTAATTTGTGCAAGAAAGAGTTGTAGTGGTGATGTCATAAAAGTGGTGGAGTGGGAAACTCCAAAACTTGGTCTGTTCATTGAAGCAAGCATTAAGCAAAACTAAAAGAATCATTTTTTTTTTTTTTTTTTTGGAACTCTGGAGTCTAATCAAAATCTTACAGCAACCAGGAAAGTGTTTAATGAAAACAGACACTGCTAAATTTTGGTAAGAAAATATTGTGGAATTTTTGCTTGCTCGCCTAACATCTCCCACTTTCCAGCTCGATAGTGGTTGTGGGAACAGCAGCTGGTATACCTCGCATGGTTTGCTGGTTCTGGGATGGGGGCAATATGGATCTCATTCTCAATACATTTTAGCTTTGATCAGTCTAGTGTTTCCCTGAGGGACTGGTACAGAGACTGACCTTTGCCACTACCTCCCTGCCCTGGGGCTAGAGTGACTGTTTAGGTGACATCTGTCAAAAGTATTTCAAAACATACTGTACATGTCTGCCTGGGGCAAGGGACAGAAGATGGGGCAAGCAGCAGACAGACCCAAAAGTCTGGGAAGGAAAAGACTAAGGAGGAAATTTCTTCAGGGAATAAGGGCTCTGAAGCATGATCATGTATACTGGGAAATCCAGGATGCAACATGCGTACCCAGGGCCAGATGCATCCTCACAAAAAACTTGAGAGGATCTTAGGCTTGCACCTCTGGTTAATCTTTGGGCTTTGCACAAGTATGAGGTAAAAGCTAAAGTAGAGTTTTAGGTGGCCTGGCTTAGTGTTGAAGGAGTGCTCCAGCACAGAGCCAATCTTCAAAAACTGGGAGAGTAGTTTTTTTCTTTTCCTTTTTGGCTCCAAGTATTTAAAGAAATTCCCGGCAAGTTGATGACTAAATGCTAAGATAACAACATAGAGACTTCAGTGACCACATACAACAAGAATCTATTGCAAAAAATAGTTTAGAAAAGTCATTAAACCAGTGGACAATTGCAGCCCTCAGTAATCAATAACAACAAACCCAGAGGATGGGGAGAATATGATTTACATAGTTACAGCTTTATGATATTCACATTTTCTGGTTTTCAAAAGCAATTCAGTGCATACAAAGAAATAGGAAAGTGTGGCCCATTCACAGGTGATTAAAAAAGAAAAGAAAAGAAATGGACAGAAAGTATTCCTGGGAAAGCTCGTACCTTAGACTTAAAAAAGACTTTAAATTGATTGTCTTAAATATGCTAAAAAAGTTACAGGAAACCATAGACAAAGAACTAAAGGAAATAAGGAGCAAGATGTATGGACAAATAGAGGATAGCAACAAAGAGATAAATTATAAAATGGAACCAAATAGAAATTGTAGAGGTGAAAGGTACAATTGCTGAAATTGAAATTTCACTAAACTAAGTAAAAAATTTACTCTCAGAAATTCCAGAAGGAATAAGCCCTGCTGACACCTTAACTTTAGCCTAGTGAAACTAATTATAGACTTCTGACCCCCAGAACTGTGAAAGAATAAATTTATGTTGTTTTAAGCTACTAAATTTGTGGCAACTTGTTACAGCATCAATAAGCAGTTAGTCCAACACTTTTAAATCAATTCCAAGCATTAAATTCCTCTCTCATTAAAATACCTAGAGTGGTGTCTATTTTCCTGTCTGAGTATTGATAAGTAGGTGTTTTATCAATATTTGTGGAATAAATTAATGTATAAAATCTGTAAGGTCCAAAGCTAAGGTCCAAAGTCCTCCACTCTCTTAGTTTGGGTTCCTCTAGAAGCTTACCCTGAGCTAAGAAGTTGGTTGCAATATTTCCTGGGAAATACTGGTAAGGGAGTAGAGACGTGAGACAGGAAAGGGAACACAATCAAGGTCAATGCAGGGAATGACATCAAGCAAGTTATCACTGGGGAAAATTGAAACCTAATCTTATCGGGGAACTCTGGGAGCCAGTGTTGCGCATGCACCTGGGGGCAAGGGAACTGGAGAATTTCTTACCAGTTGTCATCAGTCCTTCCTTGAGGGCTACACCAACTTGCTGGCACCTCTGATCTGCCACAAGTAGGGGCAGAGCAGGCTCTGGTGGTCAGAGAAAGTTCTCAGACCGTAAGATACCAATTCTGGCAGTTGGAAGGCAGGTGGGCATGCACTGAAGCGGTAAGGGCTTCATCTATACTCACAAGATATACTTTAGTCAATCCAGCCCAGGTTTACCTCCTTCCTATTAACCAATAGACACATACTACATACACCACTCCTTAGCAAAACAGTGCCTTGGAGGCAATAATGTGCACATTTTGTCCCTTAGTAGGTCTACAGGATTTCTGACAGCAAGAGCCATGACTTATTTTTCTTTTATGTTTCTCACAATGCTGAGTGCCATAGTAACAAATATTTTAGGCCCTTAATATATATTGTTGAATTGAATTGATTATCATAATTGTGTAATATCTATTTCTTATCTTCGAAGGTGGCTCCCTGTTGAGTTTTCTGTTTCTCCTTTTTAATCTTTTCCTTCACTGCAATATTTTAAGTACGCATTAACAAGTGATAAAGAGGGAAACAACCTAAAGATTTTATTTCTAATGTAAGTATCTCTCTACCTACCAATGTGTTCAGCCTTTGAGGAAATCAATGTTAATACCTACCATTAGCCTTTCACAGCCTTTTCCATTTTCTTACAAATATACATGAATGTGCACATGCTTTGTTTTTGTTTTTACAAAACATATGATTATATTATGTACCTTCCTTTGCCAATTTTCAGTTTACTTGATAATAGGTCATACACACCACCAGATCAAAATAGATTTAGTTCATTTATTTTAACAGTTGCAGAATATTATCTTTTGGATGTACTGTAATTTATTTAACCATTATTTTATTGATGAACATGTAATTTGCTTCCAGTTTCTTTTTGCCTCCTTAAACAATGCGGCAGTAAACATCCTACTACAAATATTCATTTATATGCATCAAAGTGCTATTACTATGTCAAAGAGTATGTGCATTTGGAATTTTCATAGATATTGCCAGATTATCTGCCACTTCTTATCCATATTGAAAATTCTCATTTCTCTTAAACATTTCATATTTTATTTATATGTAATGGGATTTGTCTAACCAGCATTAATATATACATGGTTATGACTGATAAACTGGCATGGTACTGCTAGGAATCATTTGCATATATCAATTGTCATGGGGATTTTCTGCTGAAGGGAAATTATGGGGGTTTCTTTGTGTCTTGGAGGAGAGAAATGTGGCAGAATCTGAAGCACAGGCTGCGCTTCTTTTGTCTAAGCAACAAAGTGTAATGCAGCTTTGGGGAAGCAGGAGATTTGTCCTCACTTCTAAATGGAACACAGCGTAGTTGTGGTAGCAAAGAATCTGGCACACAAAAATGCCTACTTAGCTTGGAACATCCTAGGGGATTAGCAGAAATAACTGGGTTGTACTTAGTTCAGCAGTGGGTAGCAAAAGCCAATGAGACAAGTGTTGTTGCAATTAAAGTAGCTGGCCACTTTCCTCCCCCTAGATTTGTACCCATTGGCTAGCAAGGTATGGGAAACTTACCTTACATATAAATTGACTTGAATTCTCAAATTGGTCTAAAATCTCATAGCACTTTGAATAGACTCACTTCCTGAAATAGCAAATTATTTTTCTCTGTTGATCCTTTTATTACTGTAAAAACATTTCAGAGTAGAGAAATATAATGAGATGATGAAATATTTTATTAATATAGCTGTGAACCTTTTAATTGAAGTTTATGCTTTATATTGTTTGCAAACGAGTTTCAAAAATCATAAGAAAAACTTTCCTTCTTTCTGGAAAATTCCCATTTCAAAGCTAAAATGAAAGCATTTTAAAAAATAAATTTTCAACAACAAAACAGTGTTAATGGATCTACCGAAGGGCAATTCAGTGGCGAGAGAAGGCATATATGTTTTACGTACTAACCCAGCTTTGCCAAGTTTCCCGCTTTGCTGCAAAGTTCATTTTCAAAACATTGGTAATCTATCATTTGACAGCTTGTTGCTTCTGAAATTCCGAATTCCTGGTATGCAGCTAATGTATGTACACTTAGAAAACACTAGATCTGAATTCATATGTATACAACTATTAAATTACATGCTGCTTGTCAGGTATTGACTTTTATGGTTGATAGCTTTAATATTACTATTTGTGTCTCTATAAATTATTTTATCTGAAGCCAAAAAAGATGAAAATCCAGGTTTTATTAATAGATATACTAAGCATAACACTCAAGACATAATTGATATGAATATCAATAGCATGATTTTAATAACATCAAACATTTTGGTGTCATAGGGAAATGTCTTCTAAATGCAGAGTGTGAAGGGTGCAGTAAATCAGGGGCAGGCTCGTAGGAGGAAATACCTGACTTGAATCTATGAAAAGAATGGAAGAGTCTGAAAACCATTAGAGACAACATTTGAAATAGTCCAGAAGATTCACATTTATCATAACCTTGATTTTTACAACCATAAAAATTATAAATTTTACGAACCAAAAACAAAAAATTGGCTGCAATGAGGCCATCAAGATTTCTAGAACTATGTAAACAATGGGGATTTGTTATTCTCCTTAAATGTTATATGGAAAATATTTGTGTGGGGGGCGGGTGTGTTGAGAGGGGAAATTTATAACTTTAGGATGTTTGGTTTCTCTCCAAGTTTGGATCTTAGCTTTGTATAGTGGCAGATGTATGAGGAAGGAGGGCTTTGACAGGGTTTCTTTGAGAGAGGACAAAGTGATGCAGATGTAACAGAGGGCAGAGAATCCCTTAATGAAACTCCTTGCTGATCAAGTTTGAGATAAGAACACACAGAGGAAGTCCTGACACCAGAGCCCCACAAAGTGTTGAACGCCTGACATTTGACTCATGGAAAAAGGGCCATTGATTAACCCAAAGTGAGGTAGAGCAAAATGGTCTTTAATACTTCCCATTCAGTCTCTTCCCTCCCTTTCTAACTTCGAGCTCTATGGCCTCAGCTTACTCTCCAGTTACTCAGAACTTGATGTGGTTTAACTGTGTCTCACCCAAATCTCATCTTGAATTCTGGTTCCCATAATCCCCATGTGTCATGGGAGGGACACGGGGAAAGATAATTGAATCATGAGGGAAGTGCCCCAGGCTGCTGTTCTCATGACAGTGTATTCTCATGGGATCTGATGGTTTTATAAGGGGCTCCCCCCATTTTCTCTGCATTTCTCTCCTGCCACCATGTGATGGATGTGTTTGCTTCCACTTCTGCCATGATTTTAAGTTTCCTGAGGCCTCCCCAGCCATGCTGAACTGTGAGTCCATTAAACTTCTTTCCTTTATAAATTACCCAGTCTCCAGTATGTCTTTATTGGCAGGGTGAGAATGAACTAATACAGTAAATTGGTGCCGGGAGTGGGACACTGCTGTAAAGATACCCAAAAATGTGAAAGCGACTTTGGAAGTGGGTAACAGGCAGAGGTTGGAACCATTTGGAAGGCTCAGAAGATAATAGGAAAATGTGAGAAAGTTTGGAACTTCCCAGAGACTTGGAGTGCTCAGAAGACAGGAAGATGTGGGAAAGTATGGAACTTCCTAGAGACCTGTTAAATGGCTTTGACAAAATGTTGATAGTGATATGGACAGTAAAGTCCAGGCTGAGGTGGTCTCATATGGAGATGAGAAACTTTTTGGAAATGGGAGGAAAGGTCACTCTTGCTATGCAGACACTGGTGGCATTTTGCACTTGCCCTAGAGGTCTGTAAACTTTGAAGTTGGGAGAGATGATTTAGGGTATTTGGCAGAAGAAATTTCTAAGGGGCGAAGCATTCAAGAGGAAAAAGAGAGAGTTACATCATCATGGCAGACAGGAGGCTGGACTAGATTGCAGCTCTGGACAGAGCAGTGTGTGGAGGCTCACATTGTGAATTCGAGCTCCAGATCCACTGCAAGACAAACTGACAATTCTGAGAGGACCCACAGACCCTCTGAAGGAAGCAGAGTGCTCCCGCAGGACCCAAAGGCACTCCATATACTGTAATTGCCCCAATTGTAGAAGTAGGAAAGGGAAACCCTCCTCTCCCAAACACACACCCCACTGGAGAAACTGAAGGTCTGTTTGCAGGAGAGGTTTCCAACTTTACCTGGAGCTGAGTTAATTTGGAGAGCCAAGTGAAATACAGAAAGCAGCAGAAAGACCCTGGGAACTCGCTGGGTCCCCAAGCAGCCCATTCCTGCCTGTTACCACAGAGATCCATCAGGAGGGTAGCAAGAGGAGCAGGGGATAAAACTCCACAGGGAGAAGGAAATCTCTAGCTGGACTTTGTAACAATTTGAATGGGGTGAGAGGCCTCCTGGCCAGAACTCAGGAGCGTGCACAAATTTGGCATGCAGACTCCTCGGACAAGGGAAGAACCAAGGCCTTTTCTTTTGCAGCTGGAAGGCAGGTCGCCTGGAACAAGTTTTCAAGCCTATGTCACCCACCACCTGGAAACAGTCTCTGGGCTTTTGGAGTGGGGAACAGTGGGAGTGAGACTGGCCCTTCAGTTTGCATAGGAGCTGGGTGAGGCCTGTGACTGCTGGCTTCCCTCCACTTTCCTGACAACCTGCGTGACTCAGCGGAGGCAGCCATAATTCTCCTAGGCACACAACTCCAGTGACCTGGGCATCCCACCCCGATTCCCCACAGCAGCTGCAGCAAGACCTGCCCAAGGAGAGTCTGAGCTCAGACACACCAGGCCCTGCCACCACTTGATGGTCCTTCCCTACCCACCCGGGTAGCAGAAGACAAAGGGCATATAATCTTGGGAGTTCTAGGGCCCTGCCCACCACAAGTTCCTCTCCACAGTACCACAGCTTGATGCTCTCTGGAAAGCACCACCAACTGTCAGGAGGCCAACCAGCACAAAAATAGAGCATTAAACCAACAAAGCTAAGAACTCTCACAAAATCTGTTGCACCCCTCCACCACCTCCACTGGAACAGGCACTGGTATCCATGGCTGAGAGACCTATAGACAGTTCACATCACAGGACTCTGTGCAGGCAACCCCCAGTACCAGCCTGGAGCCAGGTAGACTTGCGGAGTGGATAGACCTAGAAGAAGGACAACAATCACAGCAGTTCAGCTCACAGGAAGTTACATCCATAGGAAAAGGGGGAGAGTACTACATCAAGGGAACACCCTGTGGTACAAAATAATCTGAACAACAGCCTTCAGCCGTAGACCTTCCCTCTGATAGAACCTACCCAAGTGAGAAGGAACCAGAAAACCAACCCTGGTAATATGACAAAACAAGGCTATTTTACACCCCCCAAAAATCACACTAGTTCACCAGCAGTGGATTCAAACCAAGAAGAAATCCCTAATCTACCTACAAAATAATTCAAGGTTAGTTATTAAACTAATAAGGGAGGGAGCAGAGAAAGGTGAAGCCCAGTGCAAGGAAATTAAGAAAAAAAAAAAGATACAAGAAATGAAGCAAGAAGTATTCAAGGATATAGATAGCTTAAAGAAAAATCAATCAAAAATTCAGGAAACTTTGGACACACTTTTAGAAATGCAAAATCCTCTGGAAAGTCTCAGCAATAGAACTGAACAAGTAGAAGAAAGAAATTCAGAGCTCAAAGACAAGGTCTTTGAATTAACCCAATCCAACAAGGAAAAAGCAAAAATAATAAGAAAACATGAATAAAGCCTCCAAGAAGTCTGGGATTATGTTAAATGACCAAACCTAATAATAATTGGTATTCCTGAGGAAGAAGGGAATTCTAAAAACATGGAAAACATATCTGGGGAATAATCAAGGAAAACTTCCCTGGCTTTGCTAGAGATCTAGACATCTAAATATAAGAAGCACAGAGAATACTTGGGAAATTCATTGCAAAAAGATCATCACCTAGGCACATTGTCATAAGGTTATCCAATGTAAAGACAAAGGAAAGAATCTTAAGAGCCGTGAGACAAAAGCGACAGGTAACCTATAAAGGAAAACCTATCAGATTAACAGATTTCTCAGCAGAAACCCTACAAGCTAAAAGGAATTGGGGCCCTATCTTCAGCCTCCTCAAACGAAACAATTATCAGCCAAGAATTTTGTATCCACCAAAACTAAGCATCATATAGGAAGGAAAGATACAGTCTTTTTCAGACAAACAAATGCTGAGAGAATTCATCATTACCAAGCCACCACTACAAGAACTGCTAAAAGGAGCTCTAAATCTTGAAACAAATCCTGGAAACACATCAAAACAGAACCTCTTTAAAGGATAAATTACACAGGACCTATAAAACAAAAATGTGAGTTAAAAAGCAAAAACAAAAAACAAAAAAAACCAAAGTACACAGGCAACAAAGAGCATGGTGAATGCCATGGTACCTCACATTTCAATACTAACATTGAAAGTAAATGGCCTAAATGCTCCACTTAAAAGATACAGAACCACAGAATGGATAAGAACTCACCAACCAACTATCTGCTGCCTTCAGGAAACTCACCTAACACATAAGGGGACTCACATAAACTTAAAGTAAAGGGCTGGGGAAAGACATTTTATGCAAATTGACACCAAAAGCAAACAGGAGTAGCTCTTCTTATATCAGACAAAACAAACATTAAAGCAGCAGCAGTTAAAAGAGACAAAGAGGGACATTATATAATGATAAGAGGCCTTGTCCAACAGGAAAATATCATAATCCTAAACATATATGAACCTAACACTGGAGCTCCAAATTTATAAAACAATTACTAACAGACCAAAGAAATGAGTTAGACAGCAACACAATAATAGTGGGGGACTTCGGTACTCCACTGACAGCACTAGACAGGTCATCAAGACAGAAAGTCAACAAAGAAACAATGGATTTAAACTATACCTTGGAACAAATAAACATAACAGATACATACAGAACATTTCATCCAATAACTGCAAAATATACATTTTATTCAACAGCACATGTAACTTCCCTCAAGATAGACCATATGATAGGTCATAAAACAAACCTCAATAAATTTAAGAAAACTAAAATTATATCAAGCACTCTCTCAGACCACAATGGAATAAAACTGGAAATCAACTCCAAAAGGAACCTTTGAAACCATACAAATACGTGGAAATTAGATAACTTGCTCCTGCATGAGCATTGAGTCAAAAACAAAATCAAGATGGAAATTAAAGAATTATTTGAACTAAATGATAATAATGACACAACCTACCAAAACCGCTGGGGTACAACAAGGGCACTACTAAAAGGAAAGTTCATAGCCCTAAACACCTACATCAAAAAGACTGAAAGAGCACAAATCGACAATCTAAGGTCACACCTCAAGGAACTAGAGAAACAAGAAGAAACCAAACCCAAACCAACAGAAGAAAGGAAATAACCAAGATTAGAGCAGATTTAAAGGAAATTGAAACAGAAAAAAATTACAAAAGATAAATGAAACAAAAATCTGGTTCTTTGAAAAGATAAAATGGATAGACCATTAGCAAGATTAACCAGGAAAAGAAGAGAGAAAATCCAAATAATCTCACTAAGAAATGAAACAGGAGATATTACAACTGACACCACTGAAATACGAAAGATCATTCTAGGCTACTATGAACACCTTTATGCACATAAACTAGAAAACCTAGAAGAGATGGATAAATTCCTGGAAAAATACAACCCTCCTGGCTTAAATCCGGAATAATTACATACCCCAAACAGACCAATAACATGCAGCAAGATTGAAACGGTAATGAAAAAATTACCAACAAAAAAAAGTCCAGGACCAGACAGATTCACAGCAGAACTCTACCAGATATTCGAAGAAGAACAGGTACCAATCCTTTTGACACTATTCCACAAGATAGAGAAAGAAGGCACTCTCTCTAATTTATTCTTTATTCTATGAAGCCAGTATCACTCTAATACTAAAATCAGGGAAGGACTTAACCAAAAAAGAAAACTACAGACCAATATCCTTGATGAACATAGATGCTAAAATCCTTAACAAAATACTAGCTAACTGAATCCAACAACATACCAAAAAGATAATCCACCATGATCAAGTGGGTTTCATACCAGGGATACAGGGATGGTTTAACATATGCAAGTCAATAAATGTAATACACCACATAAACAGAATTAAAAACAAAAATTACATGACCATCTTAAAAGATACAGAAAAAGCATTGGACAAAGGAGTCTTTATGATTAAAAGGAGTCTGCATGCCAAATTTGTGCACGCTCCTGAGTTCTGGCCAGGGCCTCTCGCCCCATTCAAATTGTTCAAAGTCCAGCTAGAGATTTCCTTCTCCCTGTGGAGTTTTATCCCCTGCTCCTCTTGCTACCCTCCTGATGGATCTCTGTGGTAACAGGCAGGAATGGGCTGCTTGGGGACCCAGCGAGTTCCCAGGGTCTTTCTGCTGCAAAGATCCATTATAAATTAACCAGTCTCAAGTATGTCTTTATTAGCAGCATGAGAACAGACTGACACAGAAGTCCTCTGTTAGTTGTTTCGTACCAGTATATATCCTTCCTGGGCAGTATCAAGTTTGGCTGGACATTTTACCACTAGCCTTCATTTCTTTTTACCCTAATAAAATCTTAGCCTTCCAGAAGTTTGTTCCCCCAGAGTTTTACAATTAAAGCAGTTTGGATCACCAGTCAATATGATGTTTCCTATCTAATATACTGACATCCTAACAGAATCTCTCAGAGCTGTTCAAAGGACAGGTTTTTTTCAAGTGGATAGTATAGGTGCAAATGGTGGTCTTTTAATTTGAACAAGTGGAGGGGGGAGCTTCTTTAGGGGTGGAAGATTTCTTGCTTTTCATCAAACCACATAATGTAGAGAGCTGCCTATTCTACCTAAGCATAAGCCCATCTCTGATGCCTTATCCATGTTGGTTTCCCGTGAGGTGTGTAGCTCATTGTCACACACTCAAGGTGATGCCCAGCATACTGTGCTCAGCTTATGTTACTGCCCATCTACTAGGTATCCCCTGTCCCCATGGGCCTTGACTACTTGACTTGCTTCCCAGTAAGAGTGGTCCTAAGGAGGACATGGGCTTTTCCTGTGCTCTTTAAAGCTCTGGCTGCCCTCCTTCCATGATCAAAGAGGCCCTCATGCTCAGTTCTGACTGATAAGGAAAGGCTGTCATGCCTGCAAACTGGCTGGAGTGGGCCCACAGAGGGCCTGCTTTCTCAGTGATTTTCCAGAAGGCCACAGAAACTCAACCCAAAAGTGCACGTAAGCTAGTGTCCTGTTGACCAATAAGATACTTTTTGGTATTTACTCTCCTTCCTCGCTTTTATTTTTTCCCTCTTTCTTGCTTCCCTGGGAGAATACTCCCCAGTAAAGGGTTACAATATAAGCTTCTACTTCTGGCTCTGTTTTCTAGAGAATCAGGGCTAAAAAAAAAGTAAAAATAGATTATTGGCAATGTCAAAGAAACATCCTAGTGTATCTCTATTTTCCTAACTATAAGTCAAATTGAGTCCTGTTATAGTTGCCCAAGGATTATGGGATACAGGAAGTGGTCAAGTGTCACATGATGTAGCATGGAGTGATGGGGGTGAACATAGCAGGAATGTCTGGAGCCTGGACTGCAAAGGGCAATGACTCAAAGGCATAAGAAAGTTCATATAAATGCAAGGTTCTCAGATGTGTTTGGCTACAATGGTAAGTGTCACTTGTGCCTCAGACAGTGTGGAAAAGAAATTGAGATAAGGAAATGATGAGCAAACCCTGAGGGTGATTTTTTTCTTTCCAGGCACAGGTTTTGTGGACATCTTGCCTTGTTGGCCTGGCAAAGGGTCTAAGAGCTGGGTCCAGCTGGGGGTTTCTGGGAAGTCCCAAGGAGCAGAACACTGCTCAAGTTTTCCTCTGGGTCCACATGTTCTAAAGGTCAACTAAAGCTTATGTGTATATAGACTTGATCATTGACCTGCAAAACAAAGAACCCACCTTTACATGTGGTCCTTAAAGTACTTTCCACTTTACAACCAATTTCTACTCACCATTCTTAACAAGTTGAAGATTTGAAATGACCATATGCATAACAAGATAAGCATCTCCACAGGTTCATGCGTGAAGCTAGAGGCTGAGAGTGGACAGTGTCCTCTAAATGAAATGAAGGGGAAACGTAATAATGGCTTTTAACAAGGTCACATTGAAAGGGAATGACAGGATAAATTGGACCATTTGAGAACTTTGCCAAGTGTAAAAATTAAGGCTACATTACTAAAAAATCTACCTAGATAATCTTGGGCTCTGAAAAAAAGTTAATGAGAAATGGACCTAATTATTTGAACTGAGATGCAGAAAATGTAGTTCATGTACCTATTAAGGATACATCAGATGCCCAAGGTATCTGAACAAAAATGCTGACAAAGATCAATTTAATATTGAATGATTCATGTCAGGAGACCTAGAATTTTTTTGAATAAGAGACTTAGGGGGGAAGTCTGCTGAAATAAATAAATCCTGAGATAATATTTAATTTAGATTTGGATCAGTAGATAGGTTTGATTTTTTAAATAGGTCTAAAGTTGAGAGTCTAAAAAAAGACTTGACAAAAATAGACCAAGTGCTTTTTAACTTAAACCAAGGAAGAATTTTAAAAATATAGAAATAGTCAGGTGTAGCAATATGTTTTGTTTACTCCCTTAAAAGAAAAAAAAAAAAAACATATTTTAGGAATTTAAAGTTTTCGGGTGATTTTAGATGAATTTATATTGTTTGGACAATCTTCTTAAAATATAAAAATGGTAAAGAAAAAGAATCTTACAAAAACTCAGTCTTTTAATTTTGAGAAATTAAGAAAAACCATTCCAAGCACTTGGTTAAGTCTTTTCTATATATTATCTTGTTGATTTTTCAGAATAACTTTTTAAAGAAATAATTTTTGTAACCTCATTACAGATAAAACAGGTTTAGGGAAGTTAGCTAATTTGCCCAAAGTCTTACCCCTTGTAAACCAGGACTTGAACTCAAGTCTCTCAGATTGAATGGTGTGGTTAGACAGTGGGACTTAGACCCTGTGCTGTCACCAATCTGCTAAATGCACAGAGCATTTCATGTGTGTAGTTCAGCCATGCAGATTAGGTTTTTAACTTGTCATTCTTGGTTAATTAACTGTCTTTGACAAAGTCTGACTGCTCTTGCTTCTCTGGCATTCATTTTTGGTATGACCACTTTTTCTAGCATGTGGAAGAAATATTTACATGTTTGGATGTGTCTTTTTGTTAATCAAGATACAAACTAATATGGCAAAGAGATGAAAAGCTTGTCTCCATTTAGGCAACTCCATAGATTTCGGACAAAGCAACAGAATTTGGTGATGATGATGCTCTAAGAATGATCGAATGGATAAAGTTCCTAATGACAACACCCAAGGAGGCATGATTGGTTTTCTTTTGCTGCTTTCAAGGAAGTGTGTACTCTAGCCAAATTTAGGATGCCCCATAAGACACCAGGAAATGTTACAAAATTTTGTGCAGTAAAAAACAACCTTTAAAATGTTTAAGATTCCTTCATACAGCAGCCTCAGATTTCAGATTTAAGATTCCTTCATAGCAGCCTCAGATTTCATTTTTAACAAATTTTATAATATACCAAACTTAATGGGGTATTGTCTGAATATAGTTTGTCTATTTTAAAAAAGAAAGTAGTAAGACTGAATTTATTGTGACCTATGGGATCATAAAATTTATGGTCATGGACTTTGAAATTAAACTGAGTTTGAATTTTAGTTCTGCTACTTCCAGGCTGTGAGGCTTGGAAAAGTTATTTAGCCTCTGTTCCTTGTTTTTCTCATCTCATTGTAAGGATTAAATGAGATTATGTATTATAAATGCATTCATCGTATTCATTTATTATTATTTATAAACCATACTTGTACAGTCAGTGTAGCAAACTTGATTTTACAAGCAAATCAAGTTTCTTCAATGTATATATTTTGGATTCTTAAGTCAGTGTATTGATTTTAAACGTTAAAAAAAATATACAAACGTATGTTTTTCCATTTTCTCTTTTCCCCTACTTTCTTATCATCCACCCTCCACCTGTCATGAAAAGGAAAGAAAAAAAAAGAGGAATAAGAAACAGGAAGGAAGGCAGGCAGGCAGGCAGACAGGCTAGCAAAGAATGAAATAAAACAAAAAATAAATTTTTAAATTTCTTTATAATTTTTGGAAATTTAACTTCTTTAGATGCTGCTATTTAAAATACATACATAGTTCAATAAATTCAGGAAGGACACTAGGCTGAAAAATTTTCCCTTCGGTAAAACTGACACCAGAAACTCATACAGCTTGTCAGATCTAAGGTCTCACTGGGAGGCACAAAGGAAACAGGCAGCAGAAGGAGACATCAAATGGTGCAGCCTGCAGTTCCCAGCAGTGACTCTCAACAGGACTGCATGCATTAGCATGGTTCCTGCAGGAACTACTGCCCAGCTGGTTGTCAGTGGAAGTGTGGACACAGGCTACCCTCCTTTCTCCTATCCTTATCTGGTTTCCCAGCAGCAGATGGTGATGGTAGTCACATTTTTCCAGCTGTCCACACTACAGAGGAGGACCCAAGTTTGTCTCTACACTCCCTTCTCTCATTTTGAGGAGTCTGAGGGCTGAAATGTTATGTAAGAGAAAGATCTGGTTTGATACTTTGGATCCCACTAAAATTCTGTAATTTTTATTTTTAATGAAAATTGCTAAATAGTACAAGCTTGGATAGTGGAAAATTAATAAATTCAAGCACTATAAATAACTAAAGTATTAATAAGAATCTCTCTAAGAGTTTGGGTGGAAAATTATCTTAATTTTACATTATTATGGAGAGGGCATGAAAAATTACTTAATCATGAGATACATAACACTTATCAGTAAAATCAATTCAGGGGTAATGTAATAGCCAAATATTCTATTATGATTTTAAAACCATTATCCAAATTAGTTGCTGAAGAAAGAAACTAAATATAATAAGAACTGTAGAACCATTAGTAGTATTTTGGTCTCACTAAAAGTAAGCTATAAGAATGCTCATCTAAAATTACAAGCATAATTAAAAAATCACAGAGGCCTTGAAACAAAACACAAAATGACAATCATGAAATCCATCAACCGGTCTAATAGCAACTTATGTTTATATGGTGACTTACACTTTGAAATGAGATATCACAGATGTTATTGTAGTACAATATCCTTTGAAGTAGATGGACATGCCCCACTATTCCTGTTTACTAAATGAATATACTGAGACTCAAAGAGATTAGGTAACAAGGCAACATCAGACCTATAATCCAGTTTTCTTGTCTTCAGAGTAGGTCTTTTTTTTTCCATCTTTGCAGGCCATAGATGTTAACTTTTATTGTATAGCAGCCATTGAAGACATCTCAACTTGCTCGAAGAGCTCAAATATTCATCTATATTTTGTGTATATGTGTGTGTGTGGGGGGGATACCGGTGCTAATGTTGTGCTTCTCTGTTGCATTGATGGCCTCAAATGAAACACATCTCTTGATATTCTTGTCTTTGCATGTTCTGCCCTTTGTATCTGAGCAGGACCTGTGTTTGCTTAAACCAAAAGAGCACAACTGAATTGCTATTATTGCAGTTCTGGGCCTGATCCTTAAGAAGGTCTGGCATAGTTTGCTTTGTACTCTTGAAAGCCCAAGATATTCATGAAAGAAGGCTGACTAGTCTGCTGGAGAGGCCACTTGCATAGAGAGATAAAATGGAGAGGCTACTTGGAAACAGAGAGCCCTTAAGGCAGCAAGGAACGAGAAGCTCAGACATTCCAGAACCCTGGCTGAGCCCAGTCTGCAGACAGTCTGCCTGCTGAATTTAATCGGTGACCCCAGAGGGTGACTAACAGAAGAAACCCCAGCTGAGCACAGCCTAGGCTGCAGGACTGGGAGAAAATAAAATGAATGTTGTTTTCAGCTACTAGGTTTTATGGTGGTTTGCTACAGATAGATAACTGAAATAAATGTCAAAGCAATGAGCTTCAGGCTTCATTACTCTTTCCAAGCACACAGTTACTGAATGAGCAAGTATTCCCCAATCCTATATCTCAAAATCCAGATGACAGTTCTATGAATTCTGTATTGGATGTGTTTGATCATCAGGGAAAAAGAAAGGCCTGCTGTGAAAGACCAAAACATTCATGAAACTGACTTATTTTGTATCAGAGCAATAATGCTGCTAATTGTTTAAACCAAAAACGCAGGCACAGTGTGGCTGCTTAGATATGAAATGACACTCCATAAACTTGTAATTTCATTTCACATCCATGAATGCATTTTCATCCTATGAGGACTGCTGTGTATGCGGGTGCTTTCAATTCCGGGAATGTCATCTGGGAAAAGAGAGCAGCAGCTTAGCCATGAAACCGCAGGTTTGCAAATTAGCAAATTTTCAGCACTCTGTTCATTAGTGAAATCAATGACACTTTTAAAGGACTGAGAAAAATTGTCAAAATATGAGCATATGAAAATGATGACATGAATGGGACTTTATTTTTTATTTTTTTTTTTTTTTGAGGCGGAGTCTTGCTCTGTCACCCGGGCTGGAGTGCGGTGGCCGGATCTCAGCTCACTGCAAGCTCCGCCTTCCGGGTTTACGCCATTCTCCTGCCTCAGCCTCCGGAGTAGCTGGGACTACAGGCGCCCGCCACCTCACCTGGCTAGATTTTTGTATTTTTAGGAGAGACAGGGTTTCACCGTGTTAGCCAGGATGGTCTCGATCTCCTGACCTCGTGATCCGCCCGTCTCGGCCTCCCAAAGTGCTGGGATTACAGGCTTGAGCCACCGCGCCCGGCCATGAATGGGACTTTAGAAACTCAGGGGTGAATGTTGGGGAGACACAGCACAGGAAGAATCCTTTGATAAACTCCCAAACAGGCTACAGTTGGTTACATCAACCGAAGTGACTGTTCTGCCTCTAGGTCATTTGCAACTTTGGAATTCTTGCTTGGAACTGGCTTTTTTGGGTCATCACTTGGTTTAAATTATTTTCTCTTCAGATTAAGAGCACACCAGATGTTAAGCAATTCTCTTCAACTGTGTGATTTTAAAGGAAGTTACTTTAAGATAGTTATTAACTTAACTGTATATTTAAGACTTAATGCAAAAAACAATCATGGTTTTCATAATGGAAGCACATGATTCAGAGTGGGAGGGAAAGGCCTAAACTGGTATATGGTAAGATCTAGCTTTTCCAATTGTTTTATCTTGCCTGACACTGGCTTGTATGAATTCTTCCAGAGGCAGCTGATGGTTGTTAAGTAAGTTAAAGATGGCCAAGAAAAGCCTAACATACAGCCCCTGCCTTCAAGTGGCTTAGAGTTTATTCAAAAAACAGTGATATGGGAGACTCTTAACCATTCTCAGAGTCAGAGAGCCTCAGAGATGCTAATGATGAAACCGGTCTTTCCTTTATTTAGAAAAATGGGCACAAATTAGATATGCACATTGCTTTCCTCTCGCTTTTTGTGTCAATAGGCAGCAAGATTCCCTAGTTCCCACCTCTTTTTAGTCACCCCAAATACCTACAATCTTGAAATATATCAACTACCCTATAGCAACTTACATTAAATGATGCCTTACAGTTTAAAATCCAACTTCATAGTTTTTTTTTTTTTTTTTTTAAATAATCCTAAAATGTAGGTGAGGCATGAACTACTATTCTTTTTTTTTTTTAAATAAATAAACTGATTGAGAGAGATCCACGCAATGTGTTTAAAAGTCAGGAGGTTATACACTCATAGATAATAAGTTGTTGACTTTTAGCAAAAACTCTCCAGAAACACAATTCTTATTCTGTCCAGTTACCCCAGTTGGAAGTCAGAGGGGGTAGCTGTGAAGGAGTAGAGGACTTACATGGAAAGAAAGATGAGTATCCTATGGTGTGCTGAGGATAACTTTTCTTGTGGAAAAAGAAAAGTCATAAGCTCAGAGGCCATGGGGTTGCTGGGATGCCATTAGGAAGGAGTCAGCCCCTCACCCGACTTTCCACTTTTAAGTGGGTGTCAACCTGTATGTTAATTGCAGCACTATTCATAATAGCAAGGATGTGGAATCAACCTAGGTGCTTGTCAATGGTAGATTAAAGAATATAAGGTACATGTACACCATGGAATACTACACAGCCATAAAAAAGAATGAAATCATGTCCTTTGCAGCAACATAGATGCAACTGGATGCAATTATCCTAAGCAAACTAATGCAGAAACAAACAAAAAAAAAATACTGCATGTTCTCATTTATAAATGAGAGCTAAACATTGGGTACACATGGACATAAAGATGGGAACAACAGACAATGGGGACTAAAAGAAGGAGGAAGGAGGGAGAGGGATAAAGGTTGAAAAACTTCCCTATTGTGTACTATGTTCACTACCTGGGTGACGGATTCAATTATACTCCAAGCCTCAGTGTCATGCAATGTAACTTTGTAACAAACCTGCATATGCACCCTCTGAATTGAAAATAAAAGCTAAATAAATACATGAATATATAAATCATTTCCAAAAAGTACACAGAAACTACCAACTCAAAGCAGAAAAGAAATGACAGGATGAACATGGCAGAAAGCTCCTTTTTTAAAAAAAATCCAGTGCTGAACTAATGCATGCTTCCTGGTGTGTAGGAGAGTGTTAGGCTTACCCTGTTTGAGCTATTTTCACTATGGAATATGCATGCACACATACATACATACTCACATGCATATGTGTATGCACATATGTACATGCACACACATTCATATGTTATTGCTTTAATCTGCTGTATTTAGTGGACACATAACCTGGAGAAAGCACTGTGCCTTTTCTATTTTCATCTGTACCATACCTGCTGAGAAGCTTTCAGTACCATTTTGAATAGAACTAGAACAAACTGCACTATTTTGTACAATCTCAACTGTCCTCAAGGAGCTACAGAGCAGAGAACATTTTCCATCTTCCCACAACAAACAGCATCCTTCTAATGTGTTTGAACAGGACATATTTTCTAGAACAAAACTAAGACATGAACTGGACTGATGGAACATTTAGTTTGAATTTCTGATCTCTAGTAAATGATTCAAACTCTCTGTGCCTCAGTTGTCTTTTTAGTAAATTGAAGAGGATTAGGATTCTTTCCTGATAGGAAATTTTAACCATGTGAGAAATTTTTTGATATTACTTCAACATGAAAGAAACAGGTTTACTGTAAATATAGGATTGTTGTTATTTTTTCCCAGTGGTTCTGCGAACTCAATTAAGAGCTAATCTAGTATATACCCTATGTGCACTGACATTTATTTTATCCTTTCTCATGAGAGCCAAAGGACAGACACAGTTAATCCAATCATGGCAAATGAATAAACCTCCTCCACAGCCCAGGCCAGACATTTCTCATGCTTTGTCTAGCTGTCTCTAATTTTCTGTTTGATTTTCTACCACTCACAAGCAAGATAGAGGGTTGCTTTGGCAGAAATTAAATGTACAAAAATGTTTTACCATCTGCTGGAATATTCTTGGATGTTATCCTTCCAGTAGCACTCATTATTAAAAATATTTATTGGACATGAACAATATATCAAATTCTGTCCAAAATATGGCTGCCTCACAGTTACTACTCAAACAAGAATGAAAAAAATCACATGATTTTAAAATAAAGATTGTGTTAGTTCTGTCCCTGAATTTTGCTACTCTTGACACTATTTTTCCCGTCTGAGGAAGAGTGGTACTATTTTTCCCCTCTGAGGAAGAGAAAATTATTTAAGGCAAGAAAAGCGTTTCTCTTATTTAAAATATGAACAGCCCTTAACACAATGCATATTAGTAGAGGCTAAAAATGTTGATTCACTGATAAATTTGTAAAGCCTCTTTTATCATCTAAATTGCAAGTTTCTCAAGGGGGAATGACAGGATTTACTATCTCTTAGGTATGTGAACATCTGTTAGTTTTTGGTTTTGTATTTTATTTTCAGTGCCCAGAATCTGACGCTCCAGTCTAGGTTTAGAAAAACACCCACTGTAAAGGCTGAAACACCAGATACTTGTTTTTCCCAGCCTCCCTTGCAGCTAGGGTACTGGCAGACAACCTAGTTAGATCAATTAGGAGCTAATAATGTTAAGAATAAAGTACTATGTAGAATGTATTTGCAGCAGAAACATTTGACATTACAGGAGTGGCAGTGGTAGCAGAGTTAATAGTGAAGGCTGTAGTGGCCAGTGTTCACAGAAGTGGCAGAAATCCTTTTTCCAAATCCTTCATAATTCTCATTGTTTTCCAAGCCTTATTTTATGACTTTGTAGGTAATTATCTAGCCCTGAGATACAGTCAATGAATTATCTTCTGCTGAAATCAGGCAGGACGATTTCTGTGGCTTCCATGTTAAGAAACATAGCTGATGTGTTGGGTTTATTCTGAAGCCTCTTCAAAATAGAGTTTTAGTCAATACCCTATAGTCCATTTACCAAACATCATTTTGTGTTCCACCCCATGGAAAATTCTATATTCTGTTGTATTTTTAACTGTTTTTATGCATTAGTCTTGCCTGCCCCATGATATTATAAAGAACTTGCAAGCAGAAATCACATTATCTTTCTTTTTAACCTTAGAGTCATACAGAGTTCTTTAAAAAGAGTACATGTTGAATACATACTTTACTGATTGATATCAGGTAAATAACATCAGAACAATAGTCATTAGCACAGCGAGTATATGACTCAATAAAAAGATAGGTGCCATTTTTTTCTGGACCAAGAGAGAGAATACATGAGTTGCTTAAAATTAAAATTCAGTGCCATATAAGAGGAGCAAAAGATTTTTACTGAGTTCAAACTGCTTTGAATTTAGTTTAGTCAAATCAATTTTTGTAACTAGACAGTCTTAAAACAGAGACTAATTGTAGGTGTAGCCTTCAGGCTAAAATTAGACAAAATAAGAATAAAAGGATGGATTTTCAATGTCATTGGTCTAACGTCAGTTTTAGATTAATGATAAAAGTGCATGTTCTACCTCTTTCTTTATTTCTTCTTTTCCTGCCCCAAACACAATCATGTAACAAAGTCAGAGGAAATTGGTTTGAGATTGACTGTCAAAGGGATTCAAGAAAGGATTGAGGGAGAGAACTTGATGGTGGGGAAAATCTCTGAAAATGTGGCCTTGGCTGTGGAAATGGGCCTGGGAACTGAGCTGTATGTCTCAGGCAGGGAACTTTGGTAGTCAGTTGGTGGTGGGAGGTGGTGTAGAGAACTACTTGTGTCAGAGCAGAAAAGATTATATCTGCATTTAAATAACTAGAATCTGATTCTACAGATTTCAGTGTTATGATGAATCAATGTCAAGCAGTTCCTTCTGTTATTCATTAATTCAACAATCATTTATGGAAGATTTTTTTTCTTTCATGCATTGCTCTAGGCTCTAGAGCTAGAACAGTGAGTGAGACAGATGCAATCCTGAGCCCAAAGAGTATATATTCTAGTAAGAGAAATAGATAAAAAGCCATCAAGGATGCAGAAATATATTCTAGGTATTAGATAGTGATAAGTACTATAAAGAAAAATAAAGTAGGATAGGGAGATAGAGGGTGATAGGGCTGCAATTTTAGGCAGGGTTGTCAGAAAAGGTTTTCTCTGAGGTGGTTACATTTGGGAAGAAACTTCAAATGAGGAAGTAGGCCGGGCACAGTGGCTCACGCCTGTAATCTCAGCACTTTGAGAGGCCGAAGCTGGTGGATCATGAAGTGAAGATATCAAGACCATCCTGGTTAACACGGTGAAACCCTGTCTCTACTAAAAATACAAAAAATTCACTGGGCATGGTGGTGGGCGCCTGTAGTCCCAGCTACTCGGGAGGCTGAGGCAGGAGAATGGTGTGAACCCGGGAGGCAGAGCTTGCAGTGAGCCAAGACGGCACCACTGCACTCCAGCCTGGGTGACAGAGTGAGACTCCGTCTCAAAAAAAAAAAAAAAAAAAAAAAGGGAAGTAATCCAAGAAAACATCTAGGAAGAGGAAAAAACAAGAGAAAAGTCCCTGAGGCATGGTTGTACTTGACTTGCTTGAAGAAAAGCAAAGAGGCTAGTTTACCTGGCACTGACTAAACCAGTGGAAGAATCATAGGAGATGAGGTAGGAGAGTGTACTGAACACTGTGATGAACTGACCAGATTCCCCTTCAATGAATAAATTGTTGCTCCAGCTGTTAAGAGTGCTATGGGCAGACAGACATCAGCTGTCAGGTCTTCCAGGGATTGCCCCAGCTGCTAAGAGCCACCTCAACCAAGGTCTTGCCCTTTCTAGGGGCATCCTACACCCAATCACTGATCAGTGAGGGAGTATAAAAGGCCAACATCTTAACCTAACTCAGGACAACTCCAAAGAGCCATTCTATCTTCAGAGCTTGCCATAAAGTTGGCGAAAACTATTGTGCCTAAATCGCAGTTTGCCCTCTCCCTCTGCCCACTCTTCCTTTGTTGTCCTCCCTTCCATAGATGTCGATTCCAAGGACATTCCCTAATAAAAACTCTGCCCTCTAAACTCCAGAGGGATAATTCAACCTGCTTCAACAGTGAGGTAGGTGACTGGATTCCATTGAAAGTGTTATGGAAAGACTGTGGGGTTCTGAGCAGAGAAGTAATGTAATCTAATTTATATTTTACAGAGATTACTTAGTGGTTGTAAACTACAGGAGGAAAAGAGGAAAGTATTGAAGTAATCCAGGCAAAAGGTGATGATGACTTAGACTAGAGAAGCATTGATGGAAGTGATGAAAAATGAATAAGTTCAACATGTTTTCTGAAAGGAGAGCTGAAAAGATCAAGAATCTTTAATTCATCAAAGACGCTATAAAACTCAACAGTTAGCGTCAGAAACAAAAGAGTCAATTAAAAACATGGCCATTTTACAAGGATTACTTTGTTTAAAATGGATAAAAACACTGGCTGGGCATGGTGGCTCACGCATGTAATCCCAGCACTTTGGGAGGCCGAGGCAGGCGGATCACAAGGTCAGGAGATCGAGACCATCCTGGCTAACACGGTGAAACCCTGTTTCTACCAAGAAAATACAAAAAAAAAAATTAGCCAGGGGTGGTGGCGGGCACCTGTAGTCCCAGCTGCTTGGGAGGCTGAGGCAGGAGAATGGCGTGAACTGGGGAGGCAGAGCTTGCAGTGAGCCGAGATCGTGCCACTGCACTTGAGCCTGGGCGACGGAGCGAGACTCCTTCTCAAAAAAAAAAAAAGGGGGGGGGATAAAAACACTAATATAAGTCAAATCATAATCTAAATGGTTTATTTCACAGAAACAAATATCACTGGATTACCTGGTAGAATGCCCAGTTAGTGCTGGTAGGCTAAGCACTCTTCATACCAGGAGTTAGCAAATTACAGCCCACGAGACAAATCCAGCCTGTTGCATGTTTTCATGTGGCCCATATCCTAAGAATGATTTTTATATTCTTAAATGGTTAAAAAATCAAAACAAGAACAGTATTTTATAACACATAGAAATTATATGAAATTCAAATTTTAGCATCCATATAAAAGTTTTATTGGCACATAACCAAACTCATTTGTTTATGTATAATCAATGGCTACTTTCATGTTATAAGAGCAGAGTTGAGTAACTGTGACAGAGACCATATGGCCCACAAAGCATAAAATATTTACTAACAGACCTTTAGAAAAAGTTTGCTGACCTCTAATTTATCTCACAGAAGTACAGCCTGGTGGAATGCCCAGTTAATGCTGGTGGGACTGGTGGCCTGTTCACTTACTCTAACTTTGTTCCTGCTAGATAACAGTGTGATGAGCAGTCATTCAGGGTCAGTTTGTTTAAGAAGGGCCTATGGAATTCTGGCTTTTTCCATGGTTCCTTTTGCTCATTTCAAGGTCTGTTGTGATATCATGGCTGTTAGCAGTTTCTTATGAAAAACATGGGCTTGAGACCTCTTCAACTGTCCTTGTAACTTTCAACTAATCATATCCACGGTGCAGTGTACAGTGACAAATAAAAGCAAATGGCAAATATTTCAGTACCATTTTCCACAATTTTCTATGTGCTCCAATTTCTCCTTGTTCTCCTTGTTTTCCCCCTGCCCCAGCAATTTGGACTTGATATTTAAACTTGATCTTCCAAGTACTGATCCTTAATATTCTCTAGGGATTTTGCCTCATACTTGCCTTTATATTCTTCTACTCATAGCTATCCTAGAGGAAGCTCTAGACTGGCTTTGGCCCCAGTACTCAATCCTAGTACTGCTCCTCCTAAAGGACTCTCCCTTCCACCAGAGTCTGCCTTACCAGTTGGTTGTTTTTCCACTGTGCTCCTACTGTTGCTCCATGGTCGTCTTCTCTCTCTTTACATGAACACACTCTGCACCTAGCTTCACTTTACCCCATCTCCCTCCTTTGAGGTCTTCTTTGCATCCACTCTTAATTAATGCTCTTCTCTCTTGACCAGAGCACTATATCAACCAAGAGAGGCCTCTTGGGCTTCTAAGGGTGCAGGAACCACATCTTTTGCCAGGAGGCCTATCAATCTACTTACTTAAATTATAACAGGAAACCTAGTTGTTACAACTTATATTTATTGAACGTATATCTCTGTCTCTGGTGGTGGCTTGTATTAGGCTGGTAGAGCTGCCACAATAAAATACCACAGACTGGATGGCTTAAACAATAGAAATTTATTTCTCACAGTTTGGGAAGCTGGAGTTCCAAGATCAAGGTGCTGGTAGGGTTGGCTTCTGGTAAGGCGTCTCTTCCTGGCTTGCAAATGACTGCCTTCTCGCTGTGGACTCACATGGCCTTTTCTCTGTGCATGTACAATACTGGTGTCTCTTTGTTCACTTACGAGGACTAGTCTGATTGGATTATGGCTCCATCTTTATGACCTCATTTAACCTTAATTACCTCCCTAAAGGCCTTACGTACAAATACAGTCATATTGGGTGTTAGGGCTTCAACATATGAATTTTAGGGTACACAATTCAGGCCATAACAGTGCATTACAAACTTTACTTACAGTATCTCACTTATTTCTCTCAACAGTTCTATGAGGTAGGTGGGTGCTCTTATCATTCCCATTTTACATATGCAGAAACTAGGATTCATTTTGGACAAGGTTACATTTGTGGTACCTTTGGTAGATTTCATACTGAATCCCAGGTCTGATGAAACCCACAGCTCACTCCTTTAATCTTTCCTGTATATGGCCTCTCAAAGATTATCTAGCGATTTTAAAGGATTTATATAAGTTAACTCCAATTCATGGGATAACTCTTTTTCTGTCACTGGTTATGAGTAACTTAGCAACTTCTAGAACTATTTAGTCAAAAACCCTTGCTGCCCATATGATCTGCAAGACCTGTACTGCCTTAGGCTGATTGTGGAGGAGTCTTGGAAGACAGTGGAAGTCAATTCAATGTAAGGGTGTTAACACTGGGGCTGTAGCTGTGTGCAGGATTCTGTGATTCGATTTTATAGCATTCTGGTAAAAGGACTGTTTGACAAGCTTCCATGATTTTAAGTAAGAAGAAAAATGTGTGTGTGTGTGTTGGAAGGGAGTGAGGGTGGGTGGGTGAGTGTGTGTAAATGTGGCAACAGGAAGGGTGGAAGGGGAATGAAAATGAAAAATAAATTAATATTTATGGAGCATCAATTATATAATAGAAAATTTGCTTTGCTAAACTGTAACATTTTGTTTAATCCTTGCTAGGCTTGCTTTTTTAATTAAAAATTTTATTGAGATAATTATAATAACATGCAATTGTAAGAAATAATAGAGAGAGCCTGTATACTTATTTTGTGTGTGTGTGTGTGTGTGTGTGTATATACGTGTGTGTTTGTGTTTAGCTCTATACAATTTTATTATACATATAGGTTTATATCCACAACCACTGTTAAGACCAAGAAGAAATAGTTTCATCAAGGCAAGGACACCTTACGTTCTCCTTTTATAACATGTTTACCTCCTTTCCTGTCCCAAACCCCAACAACCATTAATCTGCCCTCCATTTCTAAACTTTCATCATTTCAAAAATATTTTATAACTGGAATCATACAGCATATAATATTTTGGAATTGACTTTTCTCACTCAGAATAGGTCCCTGAAGATTCATCCAAATTGCTGTATGTATCAATAGTTCATTCTTTTTGTCAATAAGCAGTATTCCATGTATATACGTATCCCAGTTTGCTTAACCATTCTCTTTTTGATAGATATCTAGGCTGATTCCGATCTGTGTCTATTACTATTAAAGCTACTATTGACATTCATGCACAGGTTTTTGTGTGGATATAAGTTTTCATTTCTCTGGAACAAATACCTGAGAGTGTAATTTCAGGATCCCTCTAGGTGAGGGAAGAGAGTTTGGGGCCTAGAGTGACAAAGAGACTTCTTGTATGGGCCAATTGCTGGAGTTCCCTCTTGCTGGTTCTTTTCACCCACTTCAGCATGTCTTGGTGGGGTGAGGGAGTCTAAGACATGACTGAACTGGAGAGCACTTCTTTTGGCTGCTTATTGTTGGTAGGGCTCCCTGTTGGTCTCCCTTGTGGGAGTTGCTAGGTCAAGGGTAGGGAAACGCCGAATCCGAGTTGCCTTCTCTTCCTTTGAGTGGGAGCACATGAGACACTGTCCTGCTGGGTAGTCCCTCCAGTGTTGTAGTCTCAAAGGGGTTCATCTTCTCATCACCTTTCAGATATCTCCTTTAGTTGTCTCTTTCATAATTTCAGGGACTTAATGAGGAGAAGTAAGGCAAAAGGGGACTATGGAGTCTTGGCTAGACAGGAAATCTAAGTCTAAGCAAAGAGATAGGAAATTCGGGACAGAAAAAGTCTGAGCAATTGGCAATGGGTGTGTTCACTGTCCTTTATTGTCTGGTCAGAACAATGTTATAGAGCAGTGACCCTTACTGGTTTTAGCCTTTTGCATGTGACAGTTTTCCTAGTTTTCATATGTCTAGATCACCATTCTCACACCTTTGATTATGGGGTGGACGTGGAGTGGGTAGGCAGACAATAGAAGGTTCATTTTCACACTGGGCATCTGTTTCAAAGCCAAGATTCATGCCCCTTTTATAATTTCTTCTAGAACAGAAATGGTTGGGTATGATAAGACCCAACCATAACTCCATGGCCTTATTGAGGTGGATCAGCGGGCAGGTCATCCTTCCCTGTTCTTTAGAACCAACACTGAACATCAAGCTGGCACAAGCTTTGGACAAAGAAACCTGTCAGAGGCTTTGCAAGCATTACACGTTCCATTTGTTGTGAGAGCATGAAATTTACCTTTCTGAGAAAGGAGCACTCAGAATTTTGTTTGACTAATTTAATAAGTTACACGATTTTGTATGTCCGTCTTTTTCTTGAGAGACAGAAGACTAATAAATCTATGATAGAGGTCAGGGCACTTTCAGCTTCTATAGTAGAATTTGTGTAAGAATCTTGTGAACAATGCTCATAAGAATCTTATAGATTAAGTATTATTTTCTCTATTTTACAGATGATGGTGCTCTATCTCAGCAAACATAAGTGACTTAACCTCTGGTTAATAAGGGACAAGAGAATTCACCTAGCTTTGAGTCCTAGTGATGATTCAAAAGCCCATGCTGTTCCTTCAATTTAGTTAAACTTTTATTCAGCATCATGTTTTGTGTTAAGATACAAGGAACAAATAAGGAGTCAGACAAGGTCACTAGTTTCCAGGGATTCACACTCTTATGGGTACACTGGACTCTTCGTGTTAACTTTATTTGCACCCCATCCCCAGTCTTGTTTTTTCCATCCAATAGTAATTAAAGCTAACCCCTATACCTATCATATGCTGGCCTTAGCCAAGAAATGTCCCATTGTAAATTTTAAAATTCTGTGATTTTTTTTTCTGTTTCTCTCTTCAATTTTCCTTTAGGTGAAAGTTACATGGATACAGACACAAGCTAGAAATTTGATGGCCAATAAGGGACGTGTTCCATTTCCCAGTGTAAGGAATCTATTACTCTCTTTTATATCTGATGTCTTAAAAACGATGGCAATGATTGTGTTTCCATTAAAAAAAAATCATTCTTACATGATTTCCTGAATAAATGACATAAATAGTGCCTATTTAAATGGGAGTTTAATGGGAAGCTTTCATAACAGATGAAATGTTTCAATGTTCAAAAATGTAAATTTCATCCATAATAAGAACAAAGTATTTCTTACTTTTTGTATCATCACTGTCTTACCCTGCTATGGTAAATATTTTGTCTCTTTTAACTTCATTTAGATGTGGCAGCAGGTAGAGAAGGAAGACTCCAACTATAAAACTTTTATAGTCAAGGACATCTAGTTAGAATCTTAGCTCTGCCATTCACTTGCTATATGACCTTAGGCAAGTGACATAGCCTTGCCAAACATTAGTGTCTTTATTAAGAAAAGGCATGGGAGAATATACCAAACAACAGTAATGTATTCTCTCACAGTTTTGGAGGCCAGATGTCCAAAATCAAAGTGTCAGCAGGACTCCCACTGGAGGCTCTAGGGGAGAATTCATTCCTTGCCTCTTCTAGATTCTGGTGGCTGCCAGCATTCCTTGGTGTTCTTTGGCTGGTGGCCACATCATTCTAATCTCTTCCTCTATCATCACATTGCCTTCTTCTGTAATCTCCTTCTGCCTGTCTCTTACAAAGACACTAACATGGGCCGGGCGCAGTGGCTTATGCCTGTAATCCCAGCACTTTGGGAGGCTGAGGTGGGCAAATCACCTGAGGTCGGAAGTTCAAGACCAGCCTGACCAACATGGAGAAACCCCATCTCTACTAAAAATGCAAAATTATCTGGGCGTGGTGGCGCATGCCTGTAATCCCAGATACTTGGGAGGCTGAGGCAGGAGAATTGCTTGAACCCGGGAGGTGGAAGTTCTGGCGAGCCAAGATCACGCCATTGCACTCCCGCCTGGGCAACAAAAGTGAAACTCCATCTCAAAAAAAAAAAAAACAAGACACTAAAATGGTATTTACGGTTCACCTGGATAATCAAAGATAATCTCCTTATCTCAAAAGCTTAACTACATCTTCAAGACCTTTTTGCTTATAAGGTAACATTTACGTGTTCCAGGGATTAAAACTTGATATCTTCAAGTGGCCATTATTCAGCCTACTACAGGATCCATTTAGGTAAAGCTTAGTGGGTATATCTATGTATTTTCACAGTCATTTTCTTATGCAGTTGTTACTAGCCATCCTGATAGAATAATATAATTCTACTTCCCATGATGCTAATTTATCTCTCACTATAACGTGAAGGTTCAGGATCATATTGTGATATGAACCTGTCCTTTGGAACTTGAAACCAGGAGTATAAAGGTAGGTAGTGGAGGAGAAGCAAATATAGGGAGCCAGAAACTGATCTGTGAAAAATAATTGTAAATATCACAGTGTATCTATGAAAGAAATTTGATAGAGATTTTTGTACATTTGGAAATCCTAATAATGCACCTGTCGTTGTCAATAACAGGTTGTAAAGTGGAAAGAAACTTCTTAAACTATGGATTTTTAACAAATTTCCACCATTTGTGCTAGAAAAAAGACTGAATTATCTTTCTGTTTTCCATATAGAAAATATTATAAAAGACTAAGGAATATGCAGTCAAAATGTAGAAAATAATGTACAATAGAGGTGTATCAGGCAGTTAATTTGTCAAAAATATTAATTTTTGGAAATTTTCATGGTATCTGCCAGGTTTTAAAGATTTTGTAAGTTGTTGCGTTTTCTCATTCTAAATAAAAATTAACTTTTGCAGTTGATTTTGTATGTATTTTCTAAAATGGCTCCCCAGAATTGTTTAAATTTTAGGTACAATAAAACCTAGAAGAGCTCAGGCCCTCTCCAGAATGTTCTGTGGTTCAGGCATGCTCTCTTGAGAGTGAGTGAAAGGACAGTTTATCGTATGCATAAAGGGGAGCTGCCTCAGGAGACAGAGCTCTTCAACAATGACAAGAAGTCAGTCTTCTTTACAGCTTGACAAAAGCTGGCAACACAGAGCAGTTGCTCTCCAGCTACTTGTCTGGGGTATCTTCCTGAACGTGGTGCTTCTCCCAAGTGTGGCCACAAAACCAAATACTTATGGTGATTTGTTGAATGAGGGAATGTGCAGTGCATTCATCCATTCTTTGCACACGCTCATCTCTTTCCCTGGACCAAGGTAGACCATCAGAGATGTGTGTGGATGTCCCTGGCGAATTGCTCTTCTTGGGTTATAGTTATATGGTGGCACCAAGGGGAGTGTGAGAAACATCCCTTTGGACCTGTTTCTGTATTTACTGTAGGGATGCTGTCGAGGAAGTTGTCCATTACATTCCTGTTTATGAGAACCCAGGGGAGACATTTCTCTCTGGCTCTTTTGAGTATCAAGTCTGATTTTTTATCGTATGGATGTTGTAAGACATGTGCCTGGTTTTGTCTCTCACATCTCACGTCTCGTGAAACAATGGGGACTTAGAACATGCATTCGGGGTATCAATATTACCCCTGGCTCCATCTCAACTACTTTTATTTTCTCCTTTACCCTACTTTTCTTATTTGCTTCTTATTGGTTTTTATCTTATATAATTAAATGTATTTAGGTAAGCCACCCTAAAATTAGTATGCAACAATGTGGGCAGATATAATCATTTAAAAACCATGTTAAGTAATTAAAAAAACAACAAAACATCTAAAGCACATTTCCCCTCAAGGCATTATTAATTACCTGATATTTCTGCACAGGCCTTTTGCCAACAGGTCAGAACCATATTAGTGAAAAAGGATCCAGGTTTGATTAATGAAACTTTAGACATTTTCAGCGAAAAGAAAAAAAAATCTTATTTTTCCCCATTTACTTTTTTCTTTTCCCCTTTGCATTATATTGTTCATTTAAGAGTACAAAGGTTCTCTGAAGCCCCCAGTTCTTTTTTATTTAAGTAGTTTTAGTCAAATTACACATAACAAAGATGACAAAGGCCTTTCTAATCTTCAGTGCTTTCTGCTCCTGGGAAAACTCAGACCTCCTGTTCTTGTTTCCCTTTCCTGAGTCAGCGCTTGGCTAGTTCAAGGCTGTGGGGCTCCAGGTCAGACAGTTAGAAATAATAAGCATAGAGAGATAGAAGAAACAACAGCCTATAGTTTAAATTTGAAAAGGAGTCTTGCTCTTTAGGTGGCAGAATAACTTTGTTGTTAACACAGTTCTGAAAAGAAGGACTAGGGGCTATGGGGTGTCAAGAACATGAAAAACATGGTGTTTCTTTAACCTCACTTAAATTAATTGTGATGCTAAACTACAGAGTGGGATAATAGCCCTGTTTGGCTTCTCCTTGACCTCTGTGTAGCATTCCTTTCTCCCAGGACCCCTCTGGAAAGAGGATCTTATAACTTACTGTCAGACAAGGTAGGTCAGAGAATTTCTTTATGGCCATCTCCTACTGTTGTGCCAGACCCCTACTGACTCCAACAGGGATAGCATCATGTCCTAGAGGCAGAAGAAGAGAGGAGATCTGGAACCAGCAAAAGACACATAGGGTTTATTGAGGACTTACATATGGGGCAGTCCAGTGGTGGTGGGCCGGACCGAAAAACTGCTACCACCTTCCACCTAGCAACCTCCATATAACCCAAAACAAAGGACCTTAACCCCCTGTATGGCCTGCATTCCAAGGCATGGGCCAGGGGTTCGTATGTCCTTCATAGACAAGGAGAGAATCTCTAGGTTTGCCACTCCTGGATTTCTTAGCTCAGAGCTCCAAACACACATTCTTCTTAGACTTGAGGGTCTTTCTCAGGGTATGCTTAAATTATTGCTGTCAGATGCATCTACTATACACCTACACAGAAAGGTGGGAGATAGAGTGGCTTTGCTTCTGAGGCTTTCCAGTCTCCTTTAGTTCAAAGTACTCAGCACACTAAAGTGCCATAATTTGGCATGTTGTTTTCTGAGCCCTGATACCTTCATTTCTGTTATTGCTAAAATTTCTTGCCCCATCGACATGGCCAATTTTTAATTACATATCTACATTAGATTCACCTTGTAATTTATTTTTGACCTGGTGGCCATCTGATTTAGAGTTGGGGTAGTAATATTTTATTTCAGGATTTATGAATCAGTTTTCTATTTGACATCTCCCTGACTGTCGAAGTTCTTATGACCTTGACAGGGCATTATTTTATGTACTTCCCCAGGTTCATACTCCATCTTATACACCATTCTTCACTTTATGATTTACTGTCTGTTTCTATGTCCTGTCTACTGGCCATTCACAGGAACACTTCAAATCAATGTTCGCCTTGTGGACCTATGCAAATTACCATCCCGTTTTCTTGACAATCTCTGCTCATGCAGTATCCATTCATGATGGTTTCTTGTCTGCCTTTTCCTGGGCTGCCTTAGAGCTTTTCCATGTTCACATCCTATATTAAATAAAAGGAACATAAAATTAAAGTCCCAATACAAATCATCGAAACTAAACAAGAAACTCTAGACAAAAACATCTACCAGAGAGGAATGACATTGGTACAGAATAAAAATGATTAATATTGATTTTGAATGTCTCTCTATACCTAATGGAGTGTGTGTGTAAGTGTACAGGTAAGTAGGAAAATATTTGCTGCTTGGAAAGGATCTCACAATATAGATGCTGAACTAAACCTCAGTGAAAAGAGATGGAGCTATGCTATCAGGGGCTTATTTACTCTAGCTGCCTTGAGTGGAGGGGCATGATTCCTGTGCCATTGTATAAATGCACTTGGCACCCTAGATGTTGGCTTTCTCTGATATGGGAGGGAATGCTGGAAACTCTTCTTACTTGTTAGTAGGTAGCAGGAAAGCCTGCACATCTTGCCACCATGCCATTTCCCAAAGGGCGCTTACCTGCCACCCTCTGTCTCTGTTGTCTTATAGCAACCTTTCGCAGTGCAAGCAAATCAAGTGCTCCATGAATATTTAACTTCATGAACTTGCAGGACTGTTTACTTAGAGCGTCATTTCTGCTTCAGGATAGCTCCATCTTTGATTCATTAGATGTTTTTATGCAATAATTGCTATATTAGAATATTTTCCTTTTGGTTGCTCTGTTGTAAGGCTCTAGAAGTTATGTACACTATGTGTAAATCATGCTGCACATTCATTCTCTTTCTTTACCCCAATCCCCATAATCTCAGTGTACCACATTAACAAAAGCATCCTAAAAAGGAATCCAAGAAAAATGTTACACATCATTTGATCAGTAAAGACCATATTATACAGTCAAAGGGACATTAAAACAAACAACAGCGATGCTTAACATGCTGAGCACTTACAAGGTGCTAGGCACATAGAAAGCAATTTGCATATAGTTTAACTAATCTAATGACAAGCTTAAAAGTGTGTAATTATAGAAATACAGAAGCATATGGTTCTTGTTCTCCACTCTAGAGAGGAAAAGGCCAGCTGGCTGGCTCCTAGAGGAATTCACTACCTTTGTGAATTTCTTGAGAACCAGGACCTGGCTCTCAGTCTCATGGGCCTAAACACCTGATCAGCTTAGTGAATGTGGATTCATCTCTCAGGGGTGAATCATAAGCCAAGAAGAAATCACCATCAGACAAACCCAATACTCAAACCCACATGCTCAGCATATGCATCAGTCAGGGGCTTAACAGGAGACAGATGGCATGCTGAAATTAGGATATTTGAGGGAGGGCTTAATAAAAGGAGTTATTTATTAATCATACAAAAGTGTGGGCAGGAGTAGAAAAACTATACAGGATAGTATGAAACTGAAAGCTAGTAAAAATTTCTCTGTTTCCACCTAGGCTTAAGAATGGTAGCCCATTCTCTAGGCCTAAAGGAAAGAGGAGAGGAAGTGGTTTCAATGAGAGAGTCTTGGGGTGAGAGGGCCACCTTGACAAGAGCTGCAATCTTTAGTCAAAGAACTCGGCCAGCCCAAAGCAACCTTACAGGGAGGGAATTGTGAGAATTAATGCCCTGAAATCACTTTTTCTCTCCAGGCTCGAGGCAGGGCTTTCTATTGGTGAAGTCCCACAAGAAGCCACAAGGCAAGAGTTTTTTAAGGCAGTCTATACAGGTCAGCTTCCTAGAGTAAAGGGCAGGGTAGAAAGGGTAGAGAGTAAATACGGACAGGCAAAGGAAAATATTTTAGCACTGAATATCTTCTCCTTAAGCCAAACCTGGGTCAGAACCCACTTCACAAATTCATCATGAATAATTCCCACACTAGGGGCTAGGAATTCTTAAAGTTAATGTAGTCGGCCCATTGCCCACTGTAGGGAGACTATATGAGAGGCCAGATCATGATTAGAAATGTATTGGCAAGCATGGACTCAAGGGAAACTAGGAGAATGGAGTGATTTATGATGTCAACCCCTGGGGACTGGAATACTAAAAGCTATAAAGCCCTGTGGTTTCTATCGCTACAAAACAAACTACTATAAAACTTAGTGACTTAAAACAATAAACAAGTATTTTTAATGATTCCATGAGTTATCTGGGTGGTTTTTTGGGGGCTGGCAACTTCTTTGAGGCTAGATGGTCTAGGATGGCCTCACTTACAGGTATGGGGCCTCAGGTAGGATGGTTGGACAGCTGAGGCCTCTCTACATGCAAGTTCTCATTCTCCAGGAGATTGGCCCAGGCCTATTCATGTGATGTAGGAATAATTCGCAGAAGCAGAGAAGGCAACCCTACTATGTGAGCACTGTTCAAACTTCTGCTTATTTATATTTGCTAATACTCCATTGGCCAAAGCAAATCACATGGCCAAACCCAGATACATGGGTGGAGGAATAGATTCCACCTCTTGATGAGAGGAGCTTCAAAATATTGTGGACTTTTTTTTTTTTTTCAATCTACCACACCTTAATTTCACGTTAGGAATGGTCTAACCTGTTGAACAGGAAATACTCAAAGTTTCTTCGTTGATACTCTTTCTCCCTAACCCAGTGCTTGGGCAATTGTATTTGTGATATTCTGCTATGTTTTTATGGTTGATTACAACCCTTACTGTGATTGCAGTTGCTACCAGTTCTTACAGCCATTCTGTATTTTGAGAGCTATTGGGCCATGAGTCATTGTGTTGATGCTTAAGCTTAATTCTCAAACATAATTTTATTTTCCTTGTTTCTGATTTTTAGGGGACTCTTACATTTAGTTCCCAAGTACTAATAATATGTATTATTATTCTCATTTTATATATTATGGAATTAGGAACACAGACAGTAGAGGTTGGATCAGAATCCAAGTCTAACAGAATCCATAGCCTGCTCTCTTTTATATATATATATTCAGTTGCTTCTTAAAATTTACATGAAAACACTTTCTAAATATAAAGGAGCATTGTCATCATCATCATTCTTATTAGGATTGTCAGTATTATTGAAAGTAGAGCCCCCTAGTCCACAGTGAGGTAACAGCACTACAGAAGACAATTTCATCCTTCTTTTTTTTTCTCCTGAGCCAGCAACAAGCACTTCATAAGACTTACATAAAAATCAGTCTTGATTAGAAGGTTCTGAGTTAATGGTTTTCCATTCTATTAAATTGCCACTTATTCTTTTAAATTAGCTGTCATTTCAATAGGGAAGCCAATTGATTGAGCATCCAGGCTATAGGGTGTACAGATTAAGCCATCTGTGGAGCAAGCATGCTTCATGCTCCCATTGTAGTCCATATAAAGGACAAGTACAGGCCCATAGGTTGCTGAACACTTAATCCCTGCCTTCCAGAAAATCACTGTCCAGTTTAGGGCCATCAAACTAAATTTAATTATGAGTTACCTAAGTCAATATTCCTCTATATTCAAATAAATTGTAGGTCTCTTAGTGGCAGGAATTGGGATGTATACTTCTTTTGTGTAGCACCTAACACATAAGGCACATATTAAGTGTCTGAGAATATTGTTGATTGATGTATTGATTGAAGGCTGAAAGAGGTTATGAGTAGGGGTTGATGGGGAATAGTGGCTCCTTCTATAAAATACTATTGGGTAAACATTAATCCTTTGGATCAGTAAAGAATTAGGTTTGCCTGCACTAATGGATGCCCAAATCAGAGTGGCTTGCAAAACATAGGGAGTTTACTTTTATTTCACATACCATTAAATTTAGCAGTAGACAGTAAAGAGCTATGGAGGCTTTGTGGATGACATCAGTGACACCATTTCCTTGGGTTTTTCTGCTGCATCATCTCAAACACAAGTATTTATAACATGCATTATCAATTTATCAGCATCTCACAACACATATTTTGGGAAATGTTAATCTAAATTAAATCTTTCATTTTGCAAAATCAATAGAATTTAATTCAGCAAATATTTATTGAACAAACGCTGTATGTCAAAAAACAGTTTTTGAAGCCCTGGAAAAGGATAGAGAAGGAAATCAAGATCCTAAGAGGTGAAGAAACTTGAAAGTTGACATACCAAATGAATGGACTGAGCCAAGGCTAGAGTCTGAACCATGTTCCCTTCTTTTAACAAACATGACTAAACCTCAGGTAATTACATAGAGCAGACTTTCAGGTTTTATTATTATAATTCTCCCATTTCAGGTTAGTAAATGTGGCTCAGAGACAGTGAGTAACTTGCCCTAGGTCACCCAACTATCCAGATATTGAACAACAACTCTTTCGTGATCCATGTGACTCCAAATTTTTAAATTTTTACTCTAGCGTGTTTATTGTTTTCCTATTTTATCTTTGATATGACAAAATATAGAACCTGCTTCAGGTATGGGAGGTGGCAGGCTCAAGGAATTCAGTGCTTAAGTTTCAGGTTAGTTCCTTGTCCTAGCAGGGAGCTGATGCAGGAACATGGAAACAGAGGCTTAGACATTCATGAGGTCAGTGAGCTGGCCATCTTTGATGGCAGTTGACCCACACATTAGGCTGTACCCTGACCATTTGAGATCACTGCAGAAGCCAGATGTGTTAGCGCCAGACTATTTCAACATTCCTATTGTCGAGAGAGAGAGAGAGAGAGAGAGAGAGACTTCAATGCAAGACCCAAACATCATTTCCTTAAGCCCTGAACTTGCCAGATGTATACAGCAGTGGCTTCCATGAGTTTTCCAACACTTCTTTCATCATCCTTTCATCTTCTTTACTATATACTCTCTGTTGTACATGCCTTTTACATCCCTTCCACCACCAAATGCTTTCTAAGGTTTCTTCTTTAGATACATATTTTGAAGTGTTTCCTTTTTCTTTTCCATTACCAGTCTTCAGTGATGCATTCCAAGACTACTATCATGGAGAGATCAAACAGGAGACTATCACCAGACTCTCACATTCCAGTCTCTTTCTCTGTCCTTCTGGAAAAATCTTTAAACCTTATGCTTTTTCTATGTTCAAAATGTCATATATAATACATAACCTATATTAACATCCTTTACCAAATGTGGCAAAGACTACTAGTGTCTTATCCATAATTCTTCTCCTCTTATTTTTTGATTTAAAAAGCCCTAGTTTTGTTTAGGTTAGCAAGGTACCTAGTTAAAACAATAACAACAACAAAAACATCACATTTGTAATACTTCCTTGAAAATATGGATTGCCTACCCATTACAGTAAGAAGAAAACACTGGATGAGCTCCTAGAAAAATCTATTTAAATAGGGATAACTTAGCTAGGAAAACCAGACTGTGGACTTGACTGATATTCCAGCAGCCATCTTGTAATCATGAGAAGAATGGAATCCATGCACTAAGGAGCACACAGATAGAAGGCACTTTGTCTCTGAGGACTTCATGGAGCTGCCATGACATCCCTGGACAGGTACTTCTAGAATTATTTTTGCCAGAGAGATAAGTCTAAGCCAAATATAGGCATTTTCTGATTAACCTCAATAATCCATCATCGAAAATAAGACATGATACATGAAAATGCTAATGATGTCTAATTCCCATTATTTTAAATGAGAAAAATCATGGGTTAAAGGTCAACCAAAACCATCTGACCAATTTCTTAAAACAAAACGAAAACACAGTAAAATGCCAATATGCAAATAACAATTGTGTTGATTTGTAAAATACTCAAAATATCACTTTCTAATATACAAACAATCAATACTGTTGTTAACAAACAATTGGATCTTCCACTTTCAGCCAAAATTGAGTTTGAAGAGGCTTCAGAATAAGCCCAAGACATCAGCTATGTTTCTTAACATGGAAGCCACAGAAACTGTCCCGCCTGATTTCAGCAGAAGATAATTCATTGAATGTATCTCAGGGCTAGATAATTACCTATAAAATCATAAAATAAGGCTTGGAAAACAATGAGAACTATGAAGGATTTGGGAAAAAAACACACACAAAAATATATGAAACGACAGTATTTAAGACACTAGACATCATGCAAATAAGGACAGTGATTCCTGAGATCTGAAAAATAAATGAGGTGAACCCTACCATTGGCCCAGCTTACTAACTTCAAATAAATTCCAGGCTGAAGTACAGCGAAGAGGAACTGAGGCAGAGCCAGAAAAATTCCCTGAGTTGAGGAGATGTGGCTGAAGATCTGGCAAGAATCAATGACCTCAACTTCAACCTTAAGAAACTGGAAAAATATGAGCATTATCAAAAGTAAACCTAAGAAAGGAAATACTGAAGTTCAGATAAAAAAAAAATGACTAGAAAAGAGAAAAACAATAGAAAAATAATCATAAAACTATTAGTTGGCTTTTGGAGAAAATCAATAACATTGATAAAACTCTTGCCAGGTTGATCAGGAAAAAGAGCTAGAGCTAGAGGTGGAGGTAGAGAGAGACAGAAAGAAAGAGAAGACAAATTATCAACATCAGGAGTGAGAGAAATGACAGCAGTATAGATTCTATAGATAAAGAACGTTATGAACTACTTTATGCAAATACATTTGATAAATTAGAATAAATAGACACACTTTTTGAAAGGAACAAACTACCAAAACTCACAAAGAAATAGATAATTTAAATAGCCATATATCTATTTTAAATATGTAGTTAAAACTCTTCTCACAAAAAATCCTCAGACGTAGATGCCTTCATTGGAGAGTTCTACCAAACATGTAAGGAAGAAATAACAATTCTTCACAAACTCTTTCATAAAATGGGTGACCATAAACAAGTATACAAGCAAATGCTCAACCTGATTAGTCATTAGGGAAATAAAAATTAAAACTGCAATGAGAAGTATCTCATACTCCATAATATGCTCCATACATATTAGCATAGCCCAAATTAAAAGATAGACCAGGCCGGGCGTGATGACTCAAGCCTGTAATGCCAGCACTTTGGGAGTCTGAGGTGGGAGGATCACTTGAGCCCAGTAGTTTGAGACCAGCCCAGGCAACACAGTAAGAGACCCTGTCTCTACAAACAAAACAAAACAAAACAAAAAATAACCATTGGCCAGGTGTGGTGGCATATGCCTGTATTCCCAGCTATTTGGGAGGCTGAGGTGGAAAGATCGCTTAAAACCAGGAGTCTGAGGCTGCAGTGAGCTATGATCACACTACTGCACTCCAGCCCAGATGACAGAGTGAGCGAGAACCCCCGCCGGCCCCCTCCTCTCTCTCTCTCTCTCTCTCTATATATATATATGTGTGTGTGTGTGTGTGTGTGTGTGTGTACGTATATAATTGGAACACACTCATTTACTTCTGGTGGGAATGTAAAATGGTACAACCACATTGGATAACACTTTTGTTGTTTAGCTTTAAAGGTACGAGTAGTTTTTGGTTATATGGATGAATTGTATAGCAGTGAAGTGTCAGCTTTTAGTGTACCCATCACCCCATTGGTGTACGTTGGACTCAACAGGTGATTTTTCATCCTTCAACCCCCCACCCTCCCCACTTCTGAGCCTCTAATGTCCATTATACAATTCAGTATGCCTTTGTATACCCATAGCTTACCTCCCACTTATAACTGAGAATATGTGGTATTTTGTTTTCCATTCCTGAGTTACTTCAATTAGGATAATGGCCTCTAGCTCCACCCAAGTTGCTGAAAAATACATGATTTTATTCTTTTTTGTAGCTGAGTAGTATTCCATGGTGCATGTGTGTGTGTGTGTGTGTGTGTGTGTATTGCATTTTCTTTAGCCACTTTTCAGTTGATGGGCACTTAGATTGATTTCATACCTCTGCAATTGTGAAATGTGCTATGATAAACATATGTGTGTAGGTGTCTTTTTGATATATAGATACCCAGTAGTGGGATTGATGAATTGAATGGTAGATCTACTTTAGTTCTTTGAGAAACTTCTATTCTGTTTCCCATAGAGGTTATACTACTAATTTACATTCCTACAAGCAGTGTATAAGTACTGCCTTTTCACCACATCTGCACCAATATCTATTGTTTTTTGACTTTTTAATAATGGCCATTCTGGCTGGGATAAGGTGGTATCTCACTGTGGTTTTAATTTGCAATGGAAAACATTTTTGATGGGTTTTTAAAAAAAGTTAAATATACACCCAGCCATATGACCCCACATTTTACCATAGGTATTTACCCAAGGGAAAAATAAGAGTATATGACTATACAAATACTTGTATAGGTAGATCATAGGAGCTTTTTTGTCTTTCATAATAGCCAGAAACCAGATATAACCCAGATGCCCATCAGCTGGTGAGTTAAATAATCAATTATGAAATATTTATATAATGGGATACTACTCAGCAGTAAAATGGAATGAACTATTGATACACAGTGAATCTCAAAATAAATATGCTGAGTGACAGAAGCTGGACAAAAAAGTGTTTATTAGTATATATCGTATGATTCTATTTATATAGCATTCTACAAAATGCAATTTAATTTATAGAGACAGATAACAGATCAACGCTTTTCCGGGTAGGGAGGTTTGAAGCTGTGAGGGGAATGAGGGAGTTATTCTAAAGGAACACAAGGACACTTTGAAAGTGATGAACATTTTTATTATTTTGATTGTGGTTTTGGTTTCATGTATGTCAAAATTACCAAACAGTATACTTTAAACAGTTGCAGGTTATCATATACCAATTATATCTCAATAGAGTTGTTTTTTAGAAAGCAATTGTTTTATTTTCAGTTTCTCAACTTTTCCTAGCATCAGTAGCACGATAGCTTTACATCCCCTTTGTCATCTCTTTTCAAAATGTCTTCTTCGCATATTATGACATTTTACCAATTGTATTTGGAATGTTTCTTAAAACTTCTCTTACACAGTATTTTGTTTTAAAATGTTACAAATGTTTAGATGTTAAAAATTGTCTTAATATAATTTTAGCTATATAAATATAAGACAAAAAATGATCTACAAATGCAAGGTATAATACTTACATTTATAACTTGGGTTCAGCAGAAAGCAGAGCTGAGGCTTCTGGAGCTATTCACTTGCCCTTTATTAGGGATACAATTCCGGGGAGCAGGAGAGAAACAAAGAGAGTGGAGCAGCTAGAGAACAAATACACAATTGTGCTGTTGAACTTACTGTTGCTAAGTGCAGCAGAATGCTAGGTTTGTGAAACTCGGCCTCCAAGAAGCTCTCTCTATAAAGTACATTCAAGGACTCTACTGGGGGCAATATGTGGATAAAAACGAAGGATTTATCCACTGGTTCCTGTTTCCTACTGGGCAAAGGTTTACTCCACAGGATATTAATTTGCCTATACTTCTGGATTATGTAGGCCAGGGTGAGGGCACAGGGCAGTGAACCAAAAAGAGAGGCTTTAGGAGCAGGCAGGAGGCAACGACACTTCTGCATGGGACTGTATAAAGAAAAGCCCTCATTAAACTGCCTGCTACCACAACAGCTGAGAAAAAAAGCTGGGGCGGGGGAGGGGGGAAGAAACAGAAAAAGGGAAAAAAGCGTGAAGCTAAGAGGATCTGAAATGATGCAGCAGATATATCTGAAACATGTATGTGCTATAGCTATTAAGAACAGCGGTAAGCCTAAAACAAAGTATTTTTTCTATGTCCTAGGTAACATATGTAACCTATAGCTCATCCTATTTGACAAATGTATCCTACTAATTTGTTTTAGGTGAGTACACTCTTAATCATGCTTGTGGCATTCATCTCTGAGGTACACTAAATTTACTTGGATTACTTTTATAAACCATTGACTTCTGTGCTCCATCACATAGCAATCAAAACAGAACACCTGAGACGGGCTGAGTATCACGATTTGTAAAGACTTCCAGGTGATTCTAATGTGTAGCCAAGGTAGAGAATCATTGAACCACTTCAGTCTTCCAGCTGTCCACTGTATGTTCCATGTTTTTACCAATTCCAAATACTATTCACACCTTCACTACTTAATAGAATGCTATTTTCTTTCTCTAAGTACTACCCATTATTCAGAGTTCTTTTTAAATCTTATTTCACCTACATATCTTTTCCTAACCATTTTATCCTTCATGATTTTTCCCTTATTTGACTCCATATCATCTGTATTAGCAAAGCACCTTCTATATCCACCATAGCAGTCTGTAGTAAAACCCTTTTTTCTTTCTTTCCAAACTTAATTGCTTTCCTCTCTTTCCTTCAACTTTTGGAATCCTCAATGTTAACATACACCTGTTCTCAACACAAAGCTTTCAGGATAAGATTCCGCTGAAAATTGTGTTAGTTGTGTTTATTTTGAACAAGTTCAGTGGGGCAAACGGATTTTAAGATGGCCCAATAATCTCTACTTTTGTATGTTCAGGCCCTTGTATAATCCTTTCCCCTGGAATATGGGTGAAATCTGTGACTTGCTTCTGACCATAAAAATATGGCAAAGGTGATAAGATGTCATTCCCATGACTATGTTTCATTATATAAGGCTCCATCTTATTAACAGTCTCCTTAAATTACTGGTTTTGAAGAAGTTTCCAAGAATTCTACAGTCACAAAGAATACAACCTGGGAGAACTTGGAAGTAAATAATTCCTCACTTAAGCCTCTGATGAGAACTTGGTCTGGCTGATACTTTGATTCCAGCCTTGTGAAACCCTAAACAGAGGACCAAGTTAAGCAGTGATCTGACTTCTGACTTACTAAAATCAGGATATTACATGTGTGCTGTTTTAAGCCATTAAGTTTGTGATAATTTGGTACATAGCAATAAAAAATTAATACATACTTTGGTACTAGAAATGGGATGCTTTTTATCTGAAGTGAAATTCTGTTGTAAAATACCTAAAAGTGTAAGAGTGGCTTTAGAATTGGGTGGGTGCACACTGGAAGAATTTGGAGAACAATAGAGAAAGTATAAATTGCCTTGAGTGGACTGTTAGTAGAAATCTAAAGTTGAAGCATGCTCCTGGTGAGGGTGAGAGCTCAGAAGAAGTGAGGAATAAGCCATTGAAAACTGGAGGAAAGGCCGGGCACGGTGGCTCAAGCCTGTAATCCCAGCACTTTGGGAGGCCGGGACGGGCGGATCACGAGGTCAGTAGATCGAGACCATCCTGGCTAACACGGTGAAACCCCATCTCTACTAAAAAATACAAAAAACTAGCCAGGCGAGGTGGTAGTCCCATCTACTCGGGAGGCTGAGGCAGGAGAATGGTGTAAACCCAGGAGGCGGAGCTTGCAGTGAGCTGAGATCGCGCCACTGCACTCCAGCCTGGGCGACAGAGCGAGACGCCGTCTCAAAAAAGAAAAAGAAAACTGGAGGAAAGAGAAACCCTTGTTAAGTAGGAGAAGAAAACTCAGTAGAATTGTCTCCTGCATTTATATGTAAAGCAGAACGTGTAAGTGATGAACTTGTTTATCTAGTTAAGGAAGTTTACAAGAGAAGTGTTGAAGGTGATGTCTCGTTTCTTCTTGTTGCTTACAATAAAATGTGAGAAGAGAGAAATAAATCAAAAGAAGAACAAAAATGAACAAGAACTTGATGATTTTGAAAATCCAGTCTCTTCAAATGGCAAAAAGTTAATGGCTGAAATTAAGATGGCTTGGTCTAGAGAAAAACTTGATCTTATGACTCTACAACTTTTTGCTAAAATTTCAGAAAAATCAAAATATCAGAATATTCAGCCACACAAAGGACCCTTTCAAGAGATTAAGGGTGTGGCTCACAAATCTTAATCTGTAGGGCTTTTGTGCTCTTGTGGAATCCCTTCCCCTTAAATGTTGGTGGAATCTGTGATTTGCTTCTAACCAGTAGAATATTGGAAAGGTGATAGATTACCACTCCTATGATTGTGTTATGTTATGTAAGACTCCATTTTGCTAGCAATCTCATTTTCTTCATTGCTGGCTTTGAAGAAGAAAGCTTTCATGAATCCTACACATACAAGGAAATGAATTCTGCCAACCTGAGGGAGCTTGAAAGTAGATCCTTCTTCAGTCAAGCTTCTGATGAGAACTCAGTCCTGATAAACACCTTCATTGGAACTTTGAGAGACACTAAGCAGAGGCCCCAGCTAAGTCGTGCCCAGACTCCTGACCCACAGGAGCTGTGAGATAATAAGGATTAATTACTTTAAGTTACTAAAGTTGTGGTAATTTGTTACGCAGAACTAGAAAACTAATACAGTCTGACTATTTATTGCTATATTTTAGTCACCATTTCTAGTCAGCTAAACAACAGGTAAGTTATGAGATTATAGTTGCCTTCCATTTTTAGACATTTGTTTTCATTTCTTTCTTATCCACAGTCTGCACATGTGGACATTGAGAGTTGAAGTCAAATTTCCTGACCCTTAGAGCACTGGTTCTTAAATTTTAGTGTGCATCAAAATCACCTGAAAAGCTTGTCAAGATACAGATTGCTGGGCCCCAGCCCTAGAGTTTTTGATTCAGTAGATCTGGCGTGGGGCCCAAGAATCTACACATTTAGTAAGTTCTCAGGTGATGCCACTGCTGCTAGTCCAGGACCAATACTTTGAGAACCACTTCTATAGACCGTCTTTACCATAGTTCTTTCTGTGGCAATTAATTCTGCAATTTACTCGGCCGCTCTTCTCATGATGACTAATATTGTAAGCTGCTGGAATTTCTAGGTTCTGGCTGGCAGTTGCCATGGCAACACACACAGGGTTGCCCAGTGCCTGAGGCCCTGAGTGAGGATGGCACCAGATGAATCACCAGAATAAGTGACTTGCAAGTGGCACAGACATTTTTCCCTGAGTTGTCCATTTCCTTCTGTGACCATTATTCTTGATCTTTTCTTTTTTTTGGTAATGTCTTTTTTGAGACCCCCTCCAGATTCTTCTCTATATAACGTAATAATGATGAAAACTTCGATTCGTGTCATTCTTCACATTTATTAAACAAGCAATACCCTTTCCAGCACAAAATCAAATTTTATTTGCATGACAACCTTGTGAGGTGTGCTGTATAGGTCTTGTTATTCCCATTTACAAATAGTTAATGTAAGGCTCAAAAACATTCAGCGATAACTGATATCCAAAGTTACACAAGGTAGAGAGTGGCAGAGCCAAGTCTGGAGGCCAGAACTCCTGATTTCTAGCTCAGAGCTTGTATCACCCAGGGCCCTAGCAAGAAAAAATTTCACAGTCAAAAGGATAACTGAAGAGAGCTTAACAAAAGGAACCCATGAGCGATGGTGACATACCCCAGCCGAGCAACTAGCCTGGAGGGTCAAGAGGATAGAGTGGTTAGTAAAACCTGGAAAGAGATATAGCTACAGGTGTAGCTGTAGGAGGACACTCAACAAAAAAGCTGTGGCCTTTAGTGGAGGAATGCAGTCACTGCCAATCCAAAGCCTGTAAGGAAGGGTGCCAGAGCGATAAACAACCCAACTTCTCTCCCCAGATTATGAGGGAGGCTTAAGATGAGGTAGAGACATTTTGACTTACCACTGTCTGATTAGGTCATTGCAGGTTTCTGAACGGGGAGCAATACATGAAAATGAGGCCTTAGGAAAATTGGACTGGCAGCATCATGCAGGGCTGGTTGGAGGGAGAAGCTGGAGCTATGGCGATCAGTCGAAAGGATGCTACAGAGCTTAGAACATCTTCCATTTCTATCCACACTGAAGTGGGTCTGAACAAAATGGGCAAAGGCAGACATGAATGTTGTGGAAGGGTGTTGTGCTCCCATCCCTAGGGCATCTTTGTTTGAAGGAAATATCCCACTATACAGTCATATTCAGTATTGATCTTAAAGCCTTTTCAGGATTTAACTGGGGTATAACTGGACTTTTGGCCTTGGTTTGGGTTCTGGAAAAGCAGACTCAGAGAGAGGGATTCAAGTATAAGTAGTTTATTAAGGTGGTACAGGGAATACCAGCAGGGAAATAAAAAGTGAGGGAGGGAAATCAAGAAAGGGGATATTACTAAATCAGCTATCACAGTGAGTGACTGCCACTTAAGACCAAGAGTAAATTCCAGGAACTAGTGTAAAATGCATACCTCAGAATCATTCCACTTGAGCGGTGAAGGACTTGAAACATTTGTATACCAACTCCTGAGCATCACTGGTTGAGGCATGCTCCCGGGAAGCAATAATTCCTGACACTTCCAGCCTGCCACATACAAAGGCAGAATTACCTTCTGTGGTTCTGGAAACAGCTTCCTGACGCAGAAATGCAGATACTGGCAGTTGGAAGTCATTTTGAGCACAATGAACTCTACGTGGGTGGAGAATTGACAGTACCTGCTACATTTTCATTTGCAGGATTGTGTTCATCAGCACTACAGTCTCTACCCACTTAATACAGTACCTACCCTGCCACGTCCACATGGAATTCAACTTGCTCATGCACAAAATCAAGTCAGCACGATTGTTTTGAAAGTTGTAGCATTGTTGGATAAATACCATAATGGGCAGCAGAATTTGTAGTAAAACACAGGAGGTAAATTTTGGTAATTTTTAAAGGTTTCAGAGGAGAGAAAAGACATATTACCAAATGGCCAGGGGATCAATGTAGCTACCGTATCTGTTTGTGGCTAACCAACGATCTGTCCCTGGGATTCAGGCGTCAATCCAAAAGCAAGAGAAACACACAATAAGGCAATTCAAGTACCCATGAAAAAGAACTCATCCTGCATTGCATAACATATCTGTTTATCGTCTTAACCTGGCTGCAAAAGATACCCAATTGCTCTTACTCCGCTCAAAAATAAAAGCTTCAAAGTGCTGTCATTTTCCATGGAGTTTCAGAACAGCCGATCACCTCATGCACTTGCTCTGTACTTAGATCTCACTAAGTTTGCATTTCTCAATTCAGCCAGGACATCTGTCCTGCTCTGCATCAGAGCCCTCAGCACGATCTTGAATCTACACAGACACAAGGCAGAAAAAAAGAGGCAGAGGGAAGCATTTTCTGTGCCACACTGTGCTGAATTATTTACTCCCAGCTCTGGGATTCAGAGAGCTAGTGCTTTCTCAGCCTTGAATTTTATTGCAATACAAAGAAATAAAATAAGTAAATAAGGAGAGAGAGGAAGTAAATCCCTTGGAGACCTACTGGCATATGAAATATCTTTTGAAATGGAGCCTGATGCTGAAATAATTGTGCCATTTAGAGTGCAATACTAATATGCTCACAACTATGGCTAAATGCTGGAGCAAAGAATAATTTTGCAGCAATAAATGTGTGGCCATTTGTTTAAGCAGAAAAAAATGAACCTAAAATTTGAATGGATTTATTTAATTAAGCATTGGCAAATTTAGACATTGACTACAAAATAATGCCTTCAAGCATTATGTGAAAAACAATAAATTCAGGTAACGGAAATGAGGGTGTGTTTATTTCATCTGAGATCGGAATGAGAAAAAGGAATACAGTATGGTCGGGAGGTATTTATATGGCCATAAAAGAGAGAAATCCACCTCCTTTCATGGTATGTGTCACAGAGGGGTATTGTGAACATTCTCAATGTATTCGAAAGGGGCTGTAATCATGTAATCACATAAATATAAAGTAACTTTATTTTTGTCTCCTGCTACTCCTCTACATATTTCAGAAGGATAATTTCTTCCCAGCCTCTAGACAAAATCCTGCCTCCCCCGCCCATTTCTTTCCTGGGGTGCTTAAGCATTAAAAAATTCCTATGGTCACTTTAAGTCCGAAGGACATTCTCTTTTTAGTGATTATCAGTAGCTATAATCTTCAGGTTCATGTAATGCTCACAACTTTGAATATTACTTGCTACTCTGATAGGAAGCCTGGAGCAGGGGAAGGGTGGAAGAGACATGGTCAGATTTTTTTCTGGAGGAGAAGACAGAGTGCTTCTTTGTCTTCCTCCTCCAGCTGCTCACACCGTTCCTCACTCCTGCACCCGTGTGCAGGGAGAGAGAAATACACAAAGAAAGCATGTTGTAAGTGGAATGCTTATGAACTCCATCCATTTAGTGGCCTGGTTGGCATAACATTCTGACTCTTCCTCATGGATGCAGTTGTGATGTTTTTGGAGCTCCTTTTCCACACCAAAAATTGGGAACATCTCATTTCCAGATGTCTTGCCCCTGAGTGACGGACTCTCTTCTGTTCCACCTTTGCACTGTTTTCTTAGTCCTTAGCTGTTCCCTTGGGTTCATTGTTAGCTCTTTTCTCTGGAGATCTTTTCACTTGTCCAAGTGAGCCCTCCTGGCTAGTCCCTGAATTGATTGTATGCTCGTTCATTCTGTTTCTGTCCCTCGCTGTCTCTGGCTGTCTCTCTCTGTCTCCTCTTCTCTTTCTCTCACACACATACATACACACTTGTCCAATTCTGTTTCACAGGAAACACTTAAACACTTATGCATTATTTTCTCTAATAAATTTCAGGATGTTGGTCAATCCCAATGCAGCCAACCATCAGAGCAGCCAGTCTATCCGTTTCAGTTATGATGTAGACATTAATCCACTGCATCTGCCCCTCAAATCTTAGGTAACAAATATTACCTTAAAGCCCCTATCTTTTGACTTGAGGTAAAAAGAGAGGCACTTTCTGACCTTCTAAACAGAGCTTGCTCAAATAAATTACCTCTAAAAAAATATTTCTCCAAACTCCAACCTTCAACCATTTTTGCTCATGTGGCAGGTGAGAGTCATAAAACTCATAAAATTGGTGTTTGATCATTTCTTTCTGGAAATCCTATAGGAAAGCCTATCTCACAAGTCACTTTGGTATCTGGTATCTATTAGTGTCTCAGCAGAAATTTCTATTTTAGCATCCAATTATGAAATAAAAAGTGTGGGGAGATTAATTTTCTCTCAGTCAACCCTTGGAAGTGCCCACAGACTCAGCAATAAGGAAATCCTTGGCTGCTATTTTTGGGTCTGCAGAGGGCTTCAGAACCATGTTTTACTGAAGGGTAATACATTAACAGTATTTATTAGAAAACCACCATGTGCCCCCAAGATAGCTATAATGTGTAAAATGCTATTTTCCTTTTTTTGTTTTCCCCAGAGAAAGAACCGGACGTTCAGACAAATAAAGTGGCTGGTCTAGAGACATTAATGCACTGTTAGAACTTGAGAAACAACTCCATTATTGTGTAGTCAGCTAACTGGTTAAGTCTGTTAACAGACATGTGGCATAATTTAATCTAATAATTTTTTCTATCCCCCAGGCTTATAGGTTGAGGTTGATCTGAAAGATAGGACTATTTGTGATCCAGAATCAAAAGACTCAAGAAAAGTCTGACAATTTCATCCTTGGAGCAGAAAGTAAAAGTGTTCTGGAGCCAAAAGTAGTAACAAAGATGGAGGACAAGACATCATTGGATTAAATCATATTGGCAGACCAAACTTCAGCAGAATCAACACACCAGAGACAAGAAAAACTTGAAGTTAAAGCAAAATTCCCTTATACTGGAGTATTCTTCTGCATTCTCTGCTGAAATAGATGCCCCCCACCATGAAGAAGAGATTCACCTTGGATATAAACCACAATTTACCCCCCTCAACAGATCCCAGGAGCCTGCTGCTTACCTACTAGGGAGTCCACCTGCCTCGCTTTCTGCTTCCCCAGTCATATCCATCTTGCTCCACATGAACTTTCCCAGGCCCAAGCGGCAGATAAGAGAATGATAGCTACTCACCAAACCTTGCTCCTTGTCTTCCTGAGCACACAGCTGGGCCCCATTTCGAAGCCTCCGTTGAGGTTAGATATGGTCATGTGCCTGAGTACTAGCCAATAGAATGTAACTGGGAACTGTTGTGTGTCTCTTTGAAATCTGGCTGATGAGTACCCACCCCCATGCTACCCTCTATGTTGTTTCCCTTTGTAGTGACTTGATGCAACTGAGCCCAGGAAGCTTCAAAGCTATATACTGAGGATTGGTTTGATATCACAGAAGAAGTCCAGGTCCCTACATCACTGCTTTGAGAACTGCTGCCCACCTTTTGGACCACCCATTTTTGACTTAACATGAGCAAGAAATAAACTTTTCTGTTTGAATCATTATATATGTTTGGATTTGTATGTTGCAGCAGCTAGGATTACCTTAACCAATACGGACCCCCTGAGAAAAGTTGTTGGACCAATATGCATTTAAGCTCAGGTTTCAATTTTTCACACATGAAAAATTACAAATACATATAATTTTGAGATTCTTTAGGAAAGAACAAATATCCTAATTGGCTTGGTATTCTCCCAGTAAATAGTTCTTGAAAGGGTATTTCATATAGTAGAAATTCAGTGACTACCTGTTCAAAATGTTTAGATGTTCAAGTCTTAAGAAAAAAATATCAAATATGAGAAGATTAAGGAGTCATTTACATACTAAGAGCTTAATGAAGGCTTACTGAATAAATAAATGAAAGAGTGAATAAATGGTATATTTGATGAAAATAGGTCTCACCTTAAGATTCACAGAGAAATTTGCTTATCTGTAAGATGAGGATTGTGATACCTTGCACTTTCTACCTCACATGTAATGTGTTAGTATCAAATCAGAGAATTTACTTTCGAGCATTTACTTTCTAAATTACCAAATGTTAGACACATGTAAGTTTTCCAATATAATTTAGATAGATTACTTTATGTTTTGTCAGTATGTTGACAGTTTATTGATAATGGAATTGAAACTCAAGGAAGCAAAATAATCTGTGAAGCACTTCTGAACATCTTGGAAATTTTTTAAAGGTTATATTAGTGACCTGAAGGTTTTAGACCTCTTAAAATTCTGAATTACTATTAATTTGCAGATAAAATGATGCCACTATTTACCACTGGACTCAAGAGAACATCTTTTTGTGTATCATCAGTGCCCTGCAATTATAACTAATCATATCTCCTCTGTATCTCCCTGAGATGTATCTGCCACTTCCTAGGTTCCTGCTTAGTGATTAGAGTCAGAAAAGCATTAATCAACACTGCTGTGCCAAATACTATGGAAATTTATTTAACCATATTATATAATTGAAATGTCAGAATGTTAAACACTTTCCATCATATGAAAATATATTTGAAATTGTCTAGAACCAAGCTGGCAGAGAACAAACACAAGGAATGTTCTTATAAAATGAATGAGATCTAGCCGGGCATGGTGGCATGTGCCTGTAGTTCCAGCTGCTCAGGAGGCTGAGGTGGGAGGACTGCTTGAGCCCAGGAGTTTGAGGCCAGCCTGGACAACATAATGAGGTCTCCATCACTAAACATAAATGTAAAAATAATGGATAAGATTTAATGATCCATGGAATGGTTGGTTGTGGGCTTTTGGTCAGAAGCCTGAGAGTGGGGATTAGATAAAAGTGGCTGTCCAATGTGCCAGTGGTGATGCCAACCTCTCACCAGCTGAAATTGAGAAGTATATGCAGCAGGCTTCAGTGACTTCCCTCACTGCTGAAAGAGTATATCTTGTATTGCCTGGGCAGGTGACCTTCACCAAGGGTTAAGAGAATTCCTGTGAGTTCATTATGAGATTACCTCTCTTTCATTTCCCAGTCCTTCATCAGAAAAGTCAAGAGACTCCTATCACATGCTAGAAGAAAGATTTCCTTTATGCAGGCTCCATCCTCCATCAGTAGGAGTCAAGTGGTAGCCCCCAAATTCTGCATATTTCTCTCCTTTCAAATTGTCCAGTACTTACTAGCACTTTCTTCTTTGGAACATCATGTCCTGTATTTCTGTCATTTCAGTCACAAGAAGTGTAGGACTCTAGATCTTCCCCCATTCCTTGGCCTTTAATCTCCTTATGGCTCCACAAATTGCCCTTTCTGCCACCATCTCCCTTCCTTCTGCCCCATCTCCTGAAAGAACTGGAACTTTCTGTCAAGCATCTATCAATTATCAACCAAATTCCCTATATCTCCTCACATTTCCTTGACTACACTATTCCTTTATTTTATTTACTCTAACTAAAACTTACCTCTCTTCAAAGGACCCTGCTTCCCTTATAACCTTCTCAAGGGGTGGCTGTTTTCTCTTCCAGACCCCTCAAAGCACCGAGTCTGGATGTGGGGTAGTGTCCTCCTTCCTCCTCATTGCTTCTTCCAGATCATTATTCCTCATTTCTCCCTAAGACTACACAGTTTGAATGACTTCTATATTGCCAAACCTCTAAGTGTATTTGAGTCTTCATTTTACTTGATAGATCAGCAGCATATTAACAGTTGATCACTCTCTTCCTGTTGATACACTTTCTTCACTTCACTTCCAGGACACCATACTCTCCGGCTTGCTTCCTGCTTCACTAGTTGCTCCTTCTCTGTTCCTTTGCTACTTCCTTCTCATCCCACTTATCTCTAAATGAGAGCCCCTGCACTTAATCTTTGAACCTTGCCTCTTCTCTGGATGCACTTACTGCCTTAACAATCTCATTTAATCTAATGATTTTCTATGCTTTCTAAATATTGATGACTCTACAAGTTATAGCTTTATTCCAGAACGTTCTCCTGAACTTCAGATGTATGTATCCAAGGGCTCACCTGACATCTTCATCTGGATATTAATAGGTATTTTAAAATTAATACATGAAAAACTGAGCTCCTGATTTTTTCTTCAAATCTTCTCCTCTTGAAGCCCCTCCAACCCACACCAATCTCAGCTAATGACAATCCCAATCTTTCAGTCATTCAGGCCAAAAACTTTGAAGGCATCCTTGACTCCTTTCTTTCTCTCACACTGCACATCAAATTTATCAGAAAATCCTAATGGATCCTCTTTCAAAATATATGTATGGCATCCAACCAGCTCTTACTGGCTTTACAACTACAACCCTGTCAACTGTTATCTATTACTTGGATTGTTGCAATAACATCCCAACTGGTCCTTCTACTTCTATCCTTGCCTCCTTTGTTTCTATTCTAAAAAAAGCAGCCAAAGTAATTCTGTTAAACACAGGCAGAATATATAATTCCTTTGATTATAACCCTACAATGGCTTCCTAGCTCACACTGTGTAAAAGTTAAAGTCCTACAATAACCCTTCAAAGTTTTTGGCTAAGTATGTAAGATATCTAGTGTGATAGATAGCATTAAGTGCTGAGGTGAAAAATAAAGCAGGGAATGGAAATAGAGAGCATCAAAGATAGAGTGATGATTGCATTTTAAATAGACCTGAAGGAGATGATAGAGTATGCCATACAGATATTTAGGGAAAGAATATTACATGCAGAGAAAAGAGCAGGTGCAAAGGCCCTAGGGCAGAAGCGTGCTGGAATATACAAAGAACAGCAAGAAAGCGTAGGAGATGAGGTGAGACAGGCCCATTGATAATGTCTCTTCCACAAAAATATAACATGCATGTGGATAGAAATTTTTGGCTTATTTTATCTACTGTTGTATACCTAGAACTCAACTCTCAGATAGCATTCTACTCACACTGACCATGTGTTCTGAGTTACAGTGGCATTTTATGTTATAGAATTTTTTTTTTTTTTTTTTTTTGAGACTAGGTCTGGCCCTGTTGCCCATGCTGAAGTACAGTGGCGTGATCTTGGCTCACTGCAACCTCTGCCTCCCAGGCTCAAGCCATTCTCCCACCTCAGATTCCTGAGTAGCTGGGACTACAGGTGCACACCACCATGCCTGGCTAGTTTTCATATTATTTGTAGAGACAGGATTTCACCATGTTGGCTAGGCTGGTCTCGAACTCCTGGACTCAAGTGATCCACCTGCCTCGGCCTCTCAAAGTGCTGGGATTATGGAGTGTGAACCACCACACTCAGCCTATGTTACAGAATTTTAGTTTTTAGTGTTCATAATTAGGGTCTGAAATACGTCAAGGGTACCCTACGATGGTCATGGGAGATGAGCATTGAGACTGTAATGATAGAATGGATCAGACCATGCTTGAAGGACCTCAGAAGGTCTAGTTAAATTGTCAACTAACCCTCAAAGTTTGCAGAGCTGCTGGGAGACAAAATCATGTCCAGAACTCTGGAGCTATAGGATTCCTTTGGGTCCCCAGGACTTCTTTGAAAAAGATTATAATGGCTTTAATATCATTAATGCTTACTGAGTTTTTACAATGTAACAGGCATGGTTCTATGCACTTTACACAACTAATTCATTGAATTCTCTCAACAACCTAATGAGGTCAGAACTACTATTATCCTCATTTTCGATGTGAGAAAACTGAAGTACAGAGAGGTTATGTGGCTTCCAAAGTCACATAGTTTAAAGGTGACAGAGACGGGATTCAAATTTAAACAATAACCACTGCCAGGGTACCATGGGAAGTTGTGGTCCAGACACTACATCAAGCTGCACCCAAGGTGTCCTAATCCTATGCCTTCTTTCTCCACTGGATGAGAAAAAAGGAGCAGGACCTACGTCTCCTGATTTTGTGGGAATTTGCTTTCCTGTTCCATGTTTCTTCCTCCTCTGCCCTTCTATGCATTGAAATGATGGACAGGGGAACGTTTCCAGCCTCTGGAGGCAGGTAAGCAAAGACTCGATGCACGTTCCCACCTCTTGCACTGGCTCATACTTTAACGGCTGGAAGTTTAAAATCACATCCCAAGCTTCTTGGAACTCAAAATTCAGTTATCTGACTCAGTAAAATGTAGCTTTCTCACTTAAAAGGATTTGCCCAAGGGGCCTCTGGGATTTCAAATATACTTAAAAGCAACAACTGTGTTGAATCATAGAATCATAAGGGATTGCATTTCCGCTGGAGAACAGACAGGATGTTTTAAACAGAGGGGGAAATGTTTGAAGTTCACCAAGCTTTGAGTTGCATCCCACCCACCACATCTGAAAACTATCTGAGTCATTTGATGAAGGCAAAATACAGCTGGGCTCCCTTATTCTTAGTGTTATTGTGGCCTACCATCTTGACATTGTGTTGCTATCTCCGCAAGAACATTTCACCTACATCTACCAACCCTTTTCTACTGGAATCAGGAAGAGTCTGTTCTCCAAAGTCTATCCAGAGTGGAGTGGGCTGAGGGTGGTATGGAGTAAATATTCTTATAGACAGAAGGCAAATATAGCTCTAGACAAAACAGTGAAGAGAACAGGTTTGTCCATGGCCCCGAGCTGCTATCAAGGAGGTTACAGGGCCTTTATCTCTTTGATGGTGCTGCAGTACAGTGTAGTGTGTTTATGAACATAGATTTGGGAGTCAAAAAGATACATGTTTAATCTTGACCCTACCCACTTATTTACTCACTGTGAGTCCTTGGGCAGATTACTTAACCTCTCTAATTAGCTGTTACTTTCCTTATGTAAAATGGGGAGAGGTATTGTGAGGATCCAATGAGAAAATATTTGTAAGGTGCTTGCAACAGTACTGGACCCATAATAAATATTTAATAAATGTAAATTATTAGTACTGTTCTTGTTGTTACTGCCTCTCCCTCAAATGCCCATTGCTTTTTACCCTTTATTGTATTATTAAAATCTGCTTTCAGATGTTTTATTCAACCAAGGGATAGATGAAAACAATTCAAAGTCTTACTTTACATTCTAAATTCTTGATCCCAGATTGCCACCTATCATAAAGCTCAGAGGGCAAGGAATAATGGAAATGCAGAGAGAAATTTACCTCCCAAGAAGTAAATTTGTTCCAGGCCTGCCTAGATCTCTGCAATGAAGCAGTTAAAGAGCACTTGCTTTGGAGCCAGATTTGCAGGTCAAATCCAAGGAAATCCATGTAACTTTGAACGTTGGACAAGCTACTTCAACTCCTTGGGTCTCTTTATAACTGATGAAAAGATGTAAGGGGTCTTAGATCAATGTTTTTCAAATTTATTTATTTATTTTTTGCCATGGAACTATTTATTTGAATAAACTCTCACAGGGAAATACAACGTATAGATCAAATGTATTGGATACAGGAGGTAAGTTTCCTGAGCTGCTCTCCTTAGGCATTTGGAGTATTTTGTGAACCCTCAAGCAATGCAGTTACACTGCATACCACTCAACTGTGTGATCGCCAAAATTCCTACTGTGTCTAATGCACTAGGTATGCTACATTTTTACCTTAAACACCAGGCTACGGTCCCATCATCCTCTCAAACTGTTCTGCTTATGTCTACCTGTCACCTCTGGCTTCCTCATACTTGAAACATATTCTGGTTTCTCTTCCCCATAGGATCTATATCAGTAGTCATAGTCTCTCACCCTTAGACAATTATAAATAGCATACAATCTTTCATTTGATCAGCACAATGTTAAAAAATGTATTGTAATCATTTAGGCAAACATGTATTCTCCAGCTAGGCTCCATTACTCACTACTACTTTCTCTTATCCAAGTCAAACATTTGTATTACTTGCCTGGTCCCTGAAGGCATCTGAATTCAAAATGTCAGATCTTCTGTGTCATTCAAGGCCCTCATCAAATCTAGCTTTTGGACTCCTCTAGTTGCTCTCATTTCAAAGATTCTATTGTACTTACAATATAGTTATATAAATACAAATAACAAAAATATTAAAAAGATAATAACTTAGAGGTTTAACTTTGGAGAATAATTTCAGAAAGAGAGCAGTCAGTTGACTTCTTTTGGATCTCTTATAACAACTTACAACAAGCACACAATCTTTTCTTGATTGAGTAGTCAAATATGTAAACATGGAATAAAATTAATTTGAAAAGATTCTGTTTAATAATAATGATCAGTAGCGTATTAGTGTAACACTAATTTCCATTAAGAAAACCCCTCAAAATTTCAAAAGCTTAACACAATGGAACTTAATTTCTTACATACAAGTCCAGTGTGGGTGTACTTAGTATACAAATAACTTAAGAAAACCTTTTATTGGCCGGGCACGGTGGCTCACATCCCCGTACTTTGGGAGGCCGAGGTGGGCAGATCACGAGGTCAGGAGATTGAGACCATCCTGGCTAACACGGTGAAACCCCATCTCTACTAAAAATCAAAAAAAAAAATTAGCTGGCATGGTGGTGGGCGCCTGTAGTCCCAGCTACTCATGAGGCTGAGGTAGGAGAATGGCATGAACCCAGGAGGTGGAGCTTGCAGTGAGCAGAGATTGTGCCACTGCACTCCAGCCTGGCCAACAGAGCGAGACTCTGCCTCAAAACAAACAAACAAACCTTTGATTTTAAAATGATTTTAGGTTTACAGCAGAACTGCAAATATAATACAAGAGTTCTCAGATACTCTTTCCTCACCTTCCCCTGATGCTAAGATATTATACAACCACGGTGCATCTATTTAAACTATAAAATTAACATCAATACAACACTACTAACTAAACTACAGACTTTAATCAGATTTCACCAGTTTTTCCTTTAATGTCCTTTTTCCGTTCTAGTGTCCGATCCAGGATATAACATGTCTCTTTAGTCTCCTCCAGTCTGCTGCAGTTTCTCAGTCTTTATTTGTTTTTCATGACTTTGGCATCTCTGAAGAATAGTGGACATGTGTTTTGTAGAATACTCCAAAATTTAGGTGTGTCTGATGTATTCTTATCATTAGACCAGGGCTATGGATTTTTGGGAAGAATATTACAAAGGTAAAGTGCCCTTCTCATCGCATCATATTAAGGGGTGCGTGATATCCATAGACCTTTCACTGCTTATTAGACTTGATCCCCTTGGTTAGGGAAGCAACTGCCAGATTTTTTCATTGCAAAGTTGCTATTTTTTTCTATCCTATACTCTATTCTTTGGAAGCAAGTTACCAAGTCCAGCCCACACTCAAGAGAAAAAAAAATTAAGTTTCACTTTCTGGAGAAAGAAGTAGAAAGAAATTTGTGGACATATGTTAAAACCACCACAATAATGAATAAATACTGGGTTCTGTCTGCAGCAATTATTATTGCTGTGTTCTGACACTGATTTCTTATTTCTCTAATTTCTTCAGCATATATTATCTGGAATTGTTCTATAAGAAGTTTTTCCTCTCTCCCATTTATTTATTTATTCAATGATTATATAAGTATGAAATCATGGATATTTATTTTCCAGGTTATAATCCAAAATTAATATTTACTTTGTTGCTCAAATTGTTCCAGCTTTGGTCATTAGAACACTCTCAGGTGAGCTCCTGTGCCCTTTTTGACACACCCACATTTTAAAAATTTATTTTCTATTTACTTTTACTTTTATTTATTCACTAGAATTTCCTTACTTTCTATCACTATAGATGTGCTAAGGTCATTCCCTGTCCTATCATTTCAATCAGTATATTCCAGCTGGAGTTATGAATTTCTCTTTGTCCTCTCAGATCCAACATTTCCCCCCCTCTTTTTTTTTTCACAGCTCTACTGTTAGGTGCATAAACATTTGGGATTATTTGGAGTGTTAAAAGATAAACTGAGATACATTAAAATATTAAAGAGTTTATTTGAGCAGATAGTGATTCGTGAATCAGGCAGTGGTTTGGGGCTCCAGTAAAAGGACACAGGAAGAAAACTTTTATAAAGTGTTCATAGAAGAAAGACAAAGAAAACATTTGATCAGTTAAAGTGAGGCAATAGCTTTATTTGGGTCATTCCAGCTGAAAAGTCCCTAGTTAGAAGTTAGATGATGGTTTCTGGTTGGCCAATCTTAAAGTTTGTTTTACCATTTATACTGAGATGAGTTTCAGTTTGCTTATATAGGAACACAAGTTGCTGGAGCCATCTCAGCCTAATGGCCTCCCAAGTATTTTTTTTTTTTTTCTCAGAAGCAGTGATCCCTTTATCATTATGTGATTCTTCTTTATCTCTGATAATATTTCTTCTTTCTCCTTTTTTTTTTTTTTCTGAGATGGAGTTTCACTCTTGTCGCCTAGGCTGGAGTGCAATGGTGTGATCTCAGCTCACTGCAACATCCACCTCCCAGGTTCAAGCCATTCTCCTGCCTCAGCCTCCTGAGTAGCTGGAATTACAGGGGCCTACCACCACACCCAGCTAACTTTTGTATTTTTAGTAGAGATGGGGTTTCACCATGTTGACCAGGTTGGTCTCGAACTCCTGACCTAAGGTGATACACCTGCCTCGGCCTCCCAAAGTGCTGGGATTACATGTGTGAACCACCACATCTGGCCAGTGTTTCTTATTCTGGCCTTTACTTTGGTCATAATTGATATACCTACTCCAGCTTTCTTTTGTTAGCGTTTGTGCCGTGTATTGTTTTTTATCATTTTACTTTTAATCTACCTATGTCTTTATATGTAAAATGGGTTTCTTGTAGAAAGTACATGTTTAAGTCTCAATTTTTAAATTCAATATGAAAATCTCTATCTTTTAACTTGTGTTTTTAGACCATTCAAATTGAACCAAATTATATGTGGTTGGACTAAAATCTATCATCTTGTTCACTGTTTTCTATTTGTTTCATTTGTTCTTTTTTGTTTCCTCATTTCTGCCTTCTCTCAGTGTAATTGAACATTTTGTAACTTTATTTTTTCTCATCTATTGAATTATTGTTTATACCTCTTTTAAAAACATGTTTAGTGGTTTAAAATATACATTTTAAAAAATCTTAGTCTACCTTCAAAGACTATTATACTGCTTCATGTGTAGTGTAAGACCCACATAGTAGTATATTTCCAATTCATCCTCCTATCTCTTGTGCTTTTGACCCACATACAGAGGAGAAGGCAGTGTTCGTCACAGAACAGAGATATTTAAAGATGCTGGCCTTAAAGAGTGGATTGATTCAGCCCCAAGCAAAGAATCCTGGAAGCCACCAGAAGTTGAAAGAGCTAAGGACAGAATTCTCCCCTATAGCTTCAGGAAGGAGAATGGTCCTTCTTTGATTCTGGCCTGTGATACTGATTCTGCCTTCTGGCTTCCAGAACTGTGAAAGACTAAATCTGTTGTTTTAAATCACTACATTTTTGGTAATTTGTTACAGCAGCCATAGGGTAATAATAACATCTAGGGTTTTTTTTTTTTGTTTTTTTTTTTTTTTTTTTTTTTCCTGCTTGGTGTTTTCTGAACTTCTTGTAACTGTGATTTGGTGTCTGTCACTAATTTTGAAAAATGTTCAACCATTATTTAATTATTTCTTCAAATATTTTCTTCTGCTCTGTTCGCTCTTCCCTTCTGGAATTTCATTACAAATGTGTTAGACCATTTGATATTGTCTCATAGCTCTTGGATCTTCTGTTTTTCTCCTCTCTTTTATGTCTTTGTGTTTCAGTTGAGGTGATTTCTGTTGACGTGTTATGAAGATGAGTCTACTCATGACCCCTCTGAAAGCATTCTTCACCCTTGTCACTGTGTTTTTCATGTGTAGCATTTCTATTTTGTTTTTTCTTATAGTCACCATCTTCCTGCTACAAGTAACTACTTATTCTTTCATGTCATCTATCTTTTCATTTGGAGCCTTTAATATATTGCCCACTAGTTTCAACATCTGTGTCATAATTGGGATTGCTACTGATGGTTACTTTGACTCTTCAGACTGTTTTTTCTTTCCTTGTTGTATTCCTCTAAATTTTTTGTTGAAACATGGACATGCAAGACAATCGGAACTGAGATACATTTTTTATGACTGGAGATAAGCATGCCTTTCCTTCTGCTATGTCTTTAATGTGAGAGTTTGTAATAATATAATAAGAAAACGGGCTGAGTTTGAGGTTTGCTTTCCACTTGGCTTTGGGTCTTCTCTTTGTCATGCTCCCCAAAGAGAATTTTTCTTCTGCAGCCTCCCCAGTTTATTCCACTGCTAGTTTTACCTGACACCTGTTAGTGTGGCAATGGAGGTATGGGGAATGGAAACATTATCTAATGTTCTGATTAAGCCTCAGTCTTAGGCAAACGCTATGAAACTAGGTCAAAGTTTGTGTTTCTTTTCACAAGTATTCCTTTCCCCACTCCAGACATAATGCTAGGCCAAGCATGCGTTCCCTTCTCATCCCAGGAGCAGAAGTATTTTATTTTATTTTATTTTATTTTCCTGTTTCCTTCTCCCAGGTGAACTTTGGTTTCCACTAGTGCCATCAGGCTATGGTTTAGTTGCTCTCATCCTTGTAGATTAAGGCTTTTATTTCTTATGGGAGGTAGGCGAGAAGTCTGGTTGGAGTTCTTCTCCACTAGTCGGCACCATAGAGGAAGCTTCCTCAGGGTTCTCCCCATCTCCCCTGTGTCCATCTATGAGGTTTCTGTAAGAAAATCTTGAAAGAAGGTGTAACCTTTTCGGTGTCTGCTTTCTCCAAGGGCTTTATACTCTTATACTAGCTGACACTAGGCTTTTAACAATTTGACTCTTTAAAATTCTAGTTAAATTCTCTTTCTGCCTTAATTGGCTTTTGGCAGCCTCTGTTCCAGGTAAACAAAGGCTAGTATCCCATTTCTCCCTGCACACACCAGTTTCTCTCTAGGGTTCAGGTTAGTTGTTTGCCCTGTGACTTCGGTTTTCTCATGTGTTCAAAAGAAGTCATTAATTTTATTTCTTTTTTTGTTCTTGTTGTTTAAAGGGTAGGAACAACGTCTTTTCCAACTTTCTACATCTCTAAGCTGAAGCTAGTGGTTGAAATTTTTCATATCTTGATTCAGGGACCTAGACTTCTTTCTCTTATAGCTTTCCTATCCACTAGGGCTTGCATATGATTATTTATACTCATAGTTGACTTTTACTTAGAATAAACTAGTAGATGTTAAATTGCTGGGTGTTGCTGTGTGCATTCTCCAGAAAACACTCTAAGACAGAGATTAGTATTCAGCAAGTTTTTTTTAGGACACACTCTTAGGATTAAAACTGCTGGAAAGGAAGGGAAGAAGGCAGGATTGGACAAGGCAGAAGTTCAGCTGTGATAGAATCTCAACAAAAGGTCAGTTGATCCCATGGAAAGCTCTGGAGCAGAGATAGCTCTGAAGAGTTGTCCTGTATGCAGTGAGGAAGCTGAACTTTTACGTCTTCTCATCAGTCAGTCATTGAATGAGGGTGTATCCAAAGTAATGCCTTGTCAAGGCAAGTGTCTCCAGCTGAGGACAATTTCTCAAGAGGCCTGAGAGCTGAGGGCTGTTATCTGGTAGCAGTGGAGGAATAAGTCCTGAAGGGGATCCGGGCAATGCATCACAGCTTCCACTACATTGAGTCAAAGAATATGAATATTTTAAGGCTCTCGATAGGTATTGTGAAATTATTCTTCACAAAAGTTGCTCTAGAAAAGGTGTACTTAAGTACTCTTGTACTTAGTTTTCTCATTGGTAATGTAGCAATAATTTTAACAATTTACCTCATGGATTTATTGTGAGAATTAAATGAGTCAATATTTATGGTATGCTTAGAACAGTGCCTAGTATATACTAAACACCAAATGCTTCTTAGCTATCATAATTATTGCTATCATTTTGCATTGATACCAGCAGTACATAAAATTGCCTATTTCTTTGCACTATAGCCACCTATGGGTATTTTCATTAAAAAATAATTTTCCAATTTGAAATATGTCATGATGTTTTATTGACCACTTACATTTCTTCTTTAGTAGATTATTTTCTGATCCCCTTTGCCTATTTTCTATTAGAATGTAATTTTTTTCTTACTAATTTGTGAGAGTTAAAAAAAAGTCTTTAAGATACTTATCATTTAGCATATAAGTTAGAAATATATTGCTAATTTGTATATCTTTTAGCTTAATTAAGCTAGATTATTATATTTTTACATACTTTCTGTTGGAGGCCTAATTAGTGGATCAATGCCAGAATAACATTAATGATGATAAAAATATTGTTTAAGGACAACTAATATCTATTGAGTATTTACTACCCTAATATGGTAAGAAACACTCATTCTTTCATGCATTACCTTATTTAATTCTCAGCATACATCTCTATGAGTTAAAATCTTCTATTATACCCATTTAATAGATATGAAAACTAAGGATGAGAAAGATTAAATAACTTGCCCCAAAGTCATAAGTGGTGGAGATGGTATTGAAACTCTGAAGCCATCATTTCCTAAGGTGTGTGTTTTGTGAAACACCATCCCATGAGACATTATGTATACACACGCACAAATATGTACATGCCACATCAAATTGATCTAGTAGAGTTTTGAATATCTTATTCCAGAAATAGCCTATATAGATACCAGCATATGAAAAACTCAAAGGGACACTCTAGGAAAGAAACTTGTTTAACTTGTTTAACCCAGGATTTCCCCCAAATTATTTAATCATAGACCTTTTATTTCCTATTATACCACTAACAGACTGTAGAAATAGTGCTCTATTTCACACACCTGGTAAAATGCTGCACTAGACTACTCAGTCCCTCAACGATTGAGAGCAGTGCCCAGCTGTCTGGGATTCTGTTCACTTATCATTGATACAGATAAAAACAAAGAGAATGACCTAATCAAATCAGCCGGTGACTCAAAGTGAGAAAGAAAAGCTGCTACATTAGGTAACAAAATAAGGATTTAATAATCTGGAACAATGGACAGAAGTAAATAAGATACAATCTGACAGGGATAAATGTAAAATCCTGCAGTTAGGTTAAAACAAAAATCAATGACATGAGTGCAATTTAGAAGGAAGTTAGATTTCGCAGTAGTTTGTGTGAGGAAGCCCGGGGAATTTAATTGATCATAAACCCAATAAAAAAGCAATTTAAATGTATTCAATAAGCAAGGGAACTACAGTTTTAAACCTACATTAATACATGATAGTGTTTAGATTGTCAGAGATTGGTATCCACTTCCCTGGTTGTTGTGCTAGTCAGAGAGTGTCTGGAACATTGTGATATATCTGGCAGCATGCTTTAAGACACATAATGAATGGCAATCCAGAACCTATCCAAGTGGTGTTCACTTAGATAATGAGGAGTCCAGCAGCCATCACCTTTTGAGCAGTAGTAGAAACAACTCAAGCTGTCTACTCTGGTAAGAGTAGGTTCAGGGTGGCCACTGGGAGTGAATGATCATACTGAATATGTTTTGTTTGTTGCTATTTATTTTCCATTGTGCTTTGTACCCTAGGAGGCTTCCTGACCTCTATCTGATCACCAGGAGGAGATCAGAGATAGGAGGGGAATGAAGTAGGTATTTATTCCATTGGCTGCCTCCCTGATGGCTCACTGGGTGATTCTGTCCTCCAGCTTAAGCTACCTCTCAGCCTATCCTTCCCCTTGACATTTCAGACTTAGGACTCTGTTCTTGCTGGCTCTAGAGTGGTCCTAAGTTTTGCTTAACCCTGCTCACATCTTTATAAATAACCCTTTTATCTTGCTCTCCTCAATTACTGCCTGAGCATGTGATATGTTGCCTGCTAGGACCAGCCCCAGACTAATGCTGGGATAATTAGGATGATTGTCTGAATATTTCAAGGACCTTCATATGGAAGAGGATAGAATTAAGACAAGGGGGTGGAAGTTGTGAGCAGATTGGATTCATGTACTCATTTATTCATTCAACTATTTTTTTTTTTTTTTTTTTTTGAAGACGGAGTCTTGCTCTGTCACCCAGGCTGGAGTGCAGGGGCCCGATCTCAGCTCACTGCAAGCTCCGCCTCCCAGGTTCACGCCATTCTACTGCCTCAGCCTCCCGAGTAGCTGGGACTACAGGCGCCCGCCACCTCGCCTGGCTAGTTTTTTGTATTTTTTAGTAGAGACGGAGTTTCACCGTGTTAGCCAAGATGGTCTCGATCTCCTGATTTCGTAATCCGCCCGTCTCGGCTTCCCAAAGTGCTGGGATTACAGGCTTGAGCCACTGCACCGGGCCTTCAACTAATCTTATTAAGCCTCTACTATGTGCCAAGCCCTGTGCTAAGTGTAAGGCAGTGCTCTAAATGCTTATGGCAAAGAGAGTTAATCTAGGTTGAAAGTTAGGGAGGCTTCCCAGATTAAAAAAAAAAGAGAGAGAGAGAACCCAAAAGATGAGTAGGGCTTGCAGGGTAAAGAGAGGAAAACCTGGGAAGAAATGTTCCAGGAAGAGGAATTTACAAGTGAGAAGGCTGGAGGTGAGAGAGAAAAAGACTTATTATAGGAGGTGAAAGAAGGTCCCAATGTCTGGAGTTTCTCTATCTGCTGGTTGGGTGAGAGGAGCACATCAAGGGGTGAGGCTGAGAGATGGGAGTGGGGCTGAACATGCAGAGCTATTGTGAAGATGGACTTGATTTGAAGGGCCATGGGAGCCCCTTGAAAAGTTTAAAGCAAGAGGGACACCTCTTATGATTTTCTCTTTCCATTGCAGAGCAAAAGGAACAAGAACATCCAAGACTATTCAGATATAAATCACACTACCTTATCAAGGAATGAGCAGCCAGCTCCTGGAAGTATCCAAAGAGAGACTGGATGACAGCTCTAGCATATTTTTAAGGAGGCCACTACACTGAGTGAGAGGTTGGACTACCGGACATCTATGGTCCTTTCTAATCCAGGAAATTTTGGGAGTCCTCTGGCCTGGCCCCCATGCCCTATGGTGGGGAAAAGACATAGAGGTTAGAGAATCCTTTCACTGACATCCAAAACTGGCAGTGCAATGTGCTCTTTTTTTTTTTTCAACCCCTACCCTTGGGCCTAAAAGGAAAGATACACATCCAGACTGGAACTTCTGATTAAGACACTGGGCTCTAGTGTTTGTGTTCTCTCATCCCAGCTGACACAGGAAGGACACTGGTCACAGTGATTTCCAGGGAATGGCTCAGCCAGCATCTGACCTTCGGGCCTGCTAACAGCTGGCTCTATAGTCTAGGGTATTAAACAAGTTCACCAGTTTTTTCTTTCTTTTAAAATTAAACTCTATGAAACATAAGAAAACAAACATCTCGGGCCCTGGGTCAGTGCCACACTCTGGCCACAGTGAGGACTGGGTAAGGTTTGAAGGATCTGAAGGCAGAGGTGTTGTCAAGCACAGTGGCACTCTTGTTTTGGAACTCACTCTCAGGGACTGGGCAGATCTGTGTGTGATAACACAGCTGTGGGCCGATAATTACAGAAACCTTCTCATTATGCTTGAGTGGGGGCCAAGGCATGGC